>NC_135088.1:10898125-11246250 GCF_051107435.1 Chaetodon auriga
AAATGTGACACTATATCATATCTTACAATGATATGGACAGCTTACTTGGAAAACCTAAGTGTATTATTTTTTTTATTTTTTTTCAACATACTTCTCACTTCCTGCCTGTCACAAACTCCTTATAAACCTCAGACGCTGCTGCTTATGTTTGTCACACCGTCTAGGCTGTGAGGCGAGGTAAGCACTGATATGCACCTTATATCTGACAACCCCGCTCAATCATGTGCTGCACTGCACTGCTGTAGTACCTGCTGTCACTCTGCCTTCAGTATGTTTCAGGTGGATGAGAACTACACGCGTGTGTCTGAGTTTGTTATTGTGGGTTTCCCAAGTCTCCAACCGGAACACTTTGACCTGGTGGCGTGGTTCTTCTTCTTCCTCTATGTGACCACGGTGGGGGGCAACCTTCTTCTGGTGGTGCTGTTTGCTTTGGAGCACAGTCTCCAGAAGCCCATGTACATCATCATGGTCAGCCTGGCCCTCTCAGACACTGGTAAATGTGGTATAGTTTGAGTTTACTGCCATACATCTAGTCTCGGGGTTTAGTTTATTTGATGTCACAATGCAAATATCCCTTTTAGCAGTCATCACAACAGTTAAACAAACACTGATGCTCTCATTGATTGCACAAATGACTGTTGTTGGCCTTGAGCAGAGTGCAGCAAAGGTAACGGTCACCCGGATTCAGTATCTCAACACCGGCTGCCCTTCTTTTAAGTGCAACAACATCTAGAAAGAAATAGTTGAAAAATCGATAATTGAACTGCAGTCGGCCACATATCTGATGACAGAAGCTGAAAGAAGTAGGTCAGAGTGAACCAAACATTGGTGTGAAATCAGCTGGCATCCCTGTGTTGTTTCCAGCAGCTGGTATGAAGGATTTGAGGCTGTGGAGTGTTTTCAGAGCTGTGTTTTTTCCCTACAGGCTTCACCACAGTGGCTTTACCCAAACTGATTGCTCGCTACTGGTGGAACGACGGGAGTCTTGGCTTTCACACTTGCCTCTTCCAAGAGCACATGATCCACTATTTTGGCTCCCTGAACTCCCTGATTTTACTGACCATGGCCCTGGACCGATACCTGGCCATCTGTTTTCCTCTCAGGTGAAGAAGTCATTTGATTAGTCTCACCTCTGAACCCTGGAGTAAGACTAAAAACAACGTCTCCTCCCATTCTCTCCTCAGATACCCGACAGTGATGACAAACCAAACCATGGTGAGCCTCACGCTCTTCTGCTGGGTGGTGGCGCACATCTTCCCTGGCATCAGCACCATCAACTTCACCATGATGCCATTTTGTGGGCCCAATCAAATCATACATGCCTTCTGTGACACCATGTCTCTCACAGCTCTGGTGTGCGGGGATCCCAGCCAACAATTCAGCGCCGCCTTTGCTGGAGCGATGTTTATTCTTTATGTTCCTTTAGCCTTCATCATCTTCTCTTACATTTGCATCATCATCTCAGTATTGCGCATGGCCAGTAGACAGGTGAGGTTCACCTCTTGTTATCCTAAGATAAGATACTTTCATACTCAGGATTATGTTGCGACTTCTTTTCTAAATCTGACATGCATTTTTCTGTCTTTTTCTTTTAATATTCATAACTCCTTTTAACCCAAAGCCACTGTTCTCCTCAGGGCAGAATGAAGACCTTCTCTACCTGTGCCACCCAGGGCTGTATCATTTCCATCTACTACATGCCACGCTTTTTTGTCTACTCTACACCTTTCTTCCCTAACCTGACGATGACCCCTGACAAGCGTATAGCCACCACCCTCTTCTACAGTCTTTTCCCTCCACTGATCAATCCCTTCATCTACTGTCTGAGAACCAAGGAGATCAAGCAAATATTGACACGCTGGGTCCGCAGACGAAAGGGTGTTACGCCTAAGAAGCATGGCCAAATTGTGGCTGTCACCAAGTCACATTGACATGAGAGTTAAAATACGCTTGCATAATAAGTGTTGAGTCTATATGGTAATATACAACGATGCCTTCCCTCTTTTTGTCCTGTCACTCAGAAGCGTAATCTGCATTTAGCTGTGTCAGTTTTCTGTGTTTAAAATGCAAACAAATGACAGAAAATAAAGAAATAACACGATTCTCTTTAAATCCTATCGTTGTAAACTGAGCTGTTAAGATGTGCGGTACAGTGATAAGACGTACTGTAAGAGACAGACAATCAAAACACACACACACACACACACACAGAAGCTGCAGACATATCAGGCACAGTCTGTCAACAACAGAAGGTAGATGCATAATTATTGCATGTAGGAGAAACAAAAGCAAAGGGTAAAGAGTGCTAGCTATTCAGGGAGAAAAGAAAGAAGTGAAATGCCTTCAAAGAAAATCTCCTCGTCATCCAGAAGCGTACCATGTAATATGGTTATTATGGTTTGTTGATATTAAAATGAATCCATATTCATGATGACCTTTGGGTATTGAGACAGAAAAGTATTACAGCTGTTTGTCATAGCATCATGAATGGTGAATGAATTTGATTTAAGGAATCATGGTAATATTAAGGCGGCAGAACCTCTGGGAAGCTGGGTTCATGGGAGCATTATTATTGCAGTAAGTCTGTGTTAATGAGGCTTTCATGGACATTTACCAGACTTTAAGCTGTTAAAATAAGGTCATGCATTCGCATTATTCTTATTCAGTTGATCATTTTCAACAGAAATATGTGGAATTTGGTAGAGATGAAGAAACCTCCAATTATAGTTCATGTTATTCTCAAGATGTAGAAAAATCAAAATGACTTCTATTCTTAAGTAAGTCAGTCAAACGTATCTGGAGTGCAGTGATTTGAGTAACGACATGATCTGTCCTTGAAGCTGTAATGAAGGAGATTGTAAGAAAGAACCACCCCGATCAAATGAGAAACTGAGTAATCTGCAGTTTCAGCTGAAGCGAGACAGCAAAGCACAAGACAGACGGAATATCTTGCATTTTACAAGCTCTTGATAAATAAATATCAGAGTCCTCTAAAATACATTAGATATCACCTTTTAAAACAAACAGCATCATGGATTACCTCCAAAGCAATAATAAATGCAATGAACTGTGCAAAAAGAGAGATATAAATGAGCTTAAATTAGCTTTCACCTAAACAGAAGCTTTAAAAAAAAAGCCCAAATCATCCATCATATACAACATATTATGCCACTTTGTGACTTCTGTGTGCCTTTATTGCGCCGGTGATTATTAATGTTGCTATACCAGAGTTCTGCCAGAAGATGGCAGCATCCTCAAACCTTGTGAAGGGTCACACTGAGTGAAGGAACTCATCTTGCCCTGCAGTTTGGCTAATGCTTGGTGGATATTACCCCATAATTATACATTCGCCTGTATAATCCATCCAAACATGAGTAATGAATGTGTGAGCTCTATGAAAGGGCTTCCCCATGCACGCCCACCCTGCCAGTCATATCCATTTTTACACCCCGTTGTTGTGGTCAGACGCATGAAATCATATGGGTTTTATTAATGTTTACAGTCTAGCTGTATACTTAAATGCTGCTGTTGTAAATGTCACATATATTTAAATGACACTGTAAAACACAGACTCAAGCTACCTTTGAAACAATAATTTTCTGTGCAGAGACTGGTGTTTTGTTCAGAGGCCGGGCAGCAGCAGCACGGAGTGGTTTAATGTCACACAGACAGAATGTGGGCTTCTGAGTGGTCCTACTGTAACCACAGTCTCAACTGTCTGCACACAGACTCTTTCCATATATATATATATGTATATATATATAGTATGTGTGTGTGAGTGTGTATGTGTGTAAATAAGAGAAGAATAGTTGTATTCATGTTGAGTATCTGGCCCACATTACAGTCACTGTGTGGACACAGCGTGAGTGCAAGGAGGAGAGATGAAAACAGGGAGGAGGAGAGGAAAAAACTACACTGAAGGCAACAGTACAGTCATCGTCTTTTCATGAAACGACTTCTTAGCAAATCAGAACTCGCCTTGTACTGGGCTGCCATGTCATACTTTTTTTTTTTATTTGAAACTGTCCCCACTCGTCTGTTCAGTGTGTCATTGCTGCTCAAAGGACGGCAGGCTGAACTGTACTCTATATTCCACACTATGTTCCTCCTGCTGCACTTTGCTCCACCGACTGTTGCGCTAACTGGACAAGTGTCTTAACAGCATCACGTGGTTGTCACAGAGAAATGATGCCATCTTCTTCTTCCTTTTAAAATGTACTTAAAGCATCAGAAGTAAAAGTACCTGTGCACAAACATGACCCCTGTCAGTGTTATATTATTGCTACTTTATTAGATTATTAAAACCCATGCATTAATGCATTAGCAACATCTTACTGAGTTTGTTTGATTTAATCTGCAGTCAGGTAAGTGGGTCCCAACTAAGGGGGTTGGGCTCCCTCCTCAGGGTCCTGACATAAATCCAGGGAGCAATGAGGTGATTAATGTGGTTGTGTTCTGAAAAGTAAGCAACAACTGCACATAACAAAAGTGGAATAGGAGTATAAAGTAGTATAAAATGGAAACACTTAAGTGCAAGTATCTCTAAAAACGTACATAAGCACAGTACTCAAGTACGTAGTTTGTTACATTTTACCACCAATCCTCTAAAATATGGTGCTTTGTTAAAGCTTCTCAGCAGCTCTCAGTTCCCTAGTTAGTATAAAAGGAGAACCAAAACCTAATAATCAAATTCACTACATGTTTTGTGGTATAGTTACCCACAAGTACACAAAGTGGTAGAAATCACGATGGTACAGATACACTGAAATGCTGCTTATATGTCAGTACTGCAGTGTGAATGATAATATAACTAAACAAGGGTCATTCTGTGAGCAAGGACTTTATTTTGATACTTTTAGTATGTTTTGCTGCCACACGGTACTTTTACTTGTGGAGTATTTTTACATTGTGGTAGTACAATTATTAAGTAAAGAAAAGACGAAGAGTACCTCAAATGAAATGTGTCGATCGCATTACTGCTCAACAGCTCTAACTGTATCTCTTTAAGTGTGTAAACTCAGCGTTAATCCCTATTTTAAATAACTTCCTGACAGACGATCCAGAATAATTTCAGATGAAATACTTCCTCACTTGTTCCGAAGTTTATCACATGACATGACAAGACACGACAAAAGGCAGCGCACTTCAATAACCTTTATTTAGATTACAGATGTATTCCATTTTGAAGTTCGGAGGGGGGAGAGGGAGCATTAGTGCTATTTACAATTGGTTTGAAAACGTTTATCTCTGTACAGATTTGAACCCTGATCAATATAAACAATATTTTTTTTTAAGACCTAGTGCTGTTACAAAGCGATTCTTTAAAGCAAAAAACCACAAAGAAAAAAAAAAAGGATTACATTAAATTATAAACAAATGAAAAAAAAATAATAATAAAAGAGCACAGAAGAAGAGAGAAAATAAAAATCGAGTCTGTCGATGATTAGGGAGGTTCTGCTGCTGTTAAGCACAAGACATTGTCAGCGAGTGACTGTGAACTGGCTAGAAGCTAACCGTATACACAATCATAGACTAAACACCAATATACTGTATATCAACAAGATCTAGAGTCATCATGTTCTATATAAGATTCATATTAAATATATTCTACACGTTACCTTAGTCTGGAACATTACTTCCATTGGAAAAATATAAAATAAAACAATAAACCTTTTTTATACATTTTTATTAATCTGATGATGAGCACATGCTTCAGTTGTGCAAAATGGACTTTATTAATGCAGAGAGAGAGAGAGAATTAAGGAGAGAGTAAGAAGCGAATTAAGACAAATGAGGAACATTTTCATTCCGAGTTGATTTCCCTGCTTGGGCAGCAAGTTGTCAAGAGCGATCCTTCACAACACTGTTTGAAAGAGGAGCACGATGAGCCTTTCCTCGCTGAGAGGGACGGTGCAGGAGGGAGGGAAGAAAACTGACGTCTTAATAATCACAACACTGGTCGGTCAGCAGTACGCGTGGACTGTCAAAACACAGTCACGAATGTCACGGGCAAACAAATAACCCAAACAAGACCACCAGCGCGGGTTGTTTGTCTATCTGTTTGTCTGTCAGGCTTTGTTTGGCTAAAATATGACGAGGGAAAGAGCGGGACGTGTTCGGTCTGTACAGCGCTCTGCAGACAAAAAAGGGAATCATTTCTCTCGTGTGACCTTTAAGGGCACATGCAGAGGAGGGCAGTAAAAAGGACACAGGTGTGTGTGTGTGTGTGTGTGTGTGTGTGTGTGTGTGTGTGTGTGTGTGTGTGTGTGTGTGTGTCCTGGTTTAAGTTCTCTGATCAGGCACGTCTAAGCTTCGTCTGCTGCACCGAGGGAGATCACACAAGCACATATGGTTGGATGTGTAGACGGGGTGTTGTACTGTGTGTGTGTGTGTGTGTGTGTGTGTGTGTGTCGGTATGTTGATGAGTTGTTAGTGGTTAAAATTCTCAGCAGTCTAGATGAGAAAACAAGGCCACACACACAAACTTGGGCACTGCATTACTATGACAACCAGCTAGAATGAGGAGCCAGTTAGAAACTGACTTTTCACCGACCGGCTGAGGATGGACAGGCAAGGTGTGTATGTCGACTGTATGTGTGTGTGTGTGTGTGTGTGTGTGCGTGTGTGTGTGTGTGTGTGTGTGTGTGTGTGTGTGTGTGTGTGTGTGTACGGCTGAAGGCTTAAAAAGGTGTGCATTGAGAAAAAAAGAAAAGAAAAAAAAACACACATGCAAATCCAGTTCCTTCCTCAAAATTTCAGTTATGACAACAAATCAAGTACAACAAAGGAATCAACTCTATCGTTAATCAATTTCCTGCTCCCAACTCTGCTTCCTGGATCAGCCTGAGCCTGCTGTCTTTCTATGTATGTGAGTAAGAGAGAGGGGCAAAGAAAAGAAAAGGAGATGTGTGTGTGTGTGTGTGTGTGTGTTTTTGTCCAAATGCATATCCGCATTGTGGACAAGCTCCAGGACAGGGGACAAGCTCATTAGGTCCAGGATGTTGAGGGCGAGAACGGATGAGAGGGATGGAGGGCCGGCGGCGGCGGCGGCGGTGTGTATTTACAGAATGACACAGCAGTTACTCTCCCCGGTCTTCTCTCTGTTCCTCTGACCTGTGAAAACACACACACATCATCATCATCAGCAAACACTGATCCCACACAGTCAGACAGGTACTGAGCTAATCACACATGGCGAAATATAATTTCAAAACATTTCACTTGTGACAAAATCAGCTCCATTAAATGTGATCTCAGGTCAGTTTCACAAACATTCTGCGGTCGAAACGACGCAGGGTTGTCTGGCAAAAAAGAAAAAAGAAAAAAAAAAAAGTTGCCCAACGCCAACGCGACTTGACATCATCCGCCGCGTTGACGAATCAAATATGTGCAGCAACACAATCCCGGCAGATTATTCTGCTGCTCCGCTGTGCGTTTTTTTGCTGTCCAATAAGCCCTGAAAACGCGTGGGGCTGCCACTCAAACCGGATTTCCTGGACTGCGTTTCATGTCTCAGCAGGAACCTGAAGCAACCCGCCCACTTAGTTTTGCTTTTAGACTCATCAAATGATTTCATCAAAATAAAAAGCTGAATGCTAAAAAGTCGGAGGAATGCGTGCATCAGCCCACGTTAACCATTTGAAAAACATATATTTTATCTGTTAATTCCTCACTTAAAACTGAAGGCTGCCTTCTTCTGCTGGAAAATAACACAGACCTCCACCTGAAGTCTATTTCTCAGGTCTGATCCACAGCTGGAATCAGCCCCTGTCTCTACATACAATCACTTTCTACTACACAGTCACAAAAAGGAGACCTGTCACCTGGTATGATTTATATTAGCTGTGTTTTCTCCACGATGTGTGGTATCTTGGGGATACACTTAAGGGAGCCAATCATTTGCACCAGTGGCCGTTCCTAAAACAGAAGCCATGTGTAGAGATAAATAATGGCTGGGAGCAGAACATTTAAAGTTGTTCAGCTCGTGAAAGGCCCACTGAAAGGAGAGGAGGGAGACGGAGGGCTGGTTACCTTGGGAATTTGGCTCAGGCAAAGTCTCTCTGGCAACTAAATGCATCACTGTGGTCTTCCCCAAGGGCAGTTTGAGAGCTGGTGAGAGAGGGAGACAGACGGAGAGGATGTAAAGGTTATTCAGCAAGCTGCAGTATATCTGTATTTACAAAGCCGTTCACCGTCATCTTCAACTTGCAGAGTGCAAATGATGCTGCACTGGAAAAGAGAAAAGAGGAGAGGAGAGGGAGAGAGAGAGAGAGAGAGAGAGAGAGAGAGAGAGAAAAAGAGAGAGAGAGAGAGAGAGAAGCCGCAAACTCCATTTAGCTGCTTCATGGAGTATAAACTACGGCTGAAGGTGTCAAAAATATACGACTGTGAGGGAATTTGTATATTAAACGCAGGAAGAGTTTGATCCCATGGAATGAAACTCAGAAAAAGTCACTGATGACAACATAACTGAGCATGATGTGGATGGATTATCAGTCTAAAGATAAACATCGGTTACGTTTGACACCAAAATGAATCAAATCAACGGCATCCAGGAAGCTCGGTAAAACACATTCTGCTCTGCTATTGTGTGCTTTGTAATATAACAAGCAGCAGAAGCCTGACTGTGATATTTGATGGGAAAACCGACATAAAAGCTGCTAGATTTTAAAAATACCTTGTAGTTAGTATCTTAGCTGCGATACTTGAAACTCCATTATTCCCCCCAAACTGCTTAAAGCGATCATGTGACGCGAGCGTCGTCCATGTCCGCTGGGAGCTTCGGCCTGACCGGTGCAAACGTGTCAAACCAACGATGAGGGAATCATCAGATAGACGGCAGTAATGGGATAAAAGGGTACGACCCCATTAACCGCACAAAACACCAGTCGAATCAGAACTGGGTTCAAGCCAAAAAGCCGGGGAGAAGTGAAGAGGGCTGCCTCAAAGAAACGCATCGTCTTTTACTCTTCGCTTCTGGCATTCATTTTCACCCCCCCGCCCCACCCCTCCCTTTCTGTGTCTTCATTGTGCTGCTTGAGGTCTGCTCTTACGCCAGCCTTGCCCCTTTCCTGACCAGTCTCTTTCCCCTCTTTTTCTGTATTTCCTCTCTCCTCCCTCTCTCCGTCAAAGCAGGCTTGTCCAGAGCACTGAGGTACCTCTGTTCTGCGGCTCAGGAAAGGGATGAGAACAGCAAAGAACTTTCCAGCGACACACTGCTGTGATTTTGTGTGCGTGTCTATGAGCGGGGCGCTGGGCTTTTTTCTGTGTTTTCTC
Organism: Chaetodon auriga; assembly: GCF_051107435.1. Classification (NCBI taxonomy): domain Eukaryota; kingdom Metazoa; phylum Chordata; class Actinopteri; order Chaetodontiformes; family Chaetodontidae; genus Chaetodon; species Chaetodon auriga. Next base: position 10,907,402 of record NC_135088.1, read on the forward strand.
ACCTCCTAGTGTTACGTTGCCATGTAGAAAACGGCCCTGGTAGATCAGCCTCAGGATGTTAGGACTGCTGACCTGCTCTTCCTCCCAGTCTGACGGAAACAATGGCAGAGACACACGGAAAGAGAGTTAAATCAACGTGGACAAAGGCATGTTATCTCCATTATTCCCCTTTTCTGTGTAAATTTCCACATCATTTCCCATAAAACATCATCATCTTAACTACTGCATGATCTATTATCTATAAAGTGAGAACATGCAGGTTCAATAATGACATTTCACAACCTTTGTATTCATGGCTCATGAAGGTGCCCTAGAAATTTGGAATTGAATTGTTCGGGGGCTCTAAGTTCAGTAGAGCAGCTATGATGAAAATCTTTGAATGCTCAGCGACTGCTGCTCTGTGTCAACGTAATTTACTGTATACAGTGCAGTGAAAAGACATCAGTCATGGCATGGTGGGAAGAAAAAAGGACCACCAACAACCACACTGAGGATATTTAAAGACATGTAGGGCCTTTATTTCAGATCATTATATGCAGAATGTACAATATGTGGGCTTTGCGGGACGCACTACAGAATGTGAGAGACTCAAAGAACACGAGGTGTGGCTTGGGAAGAGCCGGAGACAAAAAGCGAAGGCATTAAATGAAGAGCGAAAACAGCGGGGGGAGTTGCACGGCAGCAGAGTCTGGCCACCAGATGTTTGTCTCTAGCTAAGCGGAGGGTGTTGGTGCTGACTGAGCGCCTGCTCCGGGTCTCACAGGGTTCAGATCTGTTGTCTGGGAGGAACGCGGGGTGCTTCCAAAACTGACAGGCCTGAAAGAAAACCTCCTCCTCACGGAGAATCTGAGTCCATCGGTATAATTTATAGATTTCCATGAGCTGTGGGCTTCTCCTAAACTGGACTGCATTCACAACACCGTGGGAAAAGGCTACAGTCTGTTCAGATTCGACGGTGGCGTGAGCTCGGCAGTATCAAATGAATTCTAACACTGGTGTAGCAGCCGTCAGGGAGCGGGGGTGTAACAGAGAGGAGGTGGCTGTACTGCAATCCCACATTCCTGTATGCAATGATAATCTGGGTGAAAGGAGGAGTGCACCCTAATTACCTCACACCAAAGATTGGCACATTCCCACACCGCTGCACAGACCTACATGTTAGTAATCAGCGGTGTGTTTGAATGTGATATCAGCTCTTCTGAGACACAGCGTAGCTCCTCAGCCGCCTTTATCTTTGTTACAGAAAACACAGCCAAGATAAGTCAGATCGTCTGCCTTCCACGTGCACGGGCGGCTAAACTGTTAGCAACCGGCGCTCGTGCAAGCACACTGCAGCTGTGCTTATGCAACGACGTGATTTATTACAAAATAACACAATGGGGGTTTGATATCATCTATATGCAGAATGTGGAAAATAGTCCCAGTCGGTGCACTCAAACCCCACAGACCTAAAAGTGGTAAATGTTTACATTCAGCAGTTAATGTGAAGCAGACGCGCCCGTCGCTGCAGCGCGAGGACCTCTCAGCTAAAATCACATTGTAATCGGACGGCTCAGCTCTTCATACATAATGGGAATGTGTTGAAACGTTGGCTCGTGTGAAGGCGCGTCTGAATACGTCACCTGCAGCTCGCGCATGTCGCCATAAACTTGAATGTGTCTATTTAACAACCTGTTGGCAAAAGAGTAATCCAGAAAAAACAGAACTGAAGCAAGCAACATTTTCTGTGGACAGTCGACTGATGATGACGATGATACTCGACGATCAGGAGACACAGAGTGAGCCAGAGATGAGCAGTAAGTCACCACTCACACCTCTACCAGCTAAGTGCAGCTTGATGCGGTACATTAATGCTAATGCTAATTTTTGCACTTGTGCACCTTTTTCATGTTTCATCTTCTTCATTTTAAACACTTATTTTTATTATTTCTCTCACCTCTTATTTACGAGCCCGGTTCCAAAAAAGCTTTGACGCTGTGCCATTGTCTGACTGACCTGCATTCAAACTCCTTATTAAAGCTCCTATTAGCTGCCGCTGCCGGTAACGATCACTGGAACTACTCACCCATCGGCCAGTTGTCGTAGACGTGTTTGGCGATGTCTGCCGCCGAGTCGTTGGGAGAGAAGAGGAACTCTTTCGTCTTCCCGCTGACTAAAATAAGCCGCAGGTTTATCTGCAACACAGACAAAAACAAGATGAGTACGTTAAAGCAGCGCATGAGAAGCGGTGCTGGACACATCAAAAAGCACAAAACGCAAACAACTGTCCCATATGTCCTATTAAAGAGGAAGCGCAGAGGTTCAAGTGAAAGTAATTTAATAGGAAACAGGAGAAGGATATGAGGACCCTAAGGAGCGTCCTTCCGCAGGATCAACTCCCATCTGTCTCTGCAGCTTCCTCCTCGCTCTGCTCTCGTCCCTCTAACTCGGTTTCTTTGTGTTTGGTTCCAAATTCTGTCACATTCTTGCAGTTTGTCACCTCCTCATCTTCACCTCTCGATGTTTTGCTTTGCTTTGTTCCCTTGTCTGGAGACTTTACTCCTCAAACCCTCTGGCCTGCAGACCTGATGTAAATTTCTGATGTCATTATCCATGAATGAGAATGTGAGTATCTTTGTTACTTCAACACAAACAAACTTGGCTCTCGTGGTGTTAAACAGCCCACAAAACATGTACAATTAGCTGCTTTTGGAAGACTTAAGGCTGTTAAAATGTGCAACCTTCCCCCGAACAGCTTATCCCAGCAGTCAGTGGTGACGGCCAAGTACAATAAGAAATGACTAATAGTGTGAGACTCTTGTTTACCGCAGTCTTCTTTCCGCTATCCTCTTTACACAGAGGTCAGAGGTCAGTCAGCCACTCAGCAGCCTCTCTTGAGGATTGTTGTTGCAGGGTCTACTTCATTATTTTTTAGGTGGGAAGTCTATCAAGATTACTGAAAACTACACACATTAGATACCTCACACACAGTGAGTATTTCCAACAGCACGCACATTTCTTTTGCACTGACATTGCACATTCCTGTACCCAAACACAGACGGACATCCATCAGAAACTGGCTGTTTTTGCACAGAAAACTATAAAACTAGTGTTGAATGAGGTGGTGGACAGAGAGACGAGGGCGGCGAGGAGTGTAAACTCCTCAGTGTGAGCTGGAGGTGAGCGAACTTCGCTGTGGCTCTGCGCTGAAACCTTTCAGGCTGGATTATTCTCACATGAGCACACGGCGCTGTTTTACTGATTCCTCGCTATTTTTCGGACAGTTTTTTTTTATTATCATTTCCCTCACTACATGTTGCCCCGACTCCCATCATACAAATCAAACATTTTTTTAAACACTGTGAATGAATGACGAGCAGCGACTTGCTCAAAGGTCAAACGTCGCACTCGCCGTGTGAGCCAGCGCCACCTGACTCACTTGTGACGTCCAAATCATGACAAACATGGGCGGAACAATCATGGCGAGCGTCCCCACCTTAGCTCACTGCGCTAATCTCCTCGTCTAAAACGGCTTATTCATTGTTTGCATTTGATTGGTGTGTCACGCGAGAGGAGCGGCACAGCTGTGTGTCGCTAATCACCACATCTCTTTGTGCTCACCTTAAATCACCCAAACGACGACGTGAACTGAGCACAGCGCGGCGTCTTGCATCTCAAACCATTAATTTACACATCACTTGCCCGCCGCTGGGATGCAGATCAGAGTTTCATCTCTTAACCGGCATGATGTGTGTCTAGTGGTGCTCCAGTGCGCCTTTAAAAGCCAGAGCAAAGGTCTGCGGTGTGTGTTTGCCTTTGCTTAATGTGTTTGTGTGTCTTGCCTGCAGCGTGCGCAAGGCACAAGCACGTGTGTGTCATTGTTCCTAGTGTGTTTCCATGTGCCGAGCATCAGTTAGCCCTCTACAGCGGGGCCCCCTCCCGCGCCACCGAACCCACTCTGCTGACACACACACACACACACACACATATACGTATGCACACATACTGGCACACCGAGCCGGCTGCAGTGATGTAACAGAGCTAACACCAGCGGATTGAAACGGAGATCTCTGTAAGCACGTTATCAAATCAGCTTTTAGGGTTAAGAATGGAAGAGCCGCACAGAGACATATACACACTCATACACATGCACTGACCCCGACACTGACCCCGTAAACATGCAGTTCATATACACGTTAAAGCCGCCTGTAAGAGGTCAGATGGATTTGATCGTTCTTGGTTTTTTTTTTTTCACATATATGCTGGATACCCCGGGGCATAAAAACATACTGTATGCCTACACGTGCAGCCACATGAACACTCCTACACATGTGTGCGCTTCATGTACGAGCTGAAATAAACGAACACCAGCAGCAAGAAAAAAAAAAAAAAACTGCTGCTTCCTGCTGCGATTCACATGTTTCAACCAAGCAGACGAGATACAGATCATTAAAGCAAGAGAGCTGTAGAGTGCTGGTGGGTGATTGGCTGGATGGGAAGCTCAGCTTTACATCTGCTGGCTGTTCTTTAAGCGTCCATACACCCTGAAGACAGCGGAGAAAGCCTCTGATGGAGACGGAAACACTGATGAAGACACACTCAGAGGAAGCCCCTTTACATAAGCAAGGTCGTGCTCCTTCCCGGTTGAACACCTGGTCGTTACCATGGTGTCACCATGGCGACAGCCAGCCGTGGGTGGCTTAACCTGATAACACCTACAAGACAGCTTTACCCCTCCTCCCCTCGCCTCCCTCCTGCCCATTTCCCACGGTGTCACATCATATTGTCTTCCTCTCCTTGCAGCAATCTCTGCAACCCCCCTCCCCCCCTCCCTCTGTTTCACTGTCTCTCCCCCCACTCTGTCAATCTCTCCTCTGCACAGTGTACAGTGGAGGAATGCACAAGGCCAGAATAACAAGAGGCACTGAGCTCGCTTCAATTAAACAAGGTAAACTCAGCCTTTCTCCTCTATCATCAACTTGCTACCTCTTTATTTGCTTTCTCTATTCTTGCAGGTCTCTCTCGCTCTGTTTTCCTCCTGAGGACAGAGCAAAAGAAAACGCTAAATACAAAGATACATCAGAGATGGTACACAGGTCCCTGAATGGCTTGATGAAAATGGTGTGCTGTGGCTCACGCAGCATCATTTTTCAAAGGCTGCTGTTGAAACCTTCAGGTGCATGCAGAATCAAACGCCAAGTAACACTAAAACTGCGCCATGGTGCAGCGACGTCTTACTGGGACACTTCATATTGTTTTCTCCGTAAGCATCCGCTGTCCACGTTTCTCCTTTTTGGATTTTAACTCAATCAAGGCTCTTTTTCCCTCTCCCTGCCCCCCCTCTCCCTGACAGTCACTGTGCCTCCTCCCTGCACTCTCCTCAGCAGAAGGGCTGGTAATGAGGTTTCACAGCCAGCTCAGGAAAGTATATTCAGTCGCCGTGTATCCTCTGTAACAAATACTCCAGGTATGTGGAGAGCGTGGCTTCGTGCACAAACACACAGCGCATACACATACATATCTGCAGGCAAACACTCAGTTATTCATGCATATATACAGCATGTCATCACATACAGCCAGTCTCCCTCAGAGCTGGGGATGACAGAAATCAGCTATATGAAGCCTTCAGCAGTCTGCAGAGCTTGTGGAGGACCGGAGGAAGCAACACAGTGTAACGCTTCTCTGATGTGAGGATGTGAAAGTATTTGTAAGCCATGGTATCAGTATGCTGGAACTTCCCGGAGCAGCGGCGTCTATTCCTGGCCACTCCTGAAAAATAAAGTACCTTGTTGGTGAAGCCGGTGACACAGCTCCCCTGCTTGTCAAGCGTCCACTCCACCAGACATTCAGACACACTACAATAATGCTACCCTGCTGCCAAGTAGTGCCATGGTGTAAACATGTGAAGTAAGCAAACCCTCCGGGCTAAACACTGTTTGCACACGGCGGAGAGCAGGAAATTCAATGCCATCTATAATTATTCCTCCCTGAGTACCGCTCTCCTCTCTTTCTCAAGGCAGCGGTGTGTATGTGTGTTTATGTGTGCTTGTGTTTATAAGTGCATTAAAGAGTGCTGCTGTTCTTTAGACCCTCTGCAGCAGTCAACAAATTATAGAGTGGGAAGCCTTCCTGTGGGAATATATTAGAGCAGCTTTATAGGTAGTCTACGCAGTAAGGTTAGCCGCTGCCGTCAGCGTGGACTCCTACCCGTATGAATGAATTTAGACGAGGAGCTGCGCGATTAGCCCAACTGGGGTCTCTTTAAAACAAGCCAGCTGGATCCAGCAGCCAGCCGGCAGTTTTGACGCTGCCCATTAAATCTGGAGGAAAAAAACTGCAAACTGAAAAACGCAGCAGCACTCCGAGGCTACAAATCCCACATGAATTATCAGTCGCCGATTTGACTGATAGCGATCGGGAGGCACCTCTCTTCCTGCCGCCGCTTTCTGGCCGTCGACAAATTGCAATGCATAATAACAGCTACGCAGTAAGAGATGTAACAGGCGACGCTGCAGCTGATTGGGAAGAACTGAACAAAACGAGCAGCCTGAAAGACTCGTGTCCTATTTTTTAATTAGTCAAAACTGAGTCAATAAAACGGCTTTGCAAGCTCGTAGTGATCCTGCAAACGCGTAAAGGGTTGCTGCAATCATTAGCACGCATTAGCACACAAATTCTATCATGGAGCCATTGTTTTCTTTAATTAAAAACACACTGAAAGGGCGGTTTTTCAGAGAAGTGCCGCACACGACGGGCCGGCGTGTATCAGAAGCTGCAGCCTCACTTCCTCAGACGTTATAATAGCGAGCGAGCTCACAGGAAAATAAACCCCTCTGCTTTGTCAAATAGCCTCATTTCGAGTTTGACATGTTTAATACAATATTATAAATAGTTTTTTGTTTGTGTGAGCTCCTTCCTTTGTGCGCACACGTACACACAGACAGAGCGGTTACGCAACGGCGGCTGACTGATGATGGTGTGATACGAGAAACAAAGCCTAAGGCGAGGATTTGTAATCTCAGTGTCTGTGAGTATGCGTGTCTAACAGTGTCGGGGGGGTAGCGCGTTTGCTTTTGGGTGCTTTCTCAAACTTAATTTGCTAGTTTTATCTGCCTTCCTCAAAATGCGCTCTCTTTAATATTTATTTCCAGACCTAACTATTTTCATCCCGGGAAGGAGCAGAGATATTAAATGCAGGGGAGAGCATCTTAAAATAAAATCAAGGGAGGTTCGATTGAAGCTATAAAGCAACTTTAGGAAAGATGCAGAGACGCATTCGTCTTATTTCAGAGTTACTTTACGAACAAATTCATCACACTTTGATGTTTCTCCAGAAAAAATCTATGAAAAAAGCAGCAAATGCAAACTTGAAAACTTCACTTTAGAAACTTGTGGGTGACACTACACCACGCTACGCCTCACCATTATCTGCTGAGGGACGTGGAAACAAACTGTAAGACCTTGACCCAGCCGAAGCTCATTTATTATTAACTTTATTATGATCTTTATAGGGCACTTATCTGTCACGGCAAGTGTGTCACGGCTTGTTTTGAACTATTTTCACAAGCACAAAACATTTGGTACCTGTTAAACAGAGAACAGGTGAAATATATCAGGACAAATACAGTCAAAAAACAAGTGAGGCCGTCCTCACAGTGCACGTAGACGCACAGGACGGATGGAGCCAGTCCTCAGCAGGTGTCTGACGGAGAGGAAGCGGCGCTCCCGTCCTCTAAATGCTTTACCTTGAGACAAATTGTCTGTTTTTGCTCTTACGCAGGCAAACAGAAAACTCCAAGCCAAGCAGTCTGACTGGTCAAGGTTTACTCCAACGCTGCTGATTATGCATACAGTCATGCTCTGCTGGTTGCCATGCCAACACTCGTGGTAAGCGGGGAGCTAGTTAGTCATCTGTGCCGGTTCGTCCTGTTTTTTTTTTTTTTGCGTGTGTGCATGTGTGTGTATGCATGCACGCTACGCGGACACCCTCTCAGACTGCATCGGTGCGCGAGGTAATAATGCATCATGATATTATAACGACACGAGCTGCTGAGTGTGATTACAGGTACGGCGGTACTTCTGATAGCGCTGAAGCCTTTTAAGTTGTCATTAGCATATTCTCTTCAATAAGCGCCGTTCCCTGTATATTCAGTATCATGTGCGCATTTGTGGTTGAGCAGCTCCCTCTCTCAGGCTTCAGCGCAGTTAGAAGACACATTTCTAATCTTATTAATTACAGTAACTCAGTGCCAGCAGTCAATAAATCAAGGAAACACTTCAACAGAGTTTCACCAGCCCTTTTCCAAGTTCATGGAGTGGATTGTTTTCCCTCTACATGGCCGAAGCGTGAAATATCAGCTTTAATTTGAGAGCGATGAAGTTCGAGCATGTGTCTAACAAGCAAACAACTGGTCTTTTCTCCAGCGGGAACTTGGACGTTGCCTTTTTTTGCGCCTGTCGACAAAAATGCAAATAATCCGCGGCGAGTGTTTCTGCTGCATTCACTCAGGCGTGGCAGCCGGGCCTGAATAATCGCTACAGTGCAATAATACGGTCTTATCTGTAAGCATCACGCTGGCAGCAATCATTTAACTCTACTACAGTTTCACCAAGAATTTTGCTTTTCCCTCAGAGGCTGAGGACGAGGGGCTGAGCACAAGAAAGCCAGACAGTGAAACCTGTTGCACAAAAGCCGAGATTAACGCTGTCCCGAGTAGTTGAATCCACTATTTACTGTACTGGTTCACTCTCCCAGCTCTCATAGCATCGTTGTCAGCCACAGCAAGCAGCTGTTTTCAAGGAAGAAGCTTTGAAAAACCTGCTGTACGCAACCTGTATCCAACATCAGACACAGTTAGGAACTTACACTGTGGACTGCTGAGAAAGAGCCAGACATTTCCTTCAGGAGTTGATAGAGACCAAAAACCGAGCTAAAACAGAGGGAATACTGGTCTTACATGCAGCAGGTGGATACAAATACGACTCCAAGTGAATGCTAATGCTAATCCATAACCTCTCAATGTATAAATTAGCAACTGTTTGCTATCAAGTTCACCGTATCAACTTAAAAGGTGATGATATCTTCGTTCCGCTGACCCCGAGTGCACAAACAAATCGGTTATTGCAGTTTTACAGCCGCTGAAGCCGCACATGTGACCCTGCAACCCTGTGATCAAATCCCAGCAGAGTGTTCTTTTATTTCCTGTTCCTGCTCGTGTATGAAGTGAGCAGGCTGTGCAGTGGACATAAAACAAAGGTCTCCTTCCTGTTGAACTGTATAAAGGCCATTAATCATTAAAGAGAGTGTCCACCGTAAGAGCCAACACCACAGACCTTTATCTGATGCACTTTCTGGTGCATCATGCTAACTTCCTGTGGCAGAGGCAGCTAATGGCTGCATTACAGTCCTAATAGTGTTGTTAAATTAAGGTTTCTGTGCTTTGCAATAGCGTCAACATCCTGTGGCAATTTAATGGCACAAAGCAAAGAAACCCTCCACTTCCAGCTCGTCTACACACGCATAATCTAGGCTATAATTATTAGGGAAAACTCATTACTTGACACTGAAGATTTTTATAATTTAATGCCTTCTATTTCCGACTTTACCTCTGACCCCTCAGCTTGATAAAAGTGTTGGGCTTGCAGCTATGGGCGTCATTATTCCACTGCTGCAGCTACAACTCTTGGGATTTGGATCCAGGAGAAAATGAGCAACAAAACTCACGTCCCACCCTTTCAGCCGCTCTCACTACTATCAGCCTCATGTCTCATTACTCAGTTGCCCCCTCGCACCTCGTCTCTCTCTCTCTCCAAGCGCTTGTCTTTTTGTGCTGTCACTCAAACAGGCCTATCCTTTGATGTGCCGGCGTCCTCATCGCAGCCAGAATGCACCCCCCCCCCCCCCCCTCCTCATTTCACTCCCTCTCCTTCCTGTCACGAGCGTGATCAGCTGTTTCCTGCGCTTCAGCTGGCACTGTACCTGACAGCTCTCTGCTCCCTGTCCTCGCTCTTCATCGCTCCCTTCTCCCCGTTTACAAACAGATAACCCTTTAATCCATCAGCTGCTTCTCTCTCCAGAAACAGGTAGACTCCCTTTCATGCTGTCATCTCCCCTTCACTGAAAACCTGCCTGGCTTAACTCACACGCACACACTCGCGCACACACACAGGGCTGCATTCCTTCTCTCCTGACAGGCGGCAGGTAGGTGCCTTTGATCACACATTCTTCCCATCGTTTCCTCTCCGTGATCGGAGCTGTCACGAGAGGCTGACGCAGGTTTACGTCGCATGGCTGCCTCCTGCCACTCCCTCAACCCCATGTCTTGCTTCTTCATGCTTCAAAATGGCTGTTCACAACCCCGGGGGCCAAATGAATTAATGTGTCAAATGTGAGCCATGCCAAAAAAACTGAAGCAAATTACTGTGCATTACCCTCTGGCAACCCGCACACTGATGGGACACTGTGTGGGGACAAGTGTGCTTAGATGTGAGGGGATTTTCTGATTCACAGCTGCAACACCAGCGTTCAAAAGGCAGCTTGGCATTTTGGGAGATACCCTGATTTGCCTTCTTGTTGTGAGTTAGATGAGAAGACTCTCATATCTGGTGAGCAGATGGTTATCTTAGCCAAGCATAAAGACGGGACACAACACGTTTCCAGTGTTTATGCTAAGCTAAGCTAACTGGCTGCTGAAGGCGGTTGTATATTTAGCAGCCAGACACTGGAGAGGTACCGGTCTTCTTCTCCTTTTTCCAGAAATGTTCCTTTAAACTTATTTGGGCATCTCAGTGTCAGTGGATCAACGTGACTTGATTTGAGTGTCCAAAATCAGATACCTTGCTTAATGTTACTGCTCCCACAACACAAGTTCCTCAGTTTGCTGCACATGCTAAGCTAAGACACTGTACTGTCTTTTTGAGACTACTACAAACACAGTACTTTTCCATGTCTTTACAGAGCCAACACATGGAGTAAGAACACTTAATAAATGACCAGAGAAAAACAAGAGAAAGACGGAGATAAGTGAGAGTGAGAAAGAAAGCCATTTTGCAGAAAAAGATGACGGTTTCAATCGAATAGCTGCACTGAGAGCCCAGAGCTCAGCTCGGGGAGGATCCGCTGTCCTCATCTCATCAGGGAAAACAAAACTCCAATAAAAACTTTCAGAGAGAGAAATGAAACTGAAAACAAAGCAAAGTCAGAGTGAGATGAAAACACGAAAGACACAAAGAACAAACGGAAGTGACCGGCAGAAAGAGATGTAGCAGATTTGCAGGGTCGTGTATCGCACGTCACCGCCAAAGTGCTGATGCTGTACAGACGGCGTGATAGTGATGACGAGGTCCTGTGCTATAGGAGGACAGAGGAATCGCTGACACTTCTGGAGGAGAGCCCGAGAGACTGAGGGAGGAAATGAGAGAGCGAGAGGGAACTGAGAGAGACTCAAAGAGGATTCAAACAGTGACCGGCGAAGGTCAGAGAGAAGAGGAAGCGCCAAGGTGAGCAAGGCGACAAGACATCCACTTGGCTCCTTCGGCAAATATTTGCATCCACGCTCAAAATGCTAGCCCGGAGGGGGACGGCTGCTTCTGAAGCGGTGGGCCACGACGTGAAATTGCTCTTGTATGCTTGAATCGATTCTCCTCTCATCCCTCTGTCAGCGTCTAGACTGCCCGTCCCCGTCTCTCAGCGAAACACAAGGCAAGAGACGAGATAAAGGACGGATGACAAGGTGCAAAACAGTGAAACAAAGATGCGTCTGTGGTCGTCAACATTGGTAGCAAAAAAAAAAAAAAAAAAAGTGATACAGGAAGTGAGGTGATAGCATCGCCCTGAAGCAACCGCAATGGAGCTACGATAGCAGGGCCTGAGGTCGAAAGGCGTCGGGGGGGATGGAGCAGGGGCGACGAAGAGGAGGGGGTGTCCTGTGCTCTATTGACGAGAGGAAGGTTTAAGCCTTCTTAACTCATTTTCGTCAGACATCCAAGCCGGGCTTACGCTTAGGAAGTCTCTCACTTAACAGCACAGTGCAGAGTTACATGATATCCTCAGCATCAAACATTTCCGAGCACAGCGAACAGCAACGTCAAGCCTTCAGCATCTGTACGACTAAAAGAAAGAGAGAAGGACTTCAGGATACGAGAGGATCGCCTGAAACCCGTTCAGCAAAAAAAAAGCTTGATAATACGATATCGGTTTCAAGGTAAACGTGCCCAGAAAACTGCTTTGGAAACAGTTTTGAACATCCATTAAGACATCTTGATTGAACAAAAATCTATGGAAGTCAACTCTACTTTCCTTTTTCTATACTGTGTGAAGCACTTTCAGCTCTGCAGGCCAATTCTTTACTCTTCTGTGTTTCAAGTTAAATAAATATCACGCCAGCGTCGGCGTTCTACCTCCGCCTTGAGCTGTTAGCCTGAATTAGCGCTGGCCTTCATTTCATCTGAATTTCTGTGCAGTTCTGTTTCCCAAAATAGCCGTTATTTGCAGCGTCCGGCCTCCTCGTCTGCATTCTGTCTGCTCGGGGGGAAAAAAGCGGCGAGCAGCAGGCACACAAACCCAAAGGCCAACATGCCACATGTCGGCATGCCGCTGGTGTGAGGGGACCACACAGAGGGTTGATGATCCCCGATGATGGCTTTGATGAAAGGACCTCCTGTCCTTTACCTCTTTCGGCCCACCATTTGCTCTGCAGCGGCCCTGCCTGCTCGCTCCCCCTCCTCCTCCTCCTGCACTTCCATCACAGGGTGTCTCACCAATGTGACTTCCTCCCACGGTGTTTTCCTGACGACCCGCTACGTGAAAGCCCTGGAGTCAAGTAAAGCATCCCCATGCTGTTCTACCCCCCTCCACCTCCCAGGAGAACTACATACTCTGTGGTGACCTCTGCCTTCCCCTGTCTGCCCCCCCCTCATCCCTCCTCTGCACACCCACCCCCACCCTCTTTCCTAGGTGGTCTCCTCAGCGTGTGCAGTCGATGCCCTGTAGTCAGGATTAGCTTGATTTGTAACCTCTCCGGCTGTCCTTTCTAAGAACAAGCCTTCCCCTGTGTTTCATGTGCACGTCTAAAATTAAGATCCGGGAAATGAAAATCTTTTATTTTTTTTTACATGTTGATTCATTTTATGCATTTTCCCATTTGACAGCTGATTAATCAGGAAGTCGTTTACTCACTGGTTGCAGCTTCTAAAATGTGAGAATTTGCTGCCTCAATCTGCTTTAGTTCATCTCATACTGAATATCTTACATCAATGGTGAGTTAGACAAAAGAAAGACGTCACTTAATGCTCTTGTAGAGGACGTTTCTCATCACTTTCTGACCTGTTATGCTAAACAATGAAAGTATTAATCAACAGATTTGTGAATAATGAAGATAATCATTAGCTGCAGCTCTAAAATCAGCAGAAATTTGCTGGTTTTCATCTTTGTCTATGCAGGTATTTACCACTAAGGGTGACATGTTTCTGTCATCTCTCATTGGTCATGATCCTGACGCTACCGCTGCTGCTGCCAGGTGAACACTTAGCCTCAGTTTTGTGTTTTCAGGCTCTCTGTGAGCCTTTCAAGACTCTTCGAAAGTGATTTTCTAGATGGTCTTGGCCCCATTGAGGAAGCACATCACATTCCTGCACACGTTCAGGCTCCAAAACTCATTCCCTCTCTATTACCGTCTCCGTCGCTTTCCTCATGCTACGAAGCCTTGGCGCAAATTTAAAGGAGAAGCTGACGTAACGAGACGGAGAGGGAGGAACAAGAGAATCGACATCAGAGGAGAAAACGGCTGGGAGACAGCAGTGACATCCACAACGCTGCATTTTCTCCTCTCTCTCAGGAAAGAGCACTGCCCTGCAGTCACAGCTCACGTGACGCCGCGTGTGTGTAGATGTGTCTGCGTGTGAGAGAGTGTGTGTGTGAGAGAGAGAGAGAGAGAGAGAGAGAGAGAGAGAGAGAGACTGCTGGCAAGCTAAAATGCCCTCTGTGCTGGAATTTACCAGATGGCACTGGACTGACCCCCCCTCCACACACACACACACACACACACACACACACACACACACACACACACACACAGAGCATATTCTAGGCCTATTCAGGAATGAAGCAGCATGCAGCGACAGGAATAGATGCAGGTTTATATGTAATTAAGGCATTTTATGAATTCTTTCAGTGAGCACGTGCGATACTAAACATGAAACTTGTTGGATGGATTGGACTGGACCGGGTGGCGCTTGTGTTTTACATCTACACTCACTGAGAGGTCACAATTGCCAACAGAGATATGGAGCACATACAGTCTGCAAGTAGTACTGAACCTTATAAAACCAAACTACAAAGTTTTGCCGGTTTTAAAACCCTCATTCTTACAGCTGTTTGTGGAGTTGATGTGTTAGATTTCACTGTAGGTGTTTCTACTGTTTTCTCCTACATCTCCACAATAGCACACGTCTATTGCAACACAACCTATGGCCTCAATAATAAGCAGAGATAATTCCACAGTGAATCCGCCTTGGACCGAAAAGGCCTCAGGAGGCCCCAGTTCTACAAGTCAAGTAAAATGAATGGAATAAATTATCCAAACGGACACAAACTCAGTGTGTAAACTGTGTGCGTTTGCAGTTTATAAGTCAATTATCTATAGGGGTTTCCTTCTGTTGTGTTTGTTTTTCATTGTTGATGGTAAGAGATCTGAGCCGCTGGTTATGTTTGTGTTGTGCACGACAGGAAAAGGGCAGGCTCAGTGGGGAGACGGTGGAGGCAACCAGTTACACAAGCAATAACAGGAAGGAACAGGGCAGCGACAAGGAGGAGGAGGAGGGGGAGGAGGAGGGGGAGGAGGGATAGCGGCTGGAGACCCAATCAAGATCTTTGACAAACACAGACAAAGCATAAAAAAACATGGATAGAGATGACATAATCAGCCATGGGGTGTTGTGCAGCCTGTTGGGGAATTATAATAAAATGTTTACAACCATGTAAGAGAGTACAAGAAAAATGTAGGTGGGGGGGGCATAAAGGTGAGGACCACTTCACGGGCCCGCTGATTGAACACTGACCGCTCGATTAAAAATTAAACTGGATTACTGCGCCAGCCGTGTCTGAGCCTCGCTCCTAGTCAGCCTTAAACCACACTGAACTATGAACTGTAACTGTACCGAGATCAGCTGACTGAGCTGTTCTGTGCAGAGCTAAATGGAAGGCGGCTAAACTTAGCGAAAACGTGCCAGCCGTCCTCACCCACAAACATCCAAGCTCTCAAACCCACTAGCCTAGAATCCAAATTTAAGAGTCAGCGAGCGCTGCCGTCTCGCTCATAACCGTATATTTAGCCAAAATGATCTCTGGCACAGAGAAGCCACTTCACAAAAATGTGTAATTAAACTAAACTATGGGTCGATATCTGATGTCCTCTGTGTGAGTCAAAGTTCGGCTGCTTCCCTAAAGATAAACCAACGCTTCCTCATTACAAGAAACTGAGGAAAAGAAATAGATGAAAAGCCCCGAATCAGTCTAGTCCAAGGTCCAATGCTTCATTACTGCCAGCTCATTCAGATAAGAACGCACATGCACACACATGAAACACACACACACACACACACACACACACACACACACACACACACACACACACAACCCCTGCTGGGATCATTAGGAGATATTCATACTCAGTGCTCCATAGCATCCAACATGCAATGACAAATTTGTGCAAGACAGCATGAAGGCCAAATATACCCTCTCTCCATGCTCCCTCTTTCCCTCTATCATTCACACACACACACACACACACACACACACACACACACACACACGCCAGTCGTTGGCTGTCTCCTCTTCGCGCTCTATCTTTAACTCTGCTGTGACCTCAGGCTCTCAACTCCTCATTCACTATTTCCCATCGACGTATCTCTCGGTGCGCGTCTGCGAGACTGTGATAAAATCAGATGCAAAACAAAAAGGCAGATGGGTTTCCTGCTTTCATCTCTGACATCACGACAACCTTTCAGCAACGAGCCGAAAACATTTCCTTCCTACGCCGTGTTCAGCATAAATTTCAAGCGCTCGGCTCAGAATCGCCGTCCGACGTGCGACAAACACACGGGAGCGTCTCTCCGCAAGATTAGCGCAAGGACGGCAGACAGATTTAAAGTGGTGGAGATAAACAAAAAGTTCAGAGAGCAACGTGAAAAATGAGCAGGATTACTGGCGTCGACTGTTCGCAGAGTGGCAAACCCCTGAAAGCCTCGATACTGAAGCTGGCTCACGTTATCAGCTGAGGATTAAGGCTTTGGTTTAGTTAGTGCTCGGTGTCTCTGACACACGAGCTCCTGGAGGATGAACTCTGAGATGGTTACCTAACAAACAGTCAGTTAAGAGGGTTTCCGAATTGTTTTCCCCCTTGTGCATTTCTGCAAGTTTTCTCGGACCGACATCCTCAATGTTACTTTACACAGAAACGCAGAACAGCCCGAAACACTACAGTACCCATGATCCTCAGCTGGTGGAGAAGGCTCAAATAACGGCGGTAGATTTAGTTTCTATATGTCGTCCAAAACTGACCAAGAACCCAAAAGCAAGTGCATGTAAGCTGCATTCAACGCCGTAATCTTGAGCCTCCACCTGCCGTTAGCGGTAGCCACCACGTGCTAACAGTCACATGATAAGCTGGATGATTCACGGTTAACCTTTCCTTTGAAGTCTGTATGCACACGGGCTTGAACCTTCGACCGTCTATCAAACAATCCCGTTTGCTAAGGCACTTATTAATCTTTTGTACTAATGATTGAACCCAGGGGAGAAGCGCTCTGGCTGTCATTCGCCTCAAGCCGTCGATGGAGAAAATGAGCGGGGCTTTTATTTGAATCATCGATCGGGCAAAAATGTACCCCAAAATTTCGGGTTCCAGCTCCTCAAATGTGATGCTGCTTTCAATGTCTGTTTTATGTCACAAAAAGCGACACACTGATTCATTGATTAGCTACGTTAGCATGGTGACAGTCAAACGTGCCGCAAAGCTTGCCACAGTTGACAGTTTATATGCATATAAATGTCGTTCTGACGACCACACTGTGGTGACGGTCTGCGTTAGACGGCCTGCGTGAGGACTTCGGGCCGGCTGACCCCGGTGGAACATCCAGTCGATGAAGCTCGACCTTTGGATGACTGCTCCGTGGCTCACGTCTGCCCTGTCTGGGACCCGAAGAGTCCCAACACTGACCCTCTAATTCCCTCATTATATTGTGCGTCCGAGCGCGCTGGCACAGGACGTTCGAATATCGGGACAGATTTAAGCACTGATCTAGAAACGGCAGCCTGTCCCGAAACGTATCAGGAAGAGGGACAGTTGATTCTCACAAGCTCGCTGCTCTGACGCACTCACGAACAGGCTGTGCTGGCGAGGCACAGCTTTAATATAAATGTCCCCTCAGCTGGAAATTGTTTCCAGTGCAGCTGAAAGGCTCCTTTTATTGAGCTAGTCAAACACTCCCCCCACCTCCTCCCCTCCATCCTCTATTTCTCCTACACACACACACACACACTCTTTCTACTCAACATTTAGACTTGCAGGGAAATACAGTGTTTTTTCTCCCGAGCCTTTTGTTTGACATCCATTTAAATTATACATAGGGAAGTCTCAGCTTTATAGAAACGTCTCCCTCCTGCAACATCACTCGAACGCCAATAACGTTAAAACAAGAGACTGCTCCAAGATCTCAGTGCAATTAATGCCTGGTGTAAAACTGATATCAATACAGTATATCCAGCAGGGCACTCATTGAGCACATTATCTGTGTGGGTTTTCCCTTCCAAACTTATCTGAGAGGATCACATAAGCTACTGACTGAGCGGCTCCCAGATTGCATGAATGATTCACATTAGTTCACATTACTGATTGGCAAAACATGTGAGCAGAATACTTGATGAGGCTAACATGTCACATTTCACGACTGCTTCGGTCGATGGGGGAGATTAAAATGTGCTTCGGTGTCTCTCACACTGCTGCTTCTGGCGAATAAGATCTGTTTAAAAAGTAACGTGGAGTAAAATGAGCTTCTGTTTGGCCGCTCGTCTTCATCTCGACGTGTCGTCTCTACTCTGTGTGTTCCTCAACTCCAGTTTCTCTTCCTCCTTTTAGTTTCTCAATTAAGCCAGCCCAGGCAGGAACTCCTTTTATTTTTGTGTTTTCATTTTAACCCAAGAGCTGCAGTTTTAGCTGTCCGGTTTAACTGACCAGCGCAGACGACGTCAGGTCAGGTCTTTTTTTTTTTTATCAATGCTGTGAATTTGGTTTTAATGGAGACTGAATGTGTTTGGATTTCAGGATCATATTCGGTTTCAGTTCAGTTGTATTTATATAGTGTGCTGTTCCCGCCATTGTGGAGAAGGCTTTCAGCAGCATCATGGCACGGTGCCATTTGGTAGTGGCACAACACCATTACATGCAAACAATGGCCTTTAGGCGCAGCCCGACTTTGTGCTGTTCTCTGGAGCAAAAGTGAGCTGGAGCGGGCGTTCGTCCACCAGCAGCGAAGTACACGTCACGCTGAACAGGAAGAACAGGTTGTGCCTTAGCTGCTTTCTCTATGCAAATGAGTTCATGCATAAGGACTTGGATAGAACACAGACACACACGCGCACGCACACACACACACACACACACACACACACACACACACACACACGAACACTCATGTTTCCATCACTTTTGGAGACATTACATAGACCTACATTATTCATTTTCTGCAGACTTACGATGACCATAACCAAGACTTGCCTAAGCCTAACCCTAACCTAAACCTTACCCTAACCTACACCGAACTTTAAGATTAACCTTAATTTAAACCTAATCTAACCTTATCCTGACCTAAACCTACACCTAACCTGACCTTAAGCTTGACCTTACTCTAACCTAAACCTAACCTTAACCCAACTCTAACCCTAACATAAGTCTTCACCCATAAATTTAATGAATATGGGCATTATGCATTTTGTCCCCATAAGGAAGGACAAGTCCCCAAAACACGACTGTGTAAACAGATTTTTGCCCCCATGATGTGAGAAATACATGTCCAAACACACGCATACACACACGCGCACACACACTTGAAAAGCGGCTGCAGGCATACACAGTCTAGTTCGGACCATCTGAGCGCTCACGTATTACTCACACTCACACCCACTCGTTTATGTCATGCTCTGACTCTGCAACACTTGGCATCAAAGCTGAAGAGTGTCCTCACTTTAATCTGTCCTGAGGTGTTCAGAGCCCAGCACAAAGCGTGCAGACGACGCGTGAGCACGCCGCTCAGAAATCACTCACCAGCGCTGTGAATTTGTTGTGCATTATGTCACCGTCGCTGCTTCTTCCATGTTAACATTCAAGGACGTGAAGACATGCAACAAGTGCCCATTCACTGTCAGGGGAGATCAGGAACAGAATCAATAGTGCAGACCAGAAGTTTCCTCTTGAACTGGGACCCTGGGAGCCCCCAAAAACGGTGGAGCAGCTCAACACATTCCTCAGCCATACCTGCCAACACTGAGCGCTGAAAAGAGGGGGATTTTCCAGCAGAATAAGCCCTTATCCCAACACGCTCACTGACTTTTTTTTTTTTTTTTTTTCTTAGAAACCCTCTGGGTTATTCACAGAACTATTCCGTCTTCTGGCTGATCAGAAATGCAAACCGACTACAAAAGAGATAGAGTCTCTCTTTCAAGCCTGGCGAGCGATGAAAGTGATGAAATCTAATAGCGAGCTCCATCCTGAAGATTTAATCTCGGTGGTTATTAAAGTGTGCTTTGTGAAATGTGTCTCTTGCTTAAATTATCATGAGCTTTACAGTCAACAAAGAGCTCATCGCTCCAGCTTTAACCTGGCAACACACTGCAAACAACCAAGCTAAGGCAACAGCTTGATTGAGACACTCAGACGTGTCCAATAACCTGAGTTTAAATGAGCTGTTTAATGGCGGAGTTACTGACTTTAAACCACCCAGCAGGCTTAGCTCTTTGGAGTATTAGGTGCAACATGACAGCTGTAAAATGATGGGCTTCCTCCCCTCACAACCCCCTACCGATGCCCCTCACTCTTCACCCATTCAGCTTTCCTTTGTTAGTTTTGCGGCGCATGCAGAGAGCAGCAAAAGAAAGCAGGTTAAGCTGCATGCATGCACAGCACAGAAGCCTCCACTATGATTGTAATCTAATCAAAGAAGAACATAAAGTGCATTTTTAGGCACTGTGCAGGTTCAGAAAATCAAGACGTCTTAGCCGTCAAGCCACAGGCAATGTTCCATTCACTGGCTCCTGAAAGTTTGATATCTCAGACACTTTTCACCAACAGGAGCAACACGACTCCCACGGAGGAAACGCACGGCTGTACGGCGTATTATGAATATGTGATCAGCCGGAACAGACATGAAAGACGGCAAAAAGGGAAAGGAGAAGCGTCGACAGGGACGTGTTCATTCAGCTCATCACATACAGCAGGATGCACATGCATGGACACATGCCCCGCCGAAGAACACACAGAAACATACGCAAACAGTTACATAAGCAATCAATGGACGAGGGGTTCTCAATGGGACTTCCTGTTGGTGTTGTAGACATGCATCAATACGATTGAATTAAGCGATGACAGAGGACTGCCGGACATGAGCCGTCGATGCGAATGCAAAATGCAGGACTTCTTACAGATTTAACATAACTACACACAGTCGAGGAAAACTTTCACACCAACTCTTATTGTTGTTATTATGATGACGACTGAGTGTTCAAGTCTTTCATCTTGAGCACATTTTAGCTGCTGTATTTCACAATCTGTCAGCGTTTCCACTTTGACTCATCAAATTCCTGAAATGCCTGAAATGAATATGAATGGAGCACAACTCCTGCACCTCCTGATCTGCTGTCAGAGCTCTCCGTGGCGCTCCGAGGCCGACATGTGACGGTGTCAGGGTCGATATATCAACTCCTGCACCCGGGCGGGATGACGTAATCCTGATCTGTGACTCAGACTCGCAACACAAGGCATCGGCAACGCGCACACTTTCACTGATGTTCTTCATCCAGCTTTCGCCGCTGCTCTGAACGCGTCAATCAAAGCGCCGAAGGCGGCCTGCGGACCTCTCTCCGTCTCGACCGTGGGCGTCATAAGTGCTGAGCTAAGCTCGAGTGGGAAGAGGGGACAGGGAGCGCCGTTTTCAGCCGCGAGGATTCCCCCACCCATTGTTCTTTCATCCACAGCCAACACACCGCTGACCTCTGACCCCGACCTCTGACTCCTTTGTGTGTCTGGTTTTCTCTTGACAATGCTGGACTGAAGTATAAACTGCTTGAAAAGCACCAAAATGATACGAGCCACGCACACAGCAGCAGAGGCAACTAAAACACTATCCTGAACAGAGGTTTAGCTTATAAACTGACATACTGACACCGTGAGCAGGACGCTTCGGTTCCTTCTCAGCCAAGACTTTATGATCACACACGCTGGTCAGTCGCATCTAACGTGAGGCAAGACGCTACAAACAAAGTCACCTGAGGGCCGAGCAATCGCCGATACGCTCCGTCATAACAGCATCACGGGTGTGATCGCCACCTCCACCACAAATCAACACATACCCACCACTGCACAAACGATGGGGTGTTTAAATACCAGTGTGTGTGTGTGTGAGGGTGCATGCGTGGCAGCAGTGTTTATTTCCTCACATCAAGATCAGATGCACCTGTGCATCTTTAGAAACCGCTTCCTACCAGGAGGAGAAGCCAAGCAGTCATGGTGCGACTACTTTCTACTAAGATGCAGCTAATGGCTTTATCGATAGTCAATAAATGACTGTTCAGGGTTAATACATCAGGTATAAGAGTGGCTTTAAGGTTGCCAGGTTGTGGAAAATCCCTGACTTTACTTATGCATTCTTAATCTTATTAAAGCAAACATGCACAAGAATTATCAGCAAAATGCACTTGGTCTTTACTAGAGTGCTTTTATAGAGTGGTGGCACTACTTTTACTTCACCAAACACTCTGAATATGTCACAATCTTGCTTAAAATTGTTCTAGAAATAAGGGTCCGAAGAATAAAGCAAATAGCTGCATAAGAATTATGCTAAACGAGCCGAACTGCTGCTAACGTCAAATGAATAACATGGAGCAGAAGAATAAGTAGTGAGAAGAAACACTCGTGTATCCTATGATAAAGAGGAACAGTCATGTACTTCCTTCTGTGTGTGTGTGTGTGTGTGTGTGTGTGTGTGTGTGTGTGTGTGTGTGTGTGTGCGCGTACACCTGGATCTCCACGTCTTGTCTGCTGTGCTGGGACTCATCCAAAGCAGTGATGTTTGAAATTCACTCTGTGCTCCGGCTTATCTGAGCGGAGGGGCTTTACTCCTCCGCTGCTCCTTCTCTCTCTCTCTCACACACACACACACACACACACACACACACACACCTGCAGTGCTTCCTGACCCAGTCCCTCCACATACTCACACGCCCACAAGGGCATCCAGACCTCGCATCCGAGCGTCCCGCTGTTGCCATGGGAACCGTTTCGACCCTGTCAGCGCTTCTGAGGTCTGCCCGGGGCGAGGCGATTTGCCCCCCTCCCCATCCTTGACAGAAAAAAGCCATCCTCCCCTCTCAGGAGGCGTGACTACTCCTTCTCCTTTTCTTTCTCTCAGATTCATTCACCCACAGTGTTTGGCACCAGCGAGCTCCTCTCCTCCCACTCCCACTCCCACTCTATACAGCCCTTTTAAGAGTGTGTGCATACACACTCACTTGCTCCTTCCTTCCACAGACTGAGAGCTTTTTGAGGGGGGTCTGCATCTGCTGCTGATTTCCAGCACACAGGATGAGTTACGTGCAGATAGCTGATATTTCCCCAGATTTCCTCGGGGAGCGCAGGGAGCCAGTCTGATGTATAGATTGAGTTAAGCCACAAAGGGAAGCAATTGTTCTGAACATTTACTCTGGCAGAAGTCCTGAAACATCTTACTTATGTGCAGAATGTGACCTTTATGTTTCTGCTGCAGGCATGTTAATAACACGAGCCTGCAGCCAGCAGCTCCGGCAACAACAAACCCCACTGAAAACAATGCTGGAGAGGAGGCAGTTGCAAAAATATTATTGTTTTGCCGTTAGAGAAATGAGCTTTATGGCAGACACCGGCGATAAAATCTGCGATGATAACGCGATACTTCCCGCTTTGAAGAGCACACGTCAGGCTGAGCTGTACACCAGCCGGCCGGGGTTCAGCTTGTTGCTTGAAGGAACTCCAGCAGGGAGGCTTGAACCAAAGCTCTCTGGCTGAACGATAACCTCACGCTACCAGTCTAACGCACAAGAAAAACAGCCACCACAGCTACAACTTGACCCACAACGCGACTCCCACATCCACACAGATGGTGACGTAACACCAGACCTTCTATGAACGTGCTTTAGGATTGAAGAGGATTTAACTACCGGTCATATCAGTTCAGTAAATGAAAGTTTCGGCTCATGATTATGCCCATAATCCAGGGAAATTCCTTGCAGTGTGCTATACTTAGATGCTTTAGCTTCGACCGGGTATAGATTCACAGAGGCCGGCTCACCTCCAACTTACTCACAGTGCAACATCCTGACAACGCAACGGACCTGCTGTTCCAGGGATCAGCTGATCTCGGACATGCAGGAGTGCAGGCACAGCTGGGATCGCTGGTCTGTCCGTGGAGGGGCACATTAGGTGGTTTATCCTTTCTATACATAGACCAGGAAGTATTCTTAGAGCCGCCGCGACCTAGCAGCAAAGATGACAGACGTAAAACTGCCAGACAGACAGGAAACATCACGTCTAAGACTGATTAAAGCCACCTTTACGCACTTTATATGCCTTTTAATTTGAGGAACAGCTTAGCAGCGAGAGGCCGGCATAAATCTTTATGATGAGAGTTCATAATGCACACCACAGGCAGTAAGCTAGTGCACAACAAGCAAATACCTCATAAGAGGATAGTGTCTTGAGGGGGTAAGCTGATAAAGTCCCCTCATGATGACCACAGACTTAAGGTCACAGTGTTGCCTCCTTTTTAAGTAGCACTACATCAGCAGGTATGGCATAATGGGGCTGTAGCAGCAACGCAATTACCGGCCACCGTGCACTCAAAACCGGCGGGCGGAGGAGCGCCGAGCCTCCTCCTAAACTCCTTCCAGCCTCGCTTTCTCTGATGCTGGAGGCTTGCAAAATGTCAAACATGAAATATAGAGTAGACACCTGCGAAGGGCCAGAGCCTCAATCTGACGAGAGCTCGGCAGACGGATCTGAGAGGAATGCTGGTTTGGGATGAGGGGCCGGTGTGGGAATCTAATCCAAATAACAAGTACATGTATCTGTTCCACTGGGACCACACTGGTGGTTTCTGGACCTTCTGCCTCATTTCCTACCAAATCTTGACGTATTTGTCCACTTTCGCAGGACACCTCTGTCTTCCATTCATTTTCACACAATATGAAATCCAATTAGTGGGCTCTTAATTGCTTAATTGAGTTGTGTAATCCGTAAAAAACAGCTATTATTTTCATTATTGATCAAACTGTCTATTCCAATTACTCATTTAGCCTACAGAATATTGGAAAATACGTAAAGAAGCATCTTCAAATTGTTTGTTTTGGTCCGACCAACAGCCTGAAACAGAATTATATTCAATTTACAGTGATATAAAACGGAGAAAGGCAGCAAATCATCACGTTTTAAGGTGGAACCGGCTAACTTGACGTTCAAACATGAGGAAGCTGCAGGTGTGGGCCACTTCCAAATAAAGTTCACTATGGAGAAATCAATGGGAGTCGATGGCTGCATGGAGCTATAGGAGAAACACTTTTACATTTAAATAATGATCAGCAGAAATGTGAATGCAGGAGGTAAAACTTGCACATACTGATCAGGACCACGTCAGTTAAGTTTAAGTTCCTTTTTAAGGTGGAGGTCCACAACTGAGGGAACCAACAGGATGTGCGGTCCACAGACTGTTCTCCACACCGGAGACAAGAACTCAGCGGAACCAGAAGGAGCAGCCTTGAGGAACCCTCTCAAACGCTGCTTCTTCTGGAGAAAACCTGCAGAAAATCACTGGATGTAAAAGGATCAGAGTGGAAAAACTGACGGGCAATGTCTCTCACCATGTCCGCTGGGGTGCTGCCCGTCATCGTGAAGCTTTTCCCGGTCCTCGGAGGGGCTCACGCACACAAGACAAGGACACAATTATTTCCTCTTTTCGTGTCCCTCGTACGCAGCTCTCACACACACTCGTAAAAGCACGTCGTCGTGGGCTTCGGAGCCGGAAACGCAGCGTCTTCCCGGTGGCTCGCGCTCTCCACAGTCACACTGAGGTAGTCGAGAGGTGTTCGCGGCGCTTCTTCCTCTTTATTGCACAATCATCTCGTTGATCATTTCCCCCCACAAAAATCGGCCAATTTGGACGTATACTTAATGTTAGCGGGATGAGCTGTTCACCCGAGGGCCTCCTGCGACCCCCCCAAACATCAAGAATACCCTGCTTTAGAAAAGGTGCCTACGCCATGCGAAAAGCCAAATTCTGCTGGCACATCCGGACGCGGATCTTTTTCTCTCTTGGTGAAAAAGAACAAATAGTATCCGGTTACCGTCCTCGGGTGAAGTGAAGCTCGTCCTCGGGAGGTGGAAAGCGGCGTCACACGGTGAAACGTGTCGGCCCTGCTCTTCACAACAGGACTTTGTGATGGTTGTTGTTAATGTTGCAGACTGCGTTGCTGTGCCTTTACAGTCCGTTCAGCTGTCATCCTGCCTCAGAAAACCAGCGTCAAGCCAGCAACGGGAAGAGACACTGGACTTCCGGTTACATTTTTCAAAATAAAACTATTTAGTGTTTCTTGTGCACAGTACGCGCATTTCTGTGCACTTTTGGTCTTTTGGTTTGTTTGTTTGTTTGTTTGTTTGTTTGTTTGTTTGTTTGTTTGTTTGTTTTACAAGGACGTAGGTTTGGTTTCGGGGGGCACAATAGCAGGTTTTTCGATGAAAGGGAACACATGAATTCTACGTCGTGCATTTATGTGTATTTAAATCATCTAGAAAATAACATACCATGATGAAATTGGTTAGCATGTACTCTATAATAATAAAAACATAGACACTATGTACATTTCTGTAACTTGATGCTCTTACTCCATAGCCCTGTTTACTTTCATTATAAGGGCATGATAGGATAATTTAGGATAATGTGGTATTTCCACCTTTACTCCAAAGTGCATGGGGCTCTATTTCCTGTGTTGACTGATAGTCTTTAACATTAAATGCATCTGAAAACGTACATTAAATATGTGTATATATGCGGAGTAAAATGAGGAAACGGAGAGAAAAAAAACAGCAGACAAAATGATTAGCAAGGGTTTTGTTCATCCACTTCCTCATCCTCAAAATGAATATTGTGACTATTCACTTCTAAGATTCACTGAATGATCATATTACTCACATCAGCATGTTTAGTTTATAGCTGTTTGTTGTATCCTGACAAAGCAAGAGTTTACAAGCAAAACCAGCAATAGCTGACATGAAACTGGCACTCAACAGCACGTTCAAGCCTCCAACTGTTCAGATCATCAGGTGAGTTAAAGGACCATCACACTATAAATATACTGTAAGTAAAAGTTCAACATTTAAAATGAAGTTACCAGTAGAGTAAAAGTAAAGAAATATGAATAGCAAAATATACCTTAAATATCAAATGTTAAAGTACTCATTACGAAGGATGATCCCTGTCGGTGTTACATTATTATATTATTGAATCATCATTGTATTGTTTTATTTGCACCTGTGCTTTTCCTACTGTGACATGTCAAACTGTCTTCAATTCAGAAGGCCTAAAAGTAGCAGGCAAATTTTATACAACCATATTCATTTATTGAAAATTCTCACAAAAGTTGTCATGTTGTTATTCTTATTTACTTGATATGTTATCAGTTCTAAATGTAATTTTGTTTATTTCAGGTTGTGTTTCATTCAAGTCATTCATGTCATTGTATGTGGTGATTGAAAGACAACACAATTAGTTAAAGAGGTTTTGTAGTAAAAATAAGTAATTACACTTAGTAAAGTCTGAAATAGGGAAATAAAATATAATCCTACTGCTCCTGTTCTAATTATTATTTCGTCGTGACCCGCGTTTTTCATTTTAAGTTTAGGTTTTATTTTGAAGTCGAAACTACCTTCCCCGGGTTTAATGTTTCTCAACGTGCTGCTTGACGCAGCCCCTTTAAGAACATGGCGGCAGCCCCCAGATTAGGGGGTGGATCAGAGAAGAGGTGCCTAACGTGGTGGGAGCATGTGTGGGACAGAGTACAGCTGGTTGGAGGAATGACTACACGCAACTTCTGAGAAACCAGCACAGAGGGTCCCCTTCCTATGAAAAGAGACACAGAGGAGAGGGAGGGTGGCTAATCAATAGGAAATTTGTCATCTTTAGTCTTTGACAGGCTGGTGTTAATGTTCATGTGTGAGCAGAAGAATGTGTCTCTGTGGAGCTGCTGTAGAAAAATCTCATTTGAGCGGCATGCTCCATCAAGCCTTTACTAACAAAGGAAAACATGATACTTTATCAATCACTACAGGGAAATCTCTTTTTCTGCCTGTCACGTCTGGGGGGGTCAAAGGTCAGGGTCAGCTGCAGAACAGCAAACGTTGCGTTTAATGTCTTTCCACGCGAGTCCTCTTGGATTCACAGTTACACCCACAACTGAACCGCTTACACTTATATTTGCAAGCATGCATGGTGACATGTAGTCCATTTCAAGTGATCAATGGCTGAGAGGATGTGACAAGGCGACAAGGCTGCTCATCCCTCTGTAATGACTTAATCAATAAATTAGCCAATCAGTAGCCAGGATTGCATGCGCTGTCATGGAGAGTGAAGCATGACTTGCAGAGCTAAAATGATACAGCAGTGACCCAAGTTAAGCAGCATGACAGATTTCTGGGGGTCAAATACTGGTTTTACTGTGTATGTACACAATAAGTATTACACATACAGTATATTTCATACAGTGTACAGTAAGTATTATCATAAGCAGTTTGGAAAAGATGTGACAGCTTCATAATATTAGTTCAATAAGGTTGTGGGGTTATTTATAGCATGCATTGAATACATATGTAATATAATATCCTGTCCTTGGCGAAGTGCTCTGCCTGTGCATGTGTGTGTGCCTGCGTGTGTGTGTGCCTGTGTATGTGCATGCGCCCTGTTTCTGTCAGAGGTCGCGATGCGTATCAGCAGTAGGTCTGTCCTCTCTCTGGTGGACTGAGTGAAATCCATTGTGGCATCAGGAGTGGCTTTTTCTCTGAGATCTACAGGATTAACTACCTAATCTCCCCACCATAAAGGGAGAGTGGAGAGGGGGTAGCGAGTCTGACACACACACACACACACACACACACACACACACGAGCATGCCTGCACAAACACAGTGAGGTGTGACTGTGTTTTTGTTGGCCGTGTTTTCAAAATTAAGGTCAACGTATGATTTTCAGCTCCTGAGCCAAGTAGGGCAGCAGCTGATGCTTACTGTCCTCATCAGTTCACCTCTTGGTTATATTCTAATTGGCTGATAATTGTTTGATGTGTAAAAGGATAAAATTGATGTGTCGATGTGATGGTATAAAACAGAAATTAAGAGCAAATTGTCACATTTGAGAAGCTTGATAGATGACGGTTAACTGGTTATTGAAATTACTGACTGATTTTATGTTCATCGACAACTCAGCTAACAGAGAAAAGACAAGATGTGCACCATTTCTTTTGTTCTAATGCTAGATATTGTATATACCACTCATTTGTATTTTAGGGTAGAGAGGGGAGATCGTGCCTTGCGTTTGTCTGCGTTTGTGTGTGTGTACATTAAAAAATGGACATACACCCAAATAATTAGTTACTTCATCCACTGACTTCAGTATAAAAGCATATAAAATAGAACTTAAAGTGGCACAAGAAAGACAGGTGAAAGCAATATTGTATATATATAGTACAGCTCTCTTTATCTGACACTAAAAATTAAAATAAGATTACACGAGTTATGTTAAAATTTTATATTAATCCGTAGAGTTAGCAGATATTCATGTTGTTTTTTTACCACATGGCTGCATGAGACCGGATGTAAGACAGTGTTTTCTGCTATGGATGATTTAATTTAATAAAATGTATGTATGGCTCAAATAAATATACGTGTGTGTGTGTGTGTGTGCAGACAGCGTCCGTGTGTGTCTGTCTATTGTAGCCTCCTCAGCACTTGTCTGCACTTGTTCGACAGTGCAGGTCTGTGTAATGTGAACCACCAGGTCACCTTTACAGTCCCTCAGTTCCTCTCTTTAAGGTCTGCTGATCAAACATAAGTGTTACATTTTGTGTAAAGACAATACAGCGGTGTAATCCTCTAAGCCTCTTGACTCTCTTCTCATTTAGATTTTCATCTGAGTGCCTGCTGCCTCGGACCACACACAGACATGTTGTGCACATGAAGCACATGCACCTTTATAGTGTCGCGTTCATGAAGAGGAAACGGCGTTGAGATTTTTTTGTGTTTCAAAGGTCAAAGGTAATGATTAGAGTTTTACTGGTGTACCGGATCCACTTGCATACCGTCAGAGCAGGAGATAAACTCTGATCTATTTCTGTTTCCACTTCTACAAAACAGTTGCTGCGTTTTGGCTTTGAAGGGCGGCATGCACGACGCACTTGGTGGTTACCACAGCTCCATATATAAACACTGACACTCAGCATAGCAGCATTTGAACATCCCACTGCTTTGCCTCCCCATGTTTTCCCACAGATTATTAACATGCATCGTGTGCCATCAGCTATTCTGAGATGCAGACTTTGAGCTCGGACTGTGGCGCAAAGGTTGGCGCTGGGAGCTGCCGACGCAACACAACACCCAGCGTGACGCTTCACACCCTTCTGACTGAGAGGACAATCCAGTTCAGCTCTCCCCGAGGAGGTGTGAGCAATTATTTCGCCACCATAACCACACTGTGCCGGTTTAAGTCCCCCTCCTGCTCATCTGCAGCCTCCCTCACGCTCATCAGCCACCGACTGAGAGAGATCAGTGACAGGAACACTGGCTGTCTTGTTCTGAAAGGGTAATTTCACCCCAATGATAAACAAAATTTCACTCTGCTTTGGTGTATACAACCATGTAGATAGTTTGGATTTTATGTTCTGTGACCACTCCAATATAATGGAAGTCAGTGGAATTTTGCTCCATGATGCCCAGATGATGAATGCTTATGACTCTGGCGATCCCCTGACTTTGCCATGAGCACCACCATGAGGCTGATGTTTGCCGTTTTAAATAGAAATGTCTCGACAACTTTCAGATGAATTGTCATGAAATTTGGATGAGACATTTATCTCCCCCTCAGGATGAATTGTGCAGATTTTGGTGACCCGCTGACTTTTAATCTACTGAGCCGTACTTTGTGTTTAGCGCTAATGAGTGAATGTTAGCATGCTAATACATTGAACTAAAATGGATAGTTGCAAACATCAAATCTAATTTCAGCTCAGTCGTTGTGAACATGCTAGTATGCTAACATTAGCAATTAGCTAAAAGCACTGCTGTGCCTCATACAGCTTCATCAGAGCTACTAGCATGGCTACAGACAAACTCGGTTGTAACAGGGCGTAAACAAGCCGCCATTGCTGCAGTGGCACATCACTTGCATACACAGTAATGCTGCAGTCTATGGAATGATTTCACTTCTTAGCTGCTAGTAATGAGCAAACATTAGCATATGCTGTCTTATACCATCACATGCTCATAAATCAAAGCTAGCGAGCACTGCTACACAGCATTTTCACGTCTATGCTGTGCTGCAAATAACAATCTAACTTTTGAATAATGGCTGAATAACATCCGTAATCACACTGCTAATTTATCTTCATCCGTTTGAAGGGACTGACGAATAGTCCAATCTTCCCTTCTTTCACTGAACTGTGTCCAAACAGTGGCGTTGTAGAGAATAACACGTAAACCCAGCTTCATGAATGTGCCTGCATGTGAAGTACTCTCTCCTGCCATTGTCATGAATCCGTTCTCTTCTTTGACTGACGGCTCTGGTACAATGTTGGCAATCCCCAGAGATCTGCCTTTATTACTCAGGATCAGGTCCCTCTCAAAAGCGATAGTCTAAACCGAGCTGGATTTGGCTCAGACTTACCAGGAGACAGCCTAAGCCTGAGCTTATCGACAACGAACTGTTGTTGTGGAGGAGGTGGGTGCTCCTCTAATCTGCGCACCTGTCTGACACACTCAGTGGTAAATATACACAGGGATTTGTCCTGAAATCCCTCTTGATAGACCTTTCGCTGGAGCCTAAATCTGACATACGACTTGTATCCGTGTTTTCAAGTTACCGGACGTTTGTGTTTTGAGTCAAGCGCAGTTGGTGGTTTGTCGGGCGGTATGAGGAGAGCAGCAGCACTCGCGCTGGTTAAAGGCCTCCTCCCCTCTCCCGTGAAAACAATTTGTCATCAGCTCACGTTTTTGCCATCTGTCTGGTAGAAAAGGGGAATAAAGCACACGCTCAGCGCTTGTATTTTGTATCTAAGTAGTCTCGGAGTGTGTCTGTTCTCATCCTGTTTACCCATCAGGGGGAGTTATTTAACATTTTATGCGTCTCTCTGTTTGTTTGACTGCATTATGTCTCAGGGAGGTTCTCTTCGGTTGACATCAACTGGCTTTTTACAACCTCCTGCCTGCTCAACCTGTTCACACTCACACATGGGCCTTAACAGAGCTCCTGCAAGACATCTAACGAACACAATACTACCTCAAAGGCTGTCTCTGTATATGCACAGGCACGTCAGGTATTGTCTGCTCGAATTATATGATGGTATGCAGCAGTTTAACAGGTTTCTTTCAAGCACCACCGACAGGCCAAGGTTTCCACTTAGCTTGTAAAATATTTCATGTACTGCAGGGATTGGGACAGACTTCATTCTTGGTTCCCAGATGATGTATCCTCAGGATGATGCTCATGTTTCCCAACCATGAGATTGGTGTCTTTGGTTCCGTGTGAAATGTCTTTGCACCAAAGGTTTTTGACTCTGGTGAAATCTCACTTGCTCTGGCTGCACCATCCACACACAAACAGAATATGTTTCTTAACACTTGCATGCTTACAAAGATGATAAATCCTTTTCATCTAGGTCAGACCTTCATTCTGACACCACCCTCTGGCCAATCTGTACATTCATTTCACCTCGACTGTCAAGGACAAGAAATATTTGAATCTCAGCTCTTTTTTTTTTTTAAATGATGTCCTGAAAGAAAAACAGAAGAAAAAAAAAAAACTGTAAAAGAGAAGGGACTGTGACACCGTCCAGCCTGTATGCACTTGCAGTGACTATTATCATCCTACACAGTGTCTGTTGTTGAGATTTTGTCCCAACCCTGTTCACGCCAGCAGTTATAGTCAGACGTTGTTGGCACGCACACACAAACACACAGTCATGTTTGAATCACTTTTAGGGACGTTACAGTAACTTACATTCATTTCCTGGAGACTTGCATTGTATCCCCATAAGGAAGGTGAGTCCCAACAACAAGTAATACACGTCTACACGCACAAACACACACACACACACACACACACACACACACACACAGACTTCAGTCACTCTTGGGACATTACATGGACCTACATTCGTTATTCATTTCCTGAAGACTTTACGTAACCCTGACCTTAACCACTGAGCCAAAAATCAGCTGTTTTCCAACCGGGGACATGACTTTTGTCCCTAGTTGACGAGTCAACAGTTAACCAGGCTTTAGTCTGAAATTTGGCCCTGAAAGTAGAAACACACACACACACATACACATTTTTAGAGCAAACCACAGGCAGCGCCAGCCTCTGCTCACCTGACTCAACCTCTCCTTCCCTCTTCACCTCCCCCTCTTCTGCTGTCCTCTTTCCATTCCTCCCTCTCTCATGACTAGGCAGGTATAAAGTAGAGGGTGAGGCTGAGTTATCAGTACACGACTGGCATTATGGCTACCATGAGGATGTCAGGCGGTTATTATTGCACAAAATAGCTGTGATTAGAAGAGCCGCGGTCTTCCCTATAGAGCTCAAAACAAAAAAACAAGAGAACTGTGAGACAGCATCGACTGCAGCTGTTTCCCTTCTGTGGTTATCCTTTGGTCACATTAGCTTTGTGATACAACAGAAAAGCAGACACTCATACACACAAAAATAAAGGAATGTGTCATCTGCTTCATTCAGGCTTCATTCATCGAGCACATGTAACTCTACTAAGCAAATGATAGGATTACCAGTTATTTTTGCTGAGCTCAGTCCTCAGGTAGACATTGTTTTTCAGGTGGTCACTTGATTGATGTTTGTTTCAGGACGCCGCTTTGAGTCACCCGGGCCGAGCGCTGTGTTGTTGCAGTGAACATGGCAGATTCATCCACACAACGCCGGAAAGAAAAACACAGACAAAGAGAGAGGGCGAAGCAAATTCAAGCCTGACTCACCAGCAGCGACAAGAATGCGATCTGCTGGGTGACACGAGGTAAGTTCAGCGTGTCAGCAAACTTCCACGCACACATGCACAACAAGCACCAACCTGTGATTTAGGGTGTAGCTTTGAATATTTAATGCATGTCTTTTTTTTTTTTGGTCTCAGTCCGCCTGTATGCTGTGCACAACACAATGAAGCAGCAGTATCAAAGAAATATACTCCAATTGTAGATTCGAAGATTATTTTTATGATGGCTTTATTAAATCCCCTTCAGTAAGAGTAAGTTATCTGTGTGTGTGTGTGTGTGTGTGTGTGTGTGTGCGTGTGCGTGTTCCCTCTGCTGCCTCACTTCCTGCTTTGGTTTCCATCAGATGAAATTCACTGGCTTAAAGTCAAGGCAGGACACGTTCTCTCTTTCTCTCTCTCTCTCTGTCACACACACACACACACACACACACACACACACACACACACACACACACACACAAAGTTGATTAGGCACCCATGGTCTAAA
Source organism: Chaetodon auriga (assembly GCF_051107435.1). Lineage (NCBI taxonomy): Eukaryota > Metazoa > Chordata > Actinopteri > Chaetodontiformes > Chaetodontidae > Chaetodon > Chaetodon auriga. The sequence continues at coordinate 10,941,423 of NC_135088.1, forward strand.
ATTATGTAAGTGATTTAGGGATTTTACCAGAGGAACTAGTTTTTTAAGTTGACATAATGAAATAACTGCTGGCCAAAGAGATGCCAAATTAAATGATCGCTTCCTCATGATATGAGAAAAAAAAGAGCAGGAAATGGTCTGACAGTGAAGCAGCTGCAAAGCACTTAAAGGAACAACCTGGGAAATTACTCAGCAAGGTGCACGCGTTATTTGACAGTACAGTTCAGGCCAGATGAGGCAGTTCAGTCTACACCTCTCTCAAATTAACAACATCACCAAAACTGTAAATTGTAGTATTTTATAAAATATATCATACATAACATAACACACACCGAGTTAATATGTTATTATACTCCCTCCCCAGTGGTGAAACTGCACTGCCAGTGTGTCCTTAATGTGGCTGCACTGTAATAATAACAGCTTTTTGCTAACATCCAATCAAGTTGTAAATTTTAATCCGTATGATGATTTTAGCTGATAACCATTCCATTAATGAATGTGCCCAAAAAAATCTGCGCCCTAATCCCACATAGAAGACATTGATTTATGAGAGTCTGATAATAAAACCCACTGGCACATATTTACTCATAATACCCCTTTCAAAGCGCACTCTTTGATTTTTGTGAGAGGGGCCCAAATCCTCAAGCTTCCTCCCAGCTCACTTTGGAGGTTTTAAGTCCACACTGTGAAGTTTCAGAACATCATAACTGAGCTGTGAGGAAGGTTTTCCCCCGGAGCTCTACAACAAAATAACTTACTGAATCTTTAAACAGCAGTTTCACAGATGACGGTGTTGCTCAGAGGGACAACAGAGTTTCAAACTTTCACCCTGAGGGGGCCAACGAAACCCTTCCTCTCGGCCTGGTATGAAGTTAGACTGAACTTTGCAAGAGGTTGCATTGGTGGGAGCCGCAGTGGTGAAACAAGGAAATACAGTCCAGGTTGGTTTAAAGCATAGATGCACGAGTTTGATGGTTTATCAGACACAGTGGTTTACGCTACCATGAGACAGGAGGTTGTAACTCTGGAAAGTTGTCATTGTGACAATAATCCTTCTTTTCATTGCAACAATTACGAGGTAACAACAGTATAACTATTGTGCTCACATTACAAAATAATCTTTCAGGAATGTTTATTTGAGCAGCCGTCAAGGAGCGTCGCCGGATGATGCTGCGTTGCCAGTTGAGCAAGTTTTTTGGCATTTTCTGTTGTCCTGAGCTCTGTATCAGCACTGCGTTGTGTCGAGCGAGTGTCCTCGTTTCTCCACGCAGGATGAAAGTTGGCCTGAATGCGGCCAAACACAATGCCAACAGTGACAAGGAAAATTCCCCATATTTTCAAGTATTGTATTCACTGGAAGACAATTTGACGTGTCATAATAGGACAAGCGCAGCTGTTAATAATCAAATGAACAATGGCTGAATTCCATTTAGCTGCTTCAGTTTCAGGGTCCTCTCATGCATGCGTACAGGGCGTTTATCAGAGCTTTTTTTTTTTGATTGTTGCGGGCAGTGAGGCTACGACCCTTGGACTGTATGTGGGCTTCAAAGCCGGAAAGCTGTGCAGAGCTGCAGAGCTTGATGTAATTCTCTGTGGGCTTGTAACAATTAGCTACCTCTTTTGCATTATACATTGCAATTCAGTGTCAAAGATTTTAATGAATGCAGTTTTAATGTCTGTAAAATCTTTGCAAACGTAGCATCTTGTCAGTACTTATACAGTGCTGGGAATGGTTGAACTGTACATTCCTTGCTTACTTTCTGTGTTGGAGAGAGACACATTAAAGGGGATTTTTTTGTTTACTTGTATATGCAAACAATCCAGGCTTTCTTAGAGAGAAGTGATAAGGTTACTTTAAGATTAAAACATCAGGTTTGGCTGCCATGATTGCTTGTTTGTTCGGTCTGTTTAATGTAGAGAGCCATGCAGAGCCAGGCCAGTCCTCTAATTAGTGTATATGAAGTGCTGAGCTACAGAAATGCCTTATTTGCAATTCCCAACAGGGAAATATTTTTATATTGCCTCTCTGCTTACTGTATAATCAGTGTAAATCAAACCTAAAATGGTTTGATGTAAAGACCCGATTACTTCATTCAGTCTTTCCAGTCTCAACATGCTCCACACACAGAGGCAGCAGCATACCAAAACTTTTCCTTTTTTCCTTTTGCACATCAATACCAATCACTCTTTCTATTCACATCCCGTTTCCCTCAGTCCCTCCCTCCTCCTCCACTCATTTTCTCCTTCCACATATTTCTGTTAATGTAATCTTTTATGAGTCCCTCAATATTAAATTAAGACAATGCTCAGCAAACTGCTTTGGCATTTTAATTTCTGCTCCGGCTTGATTTGTTGGTCTTAATAATGAAATGACCTCATACAATACAAACGGACTGGACAACATTACTGACAAAGGTATTGATTACAGATCAATAAATGGATGTTTAACACTGCTGTTACGAGCGCGTGTCTTCTATCTTCGATGTTCATTTGTTTCCAATCTGCTCTCCAGTTTGTCAATGCTAATCACAGCACTCCCACTCCATTCACAGTGTTTATCATCATCATAAAATATCACAGCTGAGCTTTGTTCTCACTATTATTCTCAGCACATAAGTGAAAATCTATACAACTGACACCCAGGCAGTAAATATTACTACTTACTTCCTGCCTCCACAGATATGAAGCATGAGGCTATGCTGTACACGTTCGATCCTGAGAGCAATGCTTTGTATTCTCCATTTCTGCTGAAGCTTGCCAACATATACAGTGAGTGAACTCATATGTGGTTTAAGATACCCGCTCAGAGCTTAGATCCACAGAGAGGGCTCAGGTCCTGAGTGAATTACAGAGTGTGTGTCCACTGAAAATGGACATTGCAGAACCTTTTGTCTAGTTGGTTTGGCTCTGCTGTGTGACTACAACATGGATTACACAACATGGTGATGTATATAAAGAAGTACGGAACGATCCCGGGCCATCACAGCCACGAACTGAAGACAAAAAGAAAGAGTACACCTGCACAAGCTCATTTTTGTACCTTGTCAATGTTTATAAAGACCAATGTTTCACTGGATGGAACTTGCTTCGAGTGAGCGTCTGCAGCCGTGCGTGCAGCTCTACGAGGCTGCGCCTCGGACTGTTGTGTATAAAGAGCTAAATGCTAGTCAGCATGCTAGCATGTTGATGTTTAGCAGATGTTTACCACGTTCATCATCTCAGTTTAGTGTGCTAACATTTTCTGATTAGAACTGAATAAGTACAGCTAAGGTTGCCTGGAATATCTCCCTATAATCAAAGTACTGAAGTATCAGGTGCTTCATCAGACATTGCCTGGCTCTGATTCAGACTCTGTACATCAGAAGTACATGCATCAGTATATCAGCATGACTTCACAGCCCTCTCATCAGATTATACACAAGTCTGGGTCTGAAGATAAAATTTAAAATTCAGAGCAGGTTAAGTCTTTTTAATCCTTTTAATATGGTCATTGAACAGCCATACCAGCATGTGAAAATGAAAATGCAAATTGGATTATCCCATTTTCATTTAAATTTTTATCCAAATAACACACACGTAAATGGAACTTTATAATACTAACAGGGAATTACATTTTCAATTCCAATGGATTGTCATTTTAATAAAGTCCCTTACGGGCTGCCCTAACCCTACACATCAATACAAAACAATATAAATAAGATAAAGAAACACACCCTATAATCACACATAATATCCTGCTGCAAATAACCTCTGAGCCACTTCTTAAGTACCAGCTTGAAACCTCCCAAGCTTCTTCTGATTTTAAGATTTCCTGGCAATCTATTCCACAGATTCACTTCCACGTGCAGAAAAGTTCCCTTCCTCAGGTAACTCTGACACCTGAGCGGAACAAAATCAGTGGAAGAGCCCCCGAGTGCAGCGGCTGTGAATATGGATGATGGCACTGGATGAAAAGTTTAAGGGATCAAAGTGATGACAGTTTGACCCGAGGGGTGAATGTCTGAACCAAATTTCATGGCAATCCATCTAATGGGTGGTTCACTCAAATCTGCAGGTGGCGCTGGAGAAGAAGTCAGGTGCTCTCCAAAGTTAAGTCCACTTAAAGAAGAGGCCTGCCAAAAGGTGTTATTCTGAGTGATCACCTCTCACTTGTCTTGATTCAGTTTTAACGTAATTCTTTGTCGTTTATCTGGCTTTACTTTAACAGAAGAAACTTCACGATGAGTCACTTTCTTTGTCTTTTGTTCTCTACATGCTAACACAACACACTTCTCTCTAACACGCTGCACATTTCTGTCTCCTGTGTACCAGTTATAAGTCAATAACACACCAGGTTATATAAACATACAGAAACACGAGCACATATGCTTCTATATTCACTGTCAAAACGCCAATACTGTTTCATACAGAAGACACACGAGCACACACACAGAAACGAGGCGTGGGATGACTCACGAGATACAACCATGAGTGCAGGATGACAAATCTGATTTCACAAGAACTCAACATTTGTGTAGCTGCCCACTCGAGTGTTTGCAACACTTTGTTCACTTAAAAACACAAGAGCGTGTTTGCTGTACCGCTGTCTTTCACGTACACAGACAAGCATATATGCAGACAAGCACACACACACACGTTTTTGTATCTTCATGATGATGAGAGCTGAGTCAGTGTCGACAGACTTGTCTCCCACTTAGAAAAATCCTGATTTACTCACAGTTCTTCGGTTTATGCGTTTTCCTGTGGGAACACACACTCATCTTTAGCCGGCATCGTGTTTTTCTGAATCAGACATAAACAAAGTGAAATATTATATAACACAGCTGTGATGTTAAATAAAAGATAATAAGCCTTTTTCCACAAAATTATGACAATTCTACAAACTGCCAACAAAAGCGTCGCATGAGTTATATTGAAAGTTGTGTTTACATCCTGTGTCTCTCTTTGACTTCACACCTTTTCAGCATCGTTTCAGATCAACTACGTGAGCCAGTGCTGAAAGATGAGCCCATGATGACAGCTTGTAACACCTGCTGTCAGACATTAATGTGAAACTAATACTGTACCTAACACCAGTGGAGGACTGAGACACGAAACTGCTGCTTCTGAGAAGAAAGAAGAAAAAAATAGAGAAAATATTTACATAATATGACTGAGATCTTCGAGTGTTGGCTGTAGAAACCACAGGTGGGCTGTGACCACAGTAAGTAAGGTGCATGACAAACACAGGGTGGCCTTGGCCTTTGCAACAGCATCACCCAGTGGAGGAAGAGGTTTATAACAGTATAACCTGTGTGTGAAATGATGGTGCAGAAGAATCTTTAAAAGCTCCTTCCTTCAGAGCAGCCCAGCACACACGCATCCCATAAAACAACTCCCTCATCCACATCACTCCTTCAGATAAAACCTGGTGCTTCCCTGAAAAGCCAGTCAGCTTCAGAGTGCTGAACCTCATGCTCCATGACCTCAGGGAACCAGCCCTCACATGATTGGTGCAGAGGGGGGCTGGTACTGAGAGGATCCGCCTGATTGGTCCCTAACTATGAATCACGGCTGACATTCACGAGCATGACTGAAATGCTGTTTTGAATTGGAAATACTGATTAAACGCACACACCACAGCTATATCACACATGTTTTTGTGTGAACATCTGTGAGTGTGTATTCATGTCCATGATCATGTCAGGTTAGCATACAGATGTGCAGTGGAGAGTTACATCTTGTACCACATGTTCCCGTCTCATGTCCTGTGTACTCATTTCTATACAGCACTTTTAATAAGTAAAGTAAATATATGCTGTAGGTCCACTTTTTTATGTATGACTGCACTCACAACATATGAATGACTATAAAGCTGAAACTGTACTTTGACATGGTGCCTGAACACTAGAGAACACTAGTATTTTGTCATATTGGTTATAAAAATGTACACATTTTGCACTTTGTCAGCTTTTGCATATGGAATAAATTGATCTCTTTTTTCCATCTGAAAAGCTTCTTTGAATTCCTCCACACACTTCACTTACTGCTAATATGGAAAATGTGGGTTTATACACATGCAGGCACACATATTATAATATGAAACACATGTTGTTATAACAAAGACTTGCCATAGAACAGAAAAAACAAAGACCACAACTCATTGAATCATAATCCGATGGGACGTCTTCTCTCTTATCCAGAAAAAAGCAATTAATCAAAAGCCATTGGGCCGGTCTTCTGCAGAGCTTGATATGCTCACTTCAGTGAACACAAACTCAAGAGGTGCAGGGTTATGATGTGCTTCTGGTGCCCACTGCAGGCTCCTGACTGTGCAAAATGGCTTTTGAAAAAGCAGTTGTTTTCCACAGATTTGTTGCTGAGTAGAAATGATTATCATCAGGTCTGAGTCTTCCCTCGGGGGGCTGATCATAGTGCCCTGCTCTCTGCTGAGACTTAAGGGTTTGGTACTTGCAAACTGGGATCAATGCACAATAATGCACAATATGTATGATAATTCAACTTTAACCAGGCAAAGCAATTTAATGTAGGTTCAGCACCCAGACTCATCTTAATGAAATACGCACACACACATATGTACATATTCAGTTAAAAATCTCTTCATCAAGCAGAAGTTAGATAGCAAACGAGCCACAAAATCATTTGCATGATTGCTTGATGTTTACCATAAAAGTCACTTTCTTGTTGCTTTTGGGGGATGATGCTGGTGGTGGAGGAGGTGACATGAGGTTTGGGGGAGAGATAAGACTGAATAATTGTTTTGCCCTGCTGGCAAAAATAAAACTAACACCTGTTAAAGGGCACGGACACGGAGAAAAGACACCGATTTTAATGGTTCGCGATGAAGAACGTTTCTGCTTTGCATGAGCTGCTAAGTTCCCATTCATCTCCGGGTGGTGATAAAATGCAGGTGGAGCATTTATGGATTCATGACCAATAATAAATCTTGTGGAGAGGGGTTTCTGCGTGCATCTTCCAGCAGTGTGCAGCTGAATGGGGAGTATCTCAGGTCGAGGGCAGCAACATGCAATTCCATTTTTATGCAGTGGAGGTTAAATTAAACAAAATAACTACCAATAAAAACTTTAATTCCTGTTTCATTTCTGAACCTTTTTTCATGTTAACACGTTTGTGAGTATTTCTAAATGATTCAACAGATTGCTGATGTGGAAAGTAATTAAGTACATTCACTCAAGTACTTTACTTAAGGACAGTTTAGAGGTACATATTCTCTACTTTACTTTGTACACTACTTTATACCTCCACTATGCTTCATTTTGGAGTGAAATATTGTACTTTTTACTTCTCCACATGTATTTAACAGCAATAGTTTTGTAGCACATAAAGACTTTACATGCAAAACATTTCATGACCGATCAGAATATGATGAATTTTTGTGCACTGAACTCCTCAACAGTATACTGAAAGGTAAATAAAGCTCCACCTTCACCTACAAGATTAAAATGCTAGTTAAACATTAATATGTCAATAATAATCCAGTAATATCAGTGACAGAAGCCACACTGTTGCCCAATGAGTGCTTTTACTTTTGATACTTGAAGCAGGACTTTGACTTTTCATTAGTTATTTTTATGTACTTAAAATGTTAAAGGTGTTCTGTGTCACTCCTATACTATCATATCATTAGAGTATTATTACTCATGCATTAATATGAAAGCAGGGTTGTACTGTACTGTACTGTAATTAGTTGAGATGGAGTTCAGTATTAACTCTTTTGGGATAGGGCAGCAGCTAAGGATTATTTTGGATTAATATACTGATTTTCTCCATTGATCGATTGATTGTTTTGTTTATAAAAAAAAATCACAAAACAGGGAGAAATGCTGTCACAGATACCCAGACCCCAATGTGACACTGTCACAATGCTTGTTTTGACCAACCAATAGTTAAAAACTCAAGGTTATTACAAATAAATTAAATGTATTTCAATAATTATCAAAAATCAGCAAATCCTCACATCTATGACGCTGGAACCATGAAATGTTTTGGAAAACATGACTGAAATGACAAAATATGTGCCAATTAATTATTCTTTTATAAGCTCCTCATATATTTTGTGCGTAAAAATCTTAATTTGCAGCATGAATAATGACGAAAGCTGTCAAAGTAAAAAGCAGTACACTGCCCTACTACATGAAGAACAAGCACCTCGAATTTGTACTTAAATACGATACTTAAGTAAATATCGTCAGTTACATTTCACCACTGAAAATTCCCATTGCACTTAAAGTAATATATCTCAATCATTCTTCCACTACTGACTGATTATTTAACCTGTTATTCAGGTTAAATATGGATTGAAACTGAGCCCCTGCTGATGCCAGTCTTGGTGCAGTTGCGGGTCTGTGACCACTAGGTGTCGCCCGGAGACCATTGATTAAGCGCAGTGTGTACAGTGGACACCAGGTGGCTGGGATTAACGGGCTCCGGAGCCGGCAGTGGCGCTGTGCAGCTAAGCCTGCTACACTGTATGCGCACTTCTGGCCTGTACAGGCCCATACAGACGCTGATCAACAGCTGAGCGCAGCCACGAGAAACTGCAACTGCTCCAGCACAGTTCTCCCCTTTGCCTGCCTCTCCCCAGCATGCCTCACTGCAATATGAAAAGTACAATCTGTTGGCCAAGTCAGTGGATATGAGTGTCAACAATCAAATCTGCTGTAACTGTAAGCAGGCCATGTTGCATATTGCACACAGAAACGACAGGGAAATAATAATGAGCAGTGACAGCAGCTTGCAGCTTGTCGCATGTTGGCTGATTGTATGTGGTTGCCTCAAGTTAGCTTTGCTATTTTGCAGGGGGAATAGCAGACAACACATCCATGATATGACCCAAGGTTGGGGAGGGGAGTTAGATAATTCCCCCCCTGGCTGCCATCTTCCACTGGATTTGAATTTAATGGGAAAAACAGGCATCATCAGTAGGTGTGAGGAATGATCAGGGGTAGCGGGGGGGGGGGGGCTTGCCACCTTGTGGGGCCGACTGGGCTTTATGAGAGCAGTGCAGAGGTCAGCTGCTGCCCTGTGTCTGCCTGTCCTCCATGCTGCTCCGGACCGAGGCTCGTTCAGCGGGCCAAGGCTAACATGACTGCACAGACTGGGGAGGCACAGAAGAAGACGCATCCTTCTCATTTACACCACAGATCAGAGACATGTCTGTGCTGCTCTTTTCAACGAATACTTCCGTCTGCTCAGGCTGAGAGATGGCAGCCACCCCCCCCCTGCTTGAATAAGCCTTCTCCCATGGGGGAAACTGTGTTGTTGACACCACAATGTACAGTACGTTTGTGTGTCTTTTAGGTTTGGATTGCAGCGGTTTGTACACACCAGCCATATTCTTATGTCACAGGGTTTTTCAAAGCACATAATCCTTCTTATATAAATGGTCTTTTTTTTTTTTTTTTTTTACCCTGGATAGGACCTAGAGAGTACGTGAGAGATGAAGCAGCTGTATCTAAATAAAACAGGAACAGTCAGTGATGCATGTTGGCATGCAGGGCAGTCAACAATGCTACTTTCAGTGCACCTCCACCAGGGCAAGGAGCTTCAGCACACACCTTATTTGCATACAACCACAGTGGGCTAAAATGCACACGATACATAAACAGTTTTGGTGATGAGTCACACTTCATCGAGGCCTGGGTCGTTAGACGTTTTCTCGCTCTAATTGTCTCCCAGCATCATGATGCCAACTCCATTTTACTTTACTGAGTAGGCAGCCATGCAAGTCAACACGCAAGACTCACCTCCAGACAGATAAAATTAATGACGCTAATGTCTTTAACTTTTACTGGGCCAAACGGGCTCAGTCATAGCTGCTTATTTCCAAGCAGAAAAGGACTGTTGTATGAAATTTAACAACCTGCTGTGCGTTTGTCAGTCGCATGGATGTGGCCAGTGCTGACACACGAGTGCAGAAAGACAAGACAGTTTTTGCTCAGATGAATTGTTAGTCTGCTCTCATCAGAAAACTTGGATCCGTTCGAGTCTGCAGGAAAATGAGCAATGCCGCTCCAGATTTCCCCCCCACACACACATTACAGAAGAGATTTATTAAAAAAAATGTTTATTGACATCAGAAGCAATTTAAATTTCAACAATAAACAAGGCATTTTTTTCTTATTTTTGCTATTACAGTGGTACGTAAAGATCAGTAAAACAACTGTGATACGTCAATTTTGATAACATGTCATTTAAAATAAAAACACACAGGAAAAGGAAAAAAAGGAAGAAACACTCAGATCTAACTCAGAACGTTTTTTTATGTGCTGTGCACCTCTAGCTAGGGTAAATACTGTAAGCCCACCCCTTTACACTGTACCAGGCAGGATAGTGGTCTAGGAACTATCACTGAAAAAATAAGACTGGCAGAAAGATACAGACACGACACTTGTGTAGTGTTAACTATACAAAAAGGAGAAAAAAACTGTACAGCATAAAAACAACTGATATACACAGCCTTTTTTGTTGTTTTTTTACCCCTTGGATACTAACATATTTTCTTTCAATAAGTGAAGTGTGTACAAGGGGGTTAAATGCTTTAGAAACAAGAAAATGACCACTATATACTGTATGTCACTCGCCATCTACTCGTCGTCGTCATCGTCGTAGTCGTCCTCTTCCTCCTCCTCATCTTCGTCATCATCGTCGTCGTCATCTGCCTTCTTCTCTACCTTGGCCGGGGCCTTTGCTGCTGGTGCGGAGCCTCCTTTGGTCTTTTGACGATATGCTGCAACCTCCTGCGATGGAGGAATGAAAATAGGTTGAACAGACATCGACATCAAAACGAGCAGCCATTTGTAATCAAAGCTCATGAGGGAGAGCAGCACAACAGGGACTAATTAGCATCTGGGAAACATGCAGATTGTCATTTCTTACCTTCTCGTACTTCTCCTTCAGCTTAGCGGCCTTCTTCTCATAGGGCTGCTTGGCCTCTGAGCTGGTGCCGTTCCACATCTCACCCAGCCTCTTGGCAACATCTCCAATGGACAAACCAGGGGCTTCGCCCTTCACCTTAGGGCGGAACTCTGAGCAAAAGATGAAGAAGGCAGATCTGGGGGATGGGGGAAAAAAAAGAATGAGCTTATCATTTACACAACACTCTTCATATTGTGTCCTTATAACACAGGTCAGCTGCCCCTGATTTGAGATTTGTTTCGATCTGCAGGGAGAGACCTTATCTGTTGCAAGAGGCTATAAAATTATGAATTTTTGGCTTGCAGAACTTACGGGGGTCTCTTGGGGGCATTGGGGTCCTTGTACTTCTTCTTCTTGCCTCCCTTGGCTGGAACATAGCTCATCATCTCCCTCTCATAGCGCACTTTGTCCTGCTTGGCCAGTTCCTCAAATTTGCCCTTCTCCTTGGAGGACATTGTCTGAAAGCAGAGGTAACTTGTAAACACCCTGTGAAGAGTATCCCTGATGTCTAAGATGGTACCGCATCGTTTAAGTTATTGCACAATGGGGCCATCTGAGAGAAACCGTCTCCAAGAGCCGCAAGTTATCCAACTTCCTGCACCTGAATAATTCAGATGCACACCAATTTAAAGCGGCATATAGTCCATTTACAAGAGGCTACAAATTCATAAGATCATTGTCATCCATCCGCCCGTCTTCTCCTACCTTCCATCGCTCAGAGCACTTCTTGGAGAATTCGGCAAAGTTGACCGAAGCATCGGGGTGTTTCTTCTTGTGCTCCTCCCTGCAGGTCTGGACAAAATATGCATAGGAGGACATCTTGCCCCTCGGCTTTGCTGGATCTCTCCCCATCCTGATGACCGTATCTAAAAACAAATGTACAGTTTGGCAGCGTCACTATACAAGATATCCAAAACTAGTTTTATTTTACTGACTGCTGGCCGGTTGTGGCGTGATCCAATGCTTAAATTCTGCATCCTAAAAGCTTTATAAACATCATTAAAAAAATATTGTTTTACTAACTATCCCTTCAAACAATTATTCTAAATTTAGATAATTATAAATAATGTATTGTCTGCTGTTACCATGTTCCTTGCACTGCCTAATAGGCACAACTTGTATTTCTCTTCATTGGCCGTAGTATTGATAGCGCTGCTGGGGTGACCCGCCCTCGCGGCTGTCAAACTGCACTAAGTTAAGACCCGCTCAAATAAACGCGATCGGCGCACGCGGAGCTAATGCAATGAAAATGACTCCATTTATTGATGCAATCTGTGCTGTGGCCTTTACATAAAAATCACTGATCCGTGGTCAACTCCCATTTTGGTGGCTTAAAACTGGCCCAACACATCGCTCCAGATTGAAGGAGGAAATCGCATAAAACAGCCATAAATGTATTTTCCCTGCAGGGATAGACTTTCACAAGAAACAGCAAAAGTTTCAAAAGCGCGACCGCATAACATAAACTACAACCCTCCGCGGGACTATAACGGTGGACTTGGCTTAAAAAAAAAGAGAGAGAGAGAGAGAGAGACTCGTGTTTTTGGAGAAAAATACCCCCAAACCTCATCTGAGATAAGAATAGGCCTCCAGGAAAGCCCCCGTTTCATTCATGTGATGTTTTCATCAAACCAATAACTTTGACACAAAAAAGACACAAATTACAGATAAATACGTATTTATTGAAAATAAAACACGCAAAGCTGCGATTCGTCTTCATTTAACACTCCTCTCCTATTCGCCTTCCTATTCTCTTATTGTGGAAATAATTCTCCATCTGGATCTAAAACCTTTAAAACCGACATTTTTCCCTTCACATTTTCCTATTAAATGCTACTGTAACTCCCAGTTAAACTGCGTCGACCGAAGTAGTAATGGCGCATAGGCTTTCGTTGAGGAAAAGGAGGTCAACAACGACGGCAATATTTCTTCTTCCATTTTGTGAGAATGCCTTCTTCATGAAAGAAAGTCCCCCTCAAATGTCTCCTCCCGCCTCCCAGTTCGCTTTGCAACTCGACAAATATGTCTAAAAAGCCGGCGATCTTGACAAAATATTTCCCCGATTGATTCCTATTGCACTAGCCGGTTTGTATAGTAATACATTGGGTCTGCACTGTGTCTATGAGCGGGCTGTGCTACTGACTTGGTTTCTATGAGCTCCTAATGGCCGCTCGTCTTCATCCACTAACATGGAGAATATGGCTCCTTCTCTTTGTGTCAACGCACAGCCATTGCACTGCATGCAATAGAGGGCAGAGCGACCGCGGCGACCACTTCATTTCAATCCCCGATTTAAACCCTTTCCGAGCATCGGAAAAATCTCGCAGCGGGGTCGTTCGAATCACGGAAGGTTGAATTTTATTTTGCCGTCGTTAGATGTTATAGTTACGGGTTTGTTTCACGAGAAAACACGGTTAGAAAAAGTTGAACTGAACTGCGCCTCTGTCGCTGGCTTCCCATTCGCCTCGCTGCCTTGCCTCCTATGCGAATACAGTCAGCCATTACAGTAAAGCGCAGATCGTGAGGTAATTTTTTCGCCGTCTTGTCGGGTGTATTGCAGTAAACAAACACAGGCCCGTGAGTATTTTGAAACAGTCTCTCTTTTTCTTTTGTTTTTAGAAATTTTGGCGTTTGTACCAAAAACCCCGCACGCTTCACATGACAGGCATTCAGCTTCGCAATGCACTGCAATGCCAATGGCTAGCTAACGGTGAGTCTTCTACCATTGTCGCTAACCGTGTTGTCCGCTAGACATTCCTGAATTTTTACGCGATAACTACCGTTGGATTCGACTCCATTTTGTGAAAATGACACGACTGTAATATACAAAATTATTCTTATTTGACGAAATCGACGGTTTTCGTCGAGTTTAGTTGATGTTAATTTTCATTTCTTCCTTTTTACAGAGCGTCTGGTCCCCACTCCGAGGCAGGGCAATGTAATGTTACCTGCTCAGCGCCGGCTATTTTTTGTTGTTTTTTTGACGGTCCCCCGCAATAAAATCATTGGCAAGCAACACAATGCTTCATTTTCGACCGTGGCAAACACATAAGTAAGATATTCAGAAATGTTATCGTCATTCTCATCATTACGAACACTTAAAATTTCCGTGTGTGATACTTACCTAGGGACTATCGCTGGATCTCAATGCTCTGCAATGGCTGTGTGTGAGGGAACATAGGCGATACGCAGTGTCTTCACTGCTCAGCTCTCTAACATTACTCTCGGCGGGGCTCTCACGCCATTGGCCAGTGCTCCGTCTGGCGCTCCTCCGATTGGACAGAGGCTTTTCATTGTCCTAATAGAAGACGAGGTCCGATTGGCTCTCTTTTGTGAAACGTCACTGAAGTTTTCTGAGGCGCGTGGATACAAAAATATTTCTGTGCGAGCATGCTGGAGCTGGTAGTAGTGTAGTGTGTTTGCCATAGTATTGAATTCACTACGTTGAGCACAGTGTACAGTAGGCAAGTTAAATGAATGAGACAACGTGGAGCACTTGTAGTCAGTGAACGAGGCGGCTCAAAAATGTTGTCTGCTTGTGTTGGACGGGCTGTCCCCCTCTTCATCAACCGACTCCATTGTGCATTCTCCTCAATACACGTGAGCTTATTTGCAAATTATGACTTTGAAAATGCATGAGGAAACATCGCGTATGCACGTGTAAAAGACAGAAGACTCACTTGCTCATCCCATACGGGATAGTTACGCACTGGATATGATATTTTAAAGCATTTTGGCTCTGAGTTAGAATTAAAACACAGGAACAAGCCAGTTAATGGACTACCTTTTAATTACAGTATAAACCATGGTTTTCATTTTCAGCCCATTACTGAGAAAATGTAACTACTCTGAACATACCAAACAAGGTTTTCTTAGTCTTTCTGACAAGTACACATAATAATCACTTTTATCAGGCACTCATTCAATGATATACCTATGTTTATGAGCATACAGTCCCTATTAAGATGAGATTGTGGCAACAGATATCAAATCATTATAAATACATTTAATAGGCAAGCTAGGCCTCGAGATTGATCATTTTTATTTTTCTCAGCACAGTATTCATTTTTATAGGCTTCATATGCAGTGGCTAATTTAAAAGATGACAGTGTGCTCATCCCTAATTAAAAGACTTAGTGGGATCAAAGAGTTACTAAAGTTAGTGGATAAAACAGTTTATAAAGGAGAAATCTGGCAATAATTTAAATCTAAAGGAGATTTTTCCTCTAATGAGATAGCGTCAAGTATTGCTTATAGGTCTGTTGTTTTGCAGTAATATATGCAAGCTTTTTTTTTTTTTAACAACTGTTTTGCTAATTGCAGCACCCGTTGATATGAACAGGTCTGTATGTTAGCCTCAAAGCAGTGGGTTTTTCATGCACAGCAACACAGTGTTCTGTGTAATCAAAAGGTTGAAGCCCTAAATTATTACATTAAACTGGAAAAAGACAGGTGTGTGGAATCCATTCATTTCAATGCAACACACTGTTGCCAGTCATATTATATACTGGAAATAGATCAGGGCTTTTGAAGCAGCTCATAGATTTATTTATTTATTTATTTATTTATTTATTTATTTATTTAGATGAAATTACAATCTGTGTTGGTCTGGACTAATAACTAATATTTTAATATTAACAGGGTCTTCATTTTTGATAATTTTATACAGATTACTATAAAAAATGTATAATATAGCTAATCACTTAAGGTTTTAACAGTTTTTCCACCTTTTTTTCCTCTCATATGTATCCAATTCAACTTAAACAGTGCTCTTAGACCACATTTTGTTGTGCTGCTGTTGTACAGTCAAACAGTTCTGCTCATTAGCTCTGTGAAAAGAGGTGATTGTGTATTTGTTTGTTTCTCTCTCAATGATAGATCTTAAAAGCTAAGCTTACACAGGCATGAAATTTGCTGTGCAAATTCATGATATTCAGAGAAACCTACTGTAACATGTTTGATGACCCCGTGACCTGGCTCTAGCGCCACCATCAGACAAAGATTAGAATTTATTTAATGAATGTGTCTCAGATAAATGGTCTTTATGGTGTCTCCTGAGCAGTAACCCACAGACACTAAAAGTGCTGCACATTAGTATAATTTAACATAAGTCAGTGTAATGACAAGAAGAATGACACATACACATGTTTTGATTAGATTCACTTGTCCAGTAGGTACAATACTGATTTGTGTGACCTTGTGACTTGTTCTCTAGCAACACCATAGACAAAATTTCAGATACAGACAGAGGAGAAATTGTGTTGGCCAGCCTTCTAAAATTTTATGAGAGTCATTTCAGACTGCGAAAGTGGCCTTCCTCAAGATGACTTGCTTACACTGCCCAAAGTGGAGCTAATGGAATTATCTGACTTTAAAGGCTAGTCTGTGTGTTTAAATGTGGTGGTGGGGGGTTGGGGTGCTAGAATAGAGAAATGTCCACGATCCTTATGATTTGCAAAATGTAGCCATATGCCCACTGGAGATAATATTATATATGCCTTAGAAATTATTCTTTTTCATCATGCAGTTAATGAGGAAATAGGAATCTCAGAAATATGCTTCTGCTGAACAGCTAATATAGAAACAAAGAAAAATGGCTGACACAGAGTTTATTCTTATCCTTGAATTAAGAATGGGACGGGTGAACTGATTCCAAATGCCAATCACAACCCAGACTCAGGCCACATGTCTGCCTGTGATGCTGCCTGTCTGTGTCTCATTTTGCATCAGGAGATGCCACGGCAGAAAGCTAAAGCCTGCTCATGAGGCTAGGAGGCGGCCGGTTTATGCATTCTAATGAGCGCTCCCTGGGAAAAATATGCAAATTCATTTTGTCATCAAGAGGAAAATAGAGGACAGGAGAGCAGCAGATACAGGAGGGGCTTAAGGGAGGAGGGCACATGCAAGAGGCGGGATTGGCAGATCTGTGTGTGCATGTCTATGAATGTGTGTGTGGGCTGGGGGGTACAAGAACAGGAGGTGTGAGAGCTGGGCTGTATTACAGAGCCAGAATGAGGGACATATGTAACCCCCATCCCACCCTCATCCAAACAACTCCACCCTTCTACATCTTAAGAAGCCTCATACAGTAGGTCTTCAAGGATAAGTATATAGACTGGATGAGGGAGAAATTTATACAAGCTTGTATGTCAAAATAAGTATCTCAGATGGCTTACTGCTGTGCATCTGAAATAGTAGAACAGAAAATTAGGCTAATCATTTTGACAATTAGTCCATCATTTTGGTCTCATAGGAAATTTTATGTGAATTAATTAATTAATTAATTAATTTTGCTTGGACTGGTTAGTCTTCTGTTTCATATCAGTTTGAAATATATCAGTTCTGCTGTTTATGATGAACTCAGACTAACCCTGACATGAGCAAAACTTCTGTGGGGTAAATGGTCTTTTATTAGATAGAAAAGTAATACTGCCACTACTGAAGTTGAAAAATTATATTAAAAATTTGAATTGTAATCTAACCTGTTGTATTTTTAGCCTACTTTAAAGCTGTTTTATATATTTCAGTTTTTGGCACGCAATGTTTATGTATCCCTTTCTTATAAAGATACCTTTGATTGCAATAAACAATAATTATAATAATAACAGTAACAATAATAATTAGTTACGCCTACTGCAATTAATTAATGATAATAATGCTACTTAATAACGTGATTAGGTGCTTTGTGCTAAAAGATTTTTTAACACGTGGAAAGTTATTTTAACGCGTTCATCCTCGCACTGATCAACACTGGTTTCAGTGCCAGACAAACCTACAGTACCAACATGAACAATAACTTGATCACAAGATACTGCAGTTCATTTGAACTACCGAGTGGGGGCCAGCGGAACTAATGTTCGTCAGTGGGGGGAAGAGAAAGGCCGCCGCACAACTGCCGGCGAGCGGAAAGAGAACGTTTCTAACACGATCTGCTAGAAGGATGCACATGGACCCTCTCCGCAGGCGGGGATCGACAAATACAGCTCTGCGTGGATGGATTTCATCGATCAGCATTGTAATATTAAATATAATTTGAATTTGGTATCGGTACGTATATTTTTTTATTCATGAAAACTGAAAATAAGACTCGTGAGCGACTAAAATCTTTTCCCGGGATTAGGCTAACATGTTAGCATGCTAGTCGCCAGGTGTTTAGATTGATAGTTCGTCCCTGTAAGCTTTGTTCATGTTTTTCTCATCAATAAGTTTGATTGGATTTAAAGTAAGTCAATACAGTCTTAATGCAGTGCCTAGGTAGGGGAAACAAGTGTTATGTGTCATCGTACATATTTTTTCTCGTAATTAAATGGAGTGGAATGCATCTGATGTATTTGACTTTGGAGATGTCCCTTCATTCAGTGTTATCAGCTTTATATTTCAACCGCATAAGTCCGTGGCTCACAATACAATATGTAACGCTAATCCTAACACAAAACGTTTTCTTCTGTATTACGAACTATTTTGAGTGCTGTTTCAGCAGTCCAGTGCTCAGACTCATGTGCTTCAGCCCAGGTGGGAGATCATACCCGAGCTGGTCTGGTCGTCCCACGTGTGGGCCTGCAAACATATCTTCAGGCTAATTTTGTGTATAGAGACAGGGAAACTGCTTGGATCCTGCCTTATTTCCTGTAATATTATGGATATTAGCAAAAACTATTCAGGTAAAAGGACTCACATAATCCTTGCAATCTTCATATTATGTGCACTTGTATCAAAACTGTAAATGCATTTTGCTCTTTATATACAAGTATGGATATTAAATTAATCACTGCATAAACAATGTAGAAAAAGCTTGGCTGACAAATTTCTACTCTTACGCAGGCATGAAAATTTTTGTACACACCTTCATGGTATCATGTTGTGGTCAAAGTGGAGTGCATTTCCATGTACCCTCATAACTTGTAGGCATTGAGTAACATGTCCAATGTGCTGCTGTATTCTCTCCTCAGCTCCTTCGGAGGTGAGCCAAGTTGCAGTGACATGCCGATGCTTTTTGAATGGCACCGGACAGCTATGGACCACAAGAGCAGGAGTGGTTTGCCAATGACTGGTGAAGACACTGGTTTGGGGGCTTTGGCCTCACCACTGGCGGGGTATTTGGGAAAAGTCAGTAGAGCTCATGTTTTCCTCTCAGTGTTGTCACTTGCGCAAAGCTGAATTGAATTTGAACGATGCTGTGACTGGGCAGTACCAATCCAAATTCAACAAAAGAAAACGGAAATCTTTGGTAGTAAAAGGCGAAAGTATTTGGTTCTGTACTACAAACGTGTTTTTGTTCCAACTTTATTCATTCAAGAAACTAATGGGTCACTACACTGTTTACTTTTAGGTTTCATTTACTTTTCTAAGTACTTCACACCTGCTGGTTCTGATAAAGTTCATCTTCACATGTGCCATTCAGCCTGATCAGGCTGAGGCTGGTGAGCAGAAATCTGCAGCCAAAGTACAAATCCAAATAATGTGCTTAATGTGCTTTAATGTCAAACATTACACATCCATCTCTGTATGTCCTTTAAAACTCTTTGATATCTTAAGTTTTAACATGAAATAGTGCAACTCATTTATTTTTTGAGGTCTGTGGTCTTTATGAATATCACATTTTCTTAATTTGATTTAATTTTTTTAAGGTTCAGGAAAGAGCTGCTTCACTCGAGTATTGTCCCTGGTGCACTTCAAAGGGCTTGACTTATGCTCTGCGCTCTTACCGCATCAACCTGCAGGAATCAGTCACCCTCTGCACAAACCCACAGGTAAGCCCAAGTACTGCGGTGACACACACACACAAAACCAGCCAATCGATCTGCAGGGTTTCATGTCATGTTTTTGTTTGCTGTCATGTTAACCTGTTTGCACCTGTTCCCACACAGTGCCTTTTCCCTCTGGTCAGCCGGTCCTTGGACGATGTTTTGGCCAGCTTGGATCCTGTGGAGCCCACTATTGGGAACAAAAGAAAGAATGTCGTGGCACTGGAAAAGGAAGAGTTGATCAAACCAAACAAACACCTGCGATCACATGGGCTTGACAATCTTGGCCCACAAAGTATTTCTGACAAACATAACAGCCAAGAAGAGCATGTTGCTGCAAACGTTGTCGGTCATGGCCAACGCGCAGCACCCAAAACAGATGGTGGAAAGGTAAATGGATACCACAGGGATTCTCCAGTTACAGAGAAAACCAGATGGGATTCATCACAGGATGAGGCTGGTGGACTGGAGGAGGAATCAAACAGTGCTGCTTGTGTGGATGGACTTGTCCCTCCTACGTGCTCGGTCTCACCTGGACACCTGCAGCGCTCATCGGACGCTGATGGGACTGAGCCTGCGCGCTCTCCTCACCACGTTGCTCTTGGCGTATCAGAGGTGAAGGATGACTTCAGGCAGGTGAAAAGTCCTCCTGAGGCACCAAACAGACGCTGCAGTCTTGAGTCCAGTCAGCCCTTTTCGTCAGGTGAGATCATTCGTTTAACTGAAATCGATACTCGGTCGCCTCGGCACAACGAGCAGACGGCGAGGACGGGACAGAAACCACTGGCTGCCGATGGCACCAAATCTAAGGACGCACAAAGCATTAAATCAGAAACTGGGGATTTGTCCTCTACCGCAATAACAGAGTCAGAGGAGCTTGTTCCTGTTCCGAATCGGATTTTCTGGAGGAACAGCGACAACCTGTGCTGGCTGGACTCACTGCTGGTTGCTTTGGTAAACTGTAAGAACTTGAGAAGGCGTCAACCTAAAGATGAGCCTCAGCAGTCGTCCATCTGGCGGCTGATGAGATCATATGAAGACATTTGTGCTGCCATCAAACTCCACCAACAGCCTGGCAGAGGTAAGTTAAACAGTCGAGAGACTTGTTGAACTCTTGCATTTGCATTTTGTAGTGTTGTGAAATTTAGAAATATTAAATTGACTCTTTGTTTCCTTTGTACTTGTTTGTTAAAATACACCTAGCCGCAACTACTGCTGTCACTTAAAGACCTGAGCCACCTGTGCTATCTCACTTTCTGTGCCTCCAGTGGTATCCAGCTGTGCAGATTGTTTTGGTTTCAGTTGCCCGGAGTCCTGTCGTTCATACGTGGATAACTGACTTAGCTTGAGTTGATCATTGATGGTGCAGAAAAAAGCTCGATTGGATGCAGTTTACAAAAATGTGTGTTTTCTCAACCATTATAAGCATTTTTGTTTCACAAAACTGAAGGTGAATGAACTGCAAAAAATATGCTGCAATGTTTTGGTGGCTCTGAGAGACACACACACGCACACACACACAGTCATGTGGAAAAGGTCCTCAGAGAGAGGGAGACAGCATGCGAGCAAGAGCTCATCACTTCAACAAATGTCAGAAGTGCAGCCGCATTGGCAGATGAAAGATGCGAGTTTGTTGAAGGGTTCCTGGCTGTTTGTGTGCAGTCACATGCTCAGCTGGAAAAAATGAAATAGCAATGTCCGTTTCTGGTCAAGCATTGTAAACAAGGAGTGTTGCCGGGACGTGAGAGCAGCCTCCATCAGACCCGCTTACCCTATGTGCTCCAGCTGCATATGGAGGCTGTCCTGCAGAAGATCCATTCAATGAACAACAGTGCAATGTTGTATTGCATCAGATTCATTGATATTCATTAAAATTTGAAGATTTTCTCATTGAGTTGTTGGAATTGTATTCATCCACCACACCCTCTCTATGCTTAAATCTTAAAACACAGAATGGAAAATGGAAAGCAAATACTTTTGTTGGTTGGATCACGACAGAGATGTTTTGGGGGTGAACCCATTACAGTCGTTTTCAGATAGAAACCCTGAAGAGACAGTCATGAACTCAATAAACTCTGACCATTGGAAACAGAAAACACATGACATTTGAGTGCAACATGATGACAGTGACATCATAAATACAGACTGTTCACATGGATTAAAACAATAAACAATAACATCAGTCACAGGCCGAACCACGTTCATTCAAATTATCTAACAACTATTTTAGAGGGGAAACGTTGTGAAGCACAGCAGGAACGTGCATAACATGAGCTTTATGTGTCTGACTCAATTACCCCGATGCCCGACTGCAACCACATGTCCAGCTCTCAGCCAGTCGTGATTGCTCGTAATGTTTTCAACTCTCTGCTCGTTTAGCCTGTATTTTAAAATGAGAGCGCAGCGTTACTTCATCCAGGATCAGCAAATTAATTCTCAGACTGCTTTCGAAGACCCAAATCAGATGGATGAGAATTAACAGGATAATCGGAGCTCAATAAAGTCCTAAAAAGTCCTGGATTAGTTAAGATCCGTTTGGTAAGAACAGGGCCTGGTTTTTAAGATATCCTTCCCAGAGATTTCTTCTGCAGCCTCAGTACAGTAGTGATGAATGAAACTTTGTTTGTGCTCTTAAAAACACAACAGCGATATGACTTTGCTCCATTGTGTTGCGATGGCGGCGGATGTTTGAGAGGGGGACACACATCAGAACCTGTGTGCGTCAAACTGAAAGTCTGCATTGCTGGATAACACGAGTATTCATTGAGAAAACACTGTTTTGTTTGTTTGTTTGCATGAAATGAAAATATTTTGGACAAGCACCAATCCTATTGCCATCTGACTGTTTTTCCATCAGCGACAAGTTGCAGATCCCGTTGTGCAAAAAGCATTTTAAATTAACTCACTGGTGAATAAGCTTTTCATTTTTATCAGAGAATGCGATGCTTTCATGTGCGGTTGACTCATCTGAAGCTGTCTCTGTCTAGATGGCGTCGTGATGGTGCCAAATCACGTGCTGCAAAAGGCCAATGCTGACCTACAGAGTCTCAGGATGTCGGCCTTCAAACTACTGCAGCCCAAGCTGCATTGCAAACTGGGTAAGCGCAGACACTGAGGACATACCCTGAATCGTGATTACTCAGTTTATGTCTGTTTCTGTTGACCCACAGTTCTGAGATGAAGCCTAACTGTAGACGCAGGTTTTTTGCATTCATCAAAAAGGTGTCAGCGTCGTACAGATTCAGGCTAGTGGCAGCCGAATAGTCATGTCCGTTTCAGGAGATGATACTATTGCTCAGAGCTGAATGAAGGTGGAAAGAAGTACCTGTGTGGTGATATATGATGGCACTGTTAAAGAACACATTTAGGCTAAAATCAACGCAGCAACACTGGAGGAGCATCACTCCACCAGGCTGTGATGTCCAAACCTACAAGAAATTCATTTCTACAGACAGATCAGGCAGCGTGTGCATACCACAGATTATCAATTATAAATGTAGAATGGAAACAAATGAAAGCGTGATGGACTCCACGGTGGATGCAACAAGCAGTATGAGGCTACACAAGTGAAAAAAAACGGCCAATTTAACAGCTGAATAAAACATCACCAGAGCAAACAGAGATGCGTGAACAATATAAACTGCAGCGCCTGCAGCCACAAACACATATTTTAAAGCAAAGAGAGCTGCACAGTTTTTACACACGGCATAGAACACACACACACACACACACACACACACACACACCAGTCCCCTCAGCCTCTCAGAAACAGCATTAAAGCCTTACACATGTCACTGAGGGAAGAAGTTCCTCAGCAGTGTAGAAAACGTAGAACGTAGAAGTCACAGCTGGAGGATCCACCATGAGCATCTTAGCATTTAGCCAAACCCAGCGTGCACTTCATGGTTATGCAACATCTTGGGTCTGTTTGATTTGTGTCGCTCAGCCTGCTCGCTAGGCCCCTACCTTTAACCCATAATGACATCATCCTTCATTTTAGTGCATTATTGTGCATTGTTGTACAAACCGCCCGGCCCGGCTCGGCTCAGGTGAGACTGCACCCAACGCCCCCTGACGCTGAGCCGGTGAACATACACATTCAACACGTATGCTTTCCTCAGTGTCAGCTAAAAGTGTCTCCTGTCTGTACATGGAGCTCTCTGGAGCTCTGCCCTCCTGCAGCCGTAGACACACCTGCAGCCTCAGACAGACAGACAGACAGACAGACAGACAGACAGACAGGTGAACAAACACAGCAGCAGCTTCTTCTCTGCTGCAGCGGCTGATTTGCCTCCTTTTGTTTATTCCATTCACACACGTTTCATCGACACTTCGTCGTGTGACTTCTGTTTTTACTGTGTAATGGATGCGACTTGAAATGTGGCCAAGTACAATACCATGTCATTAACAAGGCTAATTGTAAAAAAAAGTACACAAAAAGCAATTTTGTTACAGTAATTACAATAAATTAAATTCATCATTTCCCTGCAAATGAGTTCTGAGTGGTTTTAGAGATGCATGACGTGTCATACCTGAGGTTTATTTGCGAGTTTTTCCCGGAAAGTTTTGGCAGCGCACCAGTTATCTGGCAGTTGCTGCATGCTAGTCAGCTTAACCCGGTTAGTCAAGCTCGTGTCGTGTCAACACACATGAGCGACCGAAGCTGGAGGATCCTCCCATTCCTGTATGGGCACATTAAGACTTCCTGATTAGTTACAGCGAAAATAGATAAAGATTAGTGTCAAACAGCGAGCTGACGTTGTTGACAGACGTCGGGTTCGTCTGCGCAAACACTTCAAACATGCCACGAACGACAGCATCGCCCGAATGTGTCGATTAACGCAATGAGACAAAAAGAGTGGACGGCGATTCCCTCCACCCACGTTCGGTCAGAGAGGGTACAGAATGTCAGCGTGTGGTCAGAGCGCACGAGGCTCACTATTATGTGCCTCCACATGTGCATTTTAGTCAGTCTGTTGTGCTGCGCTGTATAAATGAGCTCAGGCTGCAGTTGTGTTGAAGAGCACTGCAGGAACGATCAATTATTATTCATTTTTCTTATTGACAATAGGACCGTATGTGAGTGCTAGTTATACACCGAACCTTGAACTTTGTGTACGGCCCTTATATAAAAACATAGCTTCTTTTAAAGTGTGCTTCTGAAGCCACCAGCAGAACAGGAACCGTGTGCAAACTGTGTCAAGCTACCGTGAGCGAAGGAGAGATGTCTGAGCAAATACTTTTCAAACTCAACAACACAACGCTCCCAGGCCCCTCAAGCCTTCTGTTCATGAATATTAGATTTCATATAACCTAATGCCACTTTTCTGAGAGATTACAGTGACAAAAAGAAAGTATTTAAAGGAGAAGTCTGTCTGGTTTCGTCTGCAAAATGAACTCGCGTAGCTTATACACCATGTAATTAAAGCTCCATGTGAATTTTTCAAAGGGCTTCAATGTTTAGTTTTTTTTCTACTCTGATGTATTGTGCTTCGACATATTTGGCGTCTCACTTGCTGCTCATGAGTCCTTGTTTAGTAACCAAAGCAAGAGTTAATCTCTTTGTTTCAAAGCAACCATTATCATCATGATAATCACAGAAAGTGACGAGTCTGGGCGTGCAAACCTCAGATTTTGCTTCGCTTGTTGCAGCCAAGTCTTTACATTATATGAAAGAGGGAAAGCTTTCTTGGTGGTTGTCACTCTTTGCAAACTGACAGCGGAGAGGGAGACGGGGTAGCAATGCAGACATAGTTCAGACGCAGGCAGAAGAGGCATACTAGCCATTTTCAGGTCTGCTGACACATGTGATCTCTAAACTCCAGCCCGCACCTCATGCACACATTCACTTCTTTAAAATTGCCTGGAAATGGAGAGTGTAAACACAGCTTCTGTCAGCACTCGTCCCTGTGGCGGCGCTCTAACTGCTGCGTGTTTGTGCTTTTCAGGCCAGAGGGAAACTCCGGTGTTTGCGTTGCCTCTGCTGCTTACCATGGACTCCTGCGCGGAGCCTCTCTTCCAGTCGACCTTTCTCTGGGAGTTCGAGTGCAGCGAATGCAAAAGTGCCTCAAAAGAAAGGTAGGCCGTGAAACACGTGACATGTCGCACTTGAATCAGTGAGCGTGTTGTCTTTTGGAAACTTGCTTTAGAGACAGAAAGCACAGAGAAAGTAATTGTGTTGAAAGTAATCGTGTTGCCTCAGGTTTGTTTGGGGGAAAGAAAAGGAAGTATATGAAGTAATGAGTCATTGAAGGCAAGCTGCTATAAACTCCTTGTAATAAGGTTTCTTTTTTCCCTTTAATCTCTTAACACATTACCTCATTTATCCACAAGTGAGGGTGAACAGTGGATTGTTGATTGATATCTAGTAACGGCTTAAAACTCTCAGTTCATTACGTTTGGGTAATTAGCAAGATGTTTGATGGCGGGAAAAAACGTGTTCTCTAAAGCTATTTAGGAGGTTTTGACTGAAGATTTTTACAAGGAGTGGAAATGATCTGTTCAGGGTAATAGTTTGTGGTCATAGTTTGGCCCTGTGATGTAACATTATGCTCCCACCATGTCCTCTGGAAGCAGTTGACCACTCCATCTTATTAAATGCTACCTGGGCTGTGTAAGTGTATAAAAGCTGAATGCATCTCGTGCTGGATTTTTCAGGCTTGTGAAGACTCTCCCCACCCTCACAAACATCTGCCCTGATTGGCGTCCGCTTCACGCCGTTCAGTCGGCGCCGTGCAACGTGTGCCGCAAGAAGAATCAGAGGAGGACTATGGTGCTGGAGAGGTAAGAATCAAACTGTTAGTGTGTCCACTTTTAGTCTTAAATGTTGTGTATTAACAGAGGCTTTTGCAATGACTCGCCTTTTTGGAATACACAATGGTGTGATTTTAGTCCGAATTTGCTTCGGATTTGCAAAGTAATGACATCTTCTCTTTGGAAATGGCGACACTGTAGTTGTTGGAGCACAGAGGCTAACATGATTACTATGTCAACACCAGGCGTCCTTTTAATATGCAGTATTAGTTGTTGAATAATTAATGCTTATATACGGGCAGAGGGGCTTTCTCAGTGTCTCCAGATTATTCACAACAAAGTCAGCGTGAAAACACACAAATATTCTCTTCCAAGTCCAGCAGAAGTTCCAGGATTTAAAGAAACGTGTACACCCCCACCTCCACGTTAACCAATCAAACGCCTACAGATGTTGAGCCAAAGCTCTCTGTGTCTAAAGTGGCTCTAACTGATCGCCAGGACGAATGAAATTACCAGTTAATTATGACTCGACGCATAAATTGTTTGCAGAATTAGAGATTAATCTTTTAAATTTGAATGTCCACAAGCTAATATTAACTGCAGCCATCTTATAGTAGCACACCTCTTCCAATGATAACACATTAGGAGGGGTGGGAACGAGAAAAAAGGTGCAGTTCAAAGTTTGAATCACACTTTGTGTTTTCTTCAGAGTGCCTCCAGTGTTTGTGCTGCACTTTGTGGAGGGGCTGCCTGACAGCGATGTCAGAATGTACACCTTCACCTTCGAGGGGAAACACTACTCCGTCACCACTGTCATACAGTACAACCAGCAACTGAGGCACTTTGTCACCTGGATTTGTAATTCTGATGGTAAGTATTATAAGTTTATGGTTTTATTCCCCTTTTTAACTGATGTGATAAGTGAACGTTATCTATGCCATTGACTTTGCTAAAATATAGGTCAATGGGCTCTGCGTGCTGTCATTAGTTGCAGTATATTTACACGAATAACTGAAGCCGAAAGTCAGAGAACACTTTCTCTTCTTCTCTCTATTAATTAAAGTTATATTTGCAGTTTCAAACTACAAACGCTGGAGCTCATGGTTGAGTCACATGAAGGGTGATATTTATATTCCTCTACATCGTAGTTAGCCAACAGCACATTCTGCTGGATAATTCATGCAGTGTTAAAACTACAGAAGCCATTTAGGGCTTGTTTCCTTGTCATTTATAAAGAATGTATCTGCGGCAGAGTGCAGCTCGGGCTACATGTTTTCTGTCCAAGCGTGACCCGAATCCAACAGGCCTTCTCTTTTTTCATTTACGACCTGAGTCCGATGCAGTTAATGCAAGTTTGTATTTCCCTGTCACGCAGTTGTTGTTATCATGGCTACACCTTGCCTATTTACCCTGATTACACATGTATTGGCACCTTGTAAATGACCACCAGCATTGCTGCATGTGTTTTTTTTTGATGCTCTAACTCTGTGTTGTGGCACCTGTTCCTGGCAGGATCGTGGCTGGAATATGACGACTTGAAACATCCCGACTGTAAAACCCATAAACAGCTTCCGGTCCCCGCAGAGGAGATCCACGTTGTCTTCTGGGAGTTAGAGGAGCATAAAGAGCCTGCAGCCTGCTCTCCATCCAGCACTTTAGCAGAATGCCACCCATCTAAAAAGGAGAGTATCCGCAGTCCTGGTGACAAGGACGTGATGGTGGATGCGTTGTTGGCGCCCTCTTTGGATCACTCTCTCCTCGCGTCTCACGGTGACAGCGACATCGTCTGTGCACTCACAGCATCTGAAGACCATAGCAACATCATGGACACGACGGTCACAGCTGGTGTTGATACGTCGATAGGTTCCACAACGCTGCTCGACGCCTTTGAGGGCCTTTCCCATAATGACATCATTACGCTCACGCTGGTGGAATTGAAAGCGGATTCAGAAATGCAGCCTGGAAACGGCAATGGACAAACTCAGGATGTGAGTCTTCCCGGCGGGACTGAAATGTTTGACTCTACACCGGATAGCTCCTCCACTGTAATAGGTAGTGAAATGCCTCATGGTCCTGTTGTTGAGCTGCCCACCACCTCCAACGCATCTGAACCTGAGGACGGCTCGCCGAGTGAGCTTAAATTTGTGCCTGCTGCAAGGGGAGGACGAGGAAGAGGGAGAGGAATTGGCAGGAGCCAAACCAGACAGATGAGTAAAAAAGCAGCGTCGTCCAAAGCAGCTCCACATATTTCACCGTCTGCCTCTTCAGAGCCCTCCAAAGTGAACAGTAACACACCTGCGAGGACTGATCCCACTCAGGATAACACACCACCTGTTGAAACTGCACAGCAAACATCCCCCGTGTCCTCTACCAATACCTCGCCCTTGTCCGCCAGTCAGAAAAGTCCCACAATGCTGCCAGCAGTACATGAGAACAGCTGCTGGTCCTTCCTGATCAGCAAACATCCTCTACATCAAGTTCAAAAGCCAGCCGATAAACTCGCCTCCACCCCGGCCACGCAAGTAAAGCCCAGTCCTCCCATTCACTCTACCCCCATCCCTGTGAAGAAACAGCAGGTTCCTGGAAGACTCTTCCCTAAACCACAGCTGAAGACAGAGGACAGTCAGGGTCTCCCGCCAAAAGCTGCAGAAATGTACAACGCATTCGGCGCCAAGAGCTCAAGCATCTCGAGTCCGCCGCTCCCACCCCCGGCACTCCTCAATGGCAAGTCAAAGCTGTGCCAATCCATAACTTCCAACCAGCAGACATTACTAATGAACACTACAGCGGTGTGTGGTACGTCACTTCCTGTGCCTGGACCAAAGGGGCTGCTTGAAATGTCCTCCTCAAAGAAACGCAGCAGCCGGTCCTCGAAGGTCCCTGAAGGCCTCAGCGACACCGAAGCCCTCCGATACAAGCTGATAAAGAAGCTGAAGGCGAAGAAGAAGAAGCTCGCTAAGCTGAATGAAATGTTGAGTCATCAGGGAGGAGCTGGCCTCCGACCGGACAGCACTTACCTGGACTCTCCGAACACCGTCACCTCCAGCACCTATGACGGCTCCATCTGCGACGACTTCTTCTCAGACCTGCTCTCGCCGGCAACCACAGCAAGCAACCTCTCGCCAGACAGTACTGGCTTCCTGGAGATGCTCACCAACGGGCAAGATGGAGCGAACCAGCTGGACTGCGGGGTCAGTGCGGCCGACGCAGCGCCACAGGTGAACACTTGCATGAACGAGCCCAACGCCGACAACTTCCTTGACAACTTCCTCTCGCAGGCCGTGGCTCAGAGACCGACTGAGATGGAGACCGAGGCACTAAGTGCACTTGAACTTTTCGTCTAAGCTGTGGGGGCGGATGTTGTCTCCAAGCACAGATAATATTAGCCTTGGCTTGGTATGATGAGAAAATTATGCAAAATGCACTCGTTTACACCTCATCTATCACTCAGAAGCGCTGGTCCTCAGCAGCCGAGTCCACATGAAGATGCAAGTTTGAAGTGCCGGGTGTGTTTACTGTATGTTGCTGTTC
The DNA here is from genome assembly GCF_051107435.1 of Chaetodon auriga. Taxonomy (NCBI): domain Eukaryota; kingdom Metazoa; phylum Chordata; class Actinopteri; order Chaetodontiformes; family Chaetodontidae; genus Chaetodon; species Chaetodon auriga. The sequence goes on from NC_135088.1 coordinate 10,971,389, forward strand.
ATTTAGATGAGTTAATTAAGTTTGTATGTATGTGAAATAATGCAGGCAGCATGTTGTATCATGCATAACACTTGTAAATCATGCATCTTGAACTTTTTTCTGAAAGTTTGGCATTGTGTTACATCTGACTCCATACTTTGAAGTGTAAATATTGTATGTAACTCGGTTGTATGAAGCTTTGACAGTCAAAGCCGTTTGTTTGCTGTTTTGTTATTTTGACAAATGAAATTGAAAAATTTTTTGCATCATTTAATAAATACTTTAAATGACTCCTGTGTTTGTCGTACAAAATGTTGGAGTTTTTCTAAAATTTAAGTAAATGTTTGTGCTGTTTTGCTAAAATAATGAATAGGGGAATAAAATACTTTGATTTTTTTTTTTTAAACATTGACATGGATCTAAGTGTTTGTAGTCATTGAAGTACCCAATTATTTATGTCACAAATAGTAATTAGGTACCAATTCTGAAAAGTTAAAAGTGACCTGTAAATACATTAAATCTGGCATCTAGCAAGATTGCAGCCTAAAAGAATTCAAGTTTCCCTTTGCACTGATGTCAAGCGAACATAATTCCTCTTAATTAGGACCCATAAATGTTTTTTTTTAGAAAAATATGTACAGTGCTGATGTAATTGCCAGGTGCTTGGTGCTTGTTTTCGCAGCCAGATAAACAAACATGAACTCTAACGAATGAGTGTTGTCTTGTTATTGGACAGCATGCATTTAGTCTAAATTGTCTGCTCCTTTCATGTCTTTCAAACGAGTGAAGATGGTCATCAACTAACCTGTCTTGGCAGGCGTTCATGAGCCACCTAGCGGCCACTGTGTGACGGGGGACACCAGTGTGTCGAATGAGCCTAAGATGGTTAATTGTTAGACACACAAATACAACGTGGGTTTACAACATTCATACCGTGATCGATGCTCTTTTATAGCGCAAAAGAGTCGTTCCCATACCGGGAGTCGAACCCGGGCCGCCTGGGTGAAAACCAGGAATCCTAACCGCTAGACCATATGGGAAGCGTTGTTAGTATTAGCATACTTAGACTTTTCAATTACGACCTGACATGAGGCATTTCGATGTAGTTATCTGTTATATTTATGCGAAAACACGCACACTCTCGCAGACCTTGAGTTCAGCCGGTCTCACAAGGCTCCTGTACTGTTTACATCCTGTAGTGTCAGGATTAGCGCCATGTTCCTCTTAGATAATGATGTTAGCATTGTTGCTAGTCGTCACAGTGGTTTTATTTTATGCTAGCCCCTCATCTACAGCACACTCCCTCATTTACCTGCCAGTGTAATTACTGAAGACTTTTCCAGTATTCATTGTGATTAATTAAGACGTGTCAAATTAAAGAGTTATCATAAATCCATGGATTTTAATTTTGTGTTGCATTTCAATAAAACTTTTTTTTTTTTAATCGCCATTTAATAATTGCATTTCCTTATCATAAGTGATGAATTAATGATAATAAATCTAACAAGGAATTGCACAACTAATTTTAAAAACCTTTTGCCTTTTGCTTTCCCTCCATTTATGCCAACAATGTCTGGCCATTTAAATTAATTAATTTATAATATCTCTATAAAATGTATTCATTCAATAATGATTGAACACTACCAGTTGGGGTAGGGGGAGTAACTTAAATGGGATTCATTCCATTAATTGGAAAATATTATTTTGTCCAGCTTTTTCTGCATGCATACTACATCTATTAAACTGTGGCAACAAAACAGTACAACTGTACAATTAATCACAGAGAGAGAAAAGAAGCAGAGAGGAAGCTGCATTACCATCCAACAGCACATGCAGGTGCTGTTTGACTGTACGTAGGCCAAATCATAATAAGCCGGTCACTGAAATGGCTTGTAAATAGCTTTATTTCACTGTGCTCATACACTCAAAACCTTTCACCACTGCCGCGGACCCTTTGACCTGTCACAGAGGGAAGCACACAGGTGTAACTGATAGCATTAATGAGCTATGAAATGATAACACCTGGGTTTTACTCTGCAAAGTCCCAATGTCTGCTGTGAAAAGGCCTGTTGATATTTCAACTTGTCTACAGCACAGTCCTGTCATATATTAACACATTCCCCATGCATTAGTGTTGCTCATTTGCCAGAAATGCTTTGTAAAGGCCCCTCAAAGAGGGCTGATAAACCGAATCATGCAATAACAGCGGTGTAAATTTCCTGTATGTGTGTGCAATCTGGCAATCTCACACAAACACACACACAGAGGAAGTGACAGGCTTACTTGTTTGCACCTCTCTGTTTTACCCAGAGCATCATTTACATAAAGAGGAAGCCACAAAGGAGTATGCATGTGGAATGGAGGTGGGATGGGGGAGTGCATGATGTCACAGAGGGACAGGCCAGGTTCATGCTGTGCATCTGGCTGTGAAGACACACTTCTGGAAAGTGATCGAGAAGCTCCGTCTCCCTCAGCCTCTCCTTCCACCTGCTCCCACGGCTCGCACAGTGATCATGGACTCCGGCAAAGTAGTGGAGAACATCTACCTCCTGGTCATCGTCACGCTCATCAGCGTACTTCAGAACGGTGAGAGAAAACCAGAAGCATCCTCTGCTACAAGTAACTGTCAATCATGTCATAATCTTTAAAAAAAAACTGTAGTTGTAATTATGTTGTGGTGATCTTTGTGTTTTAAGCACTCTTTGCCCAGAAGGTAGAGAAGGAATGCAACCAATGCAGTCAAAATGCTCAGAAATCTGCCTTTGAACGGGTTGCTTGTGCCAAGTAAGTGCCTCTTCTCAATACTCAGATAATCTAATATAAGACCATGAAACAACGGATGAATCTATGTTATTCTGGTCTCCTACGATAACGCTCATAAACTTTCCATTTGGTTTTACATTTCCCCCAAATATTACCACCATCAATAGGCGGTCCTCATTTGCCTGAGCACTCCCAAATAGACAGGGAAAAAAGCTGCCATACAGCTAATTTGAATTATTGCTGGGAAGGCGTCAACTGCATTTGGGAAAGCGTTTATTCTTCCATTCTCTCGGTGAGGTGACTCATCGTCATCTGTGGGTCCTGTTAAAGTTAAAGGAGTGAAAACTGCTCATAGTCTTGCAGTTCGTGGCATTTCAAACTGGTGTCTTGAAATTTGGCTGTTAAGAATTTTACTTCTAATAAAACCTCAAGAGTAAATTTACAATCTGAATGTGTCGCCCTAGACTTTGGGACATTGTAATTTTCCAAACAATTAAAAAAGTACACGATCAATCCGTCAATCAGAAAAATAGGCTTAAAAATAACCATGAGTTGCAGCACAGCGGCTCAGCCTTCGTTGCCTTACTAGTCCATGAGCAACAATTCACTTCCTGTTTTTTAAAGGAAATATCTGAGCCACATCCTGTCTTGTAAGTAACGTAAGGAATTTCCCAAAAAACAAAAACAAAACAAAAAACAAACGTTTGCCTTAAAAATGAGATGCAAACATTTGGTGATCCATCTTTCTTTTAGTCTACATGTGATCCCTGATCAGAGGTTGAGGCTTTAGTGTGGACAGTTGTGAAAAGTTCACCCAAAGATGAATTTTTCCTCCTCGGATTGTGTAGTTTTAGGGGTAAATAAGGTAAAAATATATGAAAACTGTTCAACAAATCAGCTCGAGAACTTTCTGACTTCTCTTGGGACTCCTTGTGCGCAGGTTGAGCGCCACAGCTCTGTGCAACATACTGTACTGATTATTGCAATTTATTGCACCAGCCAGCACGCGCTGACTCTGAGAGAGGGCTCAGTTTTTCCTGGCTCCCCATTTCAACTTTGTTCCACCAACAGTCAGAAAGCCACACTGGGTTTTGCAGCTCATGGACTGTTTTCATCCTTTGGATCTTTGACTCTTCGCAGCTGCTTCTGCTCTGCACTTTCAACACATTTCCAAAAAGCTGTAGAAAAAGGCCGCGGTGTCCGTCCGCAGCAGGTTGCCTCATAGCTTCTCGTTGCAGGTGACTTCCTTGAAATGTGCTAACTACACTTCTTGTTTATGCTTCTTCCAGTCGTAACTGCATGGATGCTTATCCCACTTTCCTGGCAGTGATGTGGTGTGCCGGTCTGTGTCTCAGTCAAGGTAATCATTAATCAGTTACTGTAAAGGAGACAGCCACTCTTTTGTATTGTAAACAAGACACACCCTCACAGAGTAAATTCAACTGAGGTAAGACAGACAGGCAGACATTTAAGAGTAGTTTTTGTTCAATAGGTATCATTTCTTTGTACAGATGATGTCTTTACTGCTTGAGACGCAGTAAAAATCCAGAACTGCACCTCAAATTGGCAACATTTACCCTATGCAGCCAAAAGCATGTGGAAAAATGTGATCTGTTAACATCTCACAGGCATTAAAATACTTCAGAGAAGGATTTCCACAAGGTTCTGTGACCTGGCTGCAGGGATTAGCTCCCCTTCAGGAGCATGAAAATGAGCTATTTTAGGCATTGATCTATTGTAGGGCAATCAGTTGTTCTCCCAATTGACCCCAAAGGTGTTTTATGGGATCAGTGGAGGCCACTAAAGCTGGAAAACCATCTCTTCATGGACCTTTGCCTACATGGTAGTCGTGGAACTGGTCCCAGATGGCCGGGCAAGCAATAAATGTCCTGTTTGACAGCAGAAATGATGAGACAAGTGTTTGTTGTTGCTCCCTGCCGAATTTATTGACATCTTAAATCCACATTCGGATTCACTGTGTTTTATCTGCAACTTTTAACATATTTACACTCTCTTAATGCCAATACATGATTCACTGAGAATACTGATAATAAACTGTTACAGCTGACAGAAAACACAATGGACGTTTAACTCATGTTGCACATTAAAATAGTATATCAGTACATTTTACAGGGAGTTTACTTTATGCAAAACAAATTTTACATTAAGATAATATGAATACAAAAATGTGACTGCATTGCAAAATAATAAGACAAGACCAAAAGTGGTCAGGGGTGTCCATATACTTCTGGCCATATAGTGTATTATTATATCCAGGATTCAGTGTTTCTTTGTCTTTTTCTCTCATCTGTTTTTAGCTCCTGCTGCCTTCGCTGGGATCATCTATCTTGTCGTGAGGCAGAAGTACTTTGTTGGATACATGGGCCAGACCTCTCAAAGGTAGATGAACTGCTCAGACTGCTCTGCGTGTCTTCACAGGCCGTCCTCTAACTGCTCTTTTCTTGAATTTCTTTTACAGCACCCCCGGCTACCTGTTTGGAAAACGCATCATCTTCTTCCTGTTCCTGATGTGCGTCGTGGGCATCTTCAACTACCTGCTGACGCGTCACTACGGCAGCGACTATAAAGAATATGTGGAGACCATCACCAACGCTGCATCCGCTCTCCTCCTCCTGCCTTAGTCCAGTTTGTCACAGCAGCACTTCCTCCACATTCATCTTTTCACGGCATGAAACTGAATTAAAACTCACACTTTTTTTGTTGTAAAAGAGCATTTATTGTATTTCAGTTTGGTAAAAAAAAAAAATAATAATAAAGACATCTCACAGACAAACGCTGAATCAAAAGTGCACAAGTCTACAAATCTCTGATTCCTGCAAGAGCGCAGATTCAACCCATCATACAACAGTTATAAATCAAGTAAAATGGTTATAAAAATGTGCATTTAAAATCAAATTAAGACACAGAATTTGCTGAAATAACCTTCATGGCTTTCAGAATTTCCTTGTCAGTCCTTGTCAGTGGACTTCCACCCACTGAACTGAGGACATATCTGCACCCAGACAACGATTATAAAGTAGTTCCTACAGTCCCAAGAGGAAGGCTGGTCCTTCACCTGGCAGGCTGCTGTTCATCTGTCCATCAAGAGGCCCTCTTGAGGAAGCAGACTCCGTCAAAACCTGAGCGGATAAACCCGACTTGCTCGCCATCCTCTGCTGGCTCATGTCAGCCTCAGCTTTAATGGTAACAGATGTGAGCAGAGGGGACAAGTTAGACAAGTTTGCACTCACAAATGAAGAGAGTGGTGAGGAGAAGAGGAAGAGGCACTCACCTTAAATTTTCTTTTGCTGAAGCCAAACCAGTGTGGGAAGTCAAAGAGGGCATCAGAGTGGTATTTGAGGGTGAAGGAGGCATCTCTCCACACAGGTTTGACTTTTACTCCTTTCTCAGTTATGATGTGGATGTTTTTTGCTGTCCAGCTCTCCAGAAGTTCAGTCAAGTCAATCTGACATGAAGAAAAGTCACTTCTCAAGAACAAATCAAGCACAGAGCAATGTAAAAAGTGACAAACAGAGCATAATGTCCTGCTTACATCCACCCTGTAGCTTTCCCCCACAACAGAGGAGATGGTCCAGTCCAGGCCTCTCTCCATCTGCCACCTGATGAAAGGATTGCTGCCATCAATGGACACCACGTACTGCTGCAGCACTGATGCAGAGGTCAGGATAATTCACGGGGAGAGGAGGGAAAAAGGCGGAAAGGAGAGAGTGCAGAAAAGCATGCTGTCATGTGGTGCAAGCACTGTGGTGCCATTGTAATTTCTCTACTCCACCCACTGCAAGTTTGGAGGCCAGCATGAGTCACCCATGCCACCAAACTGCATGAGGCATTTAGCAGCCCGGAGCTGTGGAGCACACACTGGGTTCAAAAATACAGTTTTGTGCAAACGAAAAAAAAAAAAAGCCATTGTTGCCTTTGAGCACCATTTCTTTTCCCACTGTGTAATTACACACAGTTCACTCTGTGAAGTTACCTCTGGCCTCTCTGAGTGCCTTTTTGTTGGCCACTGAGCGGCTTTCTTCGCAGGCAGACATCAGCACATAGATCCTCTTGGACAGCAGACTCTTTCTCGTGCTGGTGTACTCCCACAGATTGTGCATCTTAACTTTCCTGTCGTGGAAAACAAACGAGGTTAAGATCAGCTGAATGTCAATATGTGTTTGTATGTATATATCTTGTCTCTCACCTTCCCGTAGAGTTCTGGAAAACTATTTTTCCTCTGCAGGAGTCGAAGTCATCGATGAGCACCAGGCTCTCCTCCGGATCGCTGTGGACTCTGTAGCCGGAGCCGAGAGCCTCCACGGAGAAGCCGGCCGGAGGCTTTCGTAGGAACTCCTCCACCCGGGACACGGTCATCCCGCTGAGGGGCAGCGCGTTAATCGTCATGGTGTCACTTTTGTCCCAGCACCTCCTGCTGCTGCGGCTGCGGCTGTTTATATTCACTGACTCAAGTCTGCAGCTTTAATAACGTCCGACCGCTGTCAAGTTAGAGACGTTAACACAAGAAGACTTCCGGTGTCCCTTGGCCAAAGTCAAACCCTCCAACAGGAATATTTTATGTCTGTTTTGTTGGATGATCGTTTTAAGTCCTTTATTAAGCAAAACCACCTGCTGCTTTTGTCTGTCATTGTACATGCACTATATTAATATCATAAAAACGCACTAATTAGTAGTCCCGAATGTGGTCTGTTCATCTTTAAGTCGATAAATTGGTTGACAGAAAATTAAGTGATGTTTTGAGAACTTTTTAAAAGTCATTTTTCAAGCATAAATGGCAACTTCATATAATTGTGAATTGTTGGACATTGAGCATATTTTGGGTTTTAGACTGTTGGTCAGACAAAACAATTTGAAAACATCACCATGGCTTCACTATTATCTGACGACCAAACAATTATTTAGTTAATTTGGAACATAAAAGTGACAGCAACAAAGTACAACAGTCGAGTTTGATTCTGATGCTCTTCCACCGCTAACAACGACTGTGCTTTTATTTTGAAGACACGCGTATTTCTTTCCTGTTTCAGTATACATGGCTTGACCCATCGGGCATGAGACAGCTCTTCCAAAAGTCTGAGCACTTCATTAACTGATCCAAGGCTCGTGTTGGGGCTGGTTGGCTCTTCCGTAAACACCCTGCATTCATACATAACACACACATACACAAGGTAATAAAAAAGTACATGATGATTACGAATAAACTATGACTATATAAATAAATAGATGAGACGGTCAAACAAATTGAAAAACTAAATTGTTCCACACTTTAAGACTAATGGCGCTGGAATGCACGACTTTATGGGACGCCACTTGAAAGCAGCATTTGGCCTCGTTCTTCGAAACAACAGCAGGCAGTCTCCTGAACTCTTGAAGGAAAAGTACAGCACCTAATTTGAAACACCGGTGACTTATGAGTCTCCATGTTTGTCTTTCACATTAACAACGTGAGCTTTCATTCATAAGCGATGTTTGTTCAGACCTTTTTTTCCTGTAAATGAAGTCATGAGATCAAATCAAATTTACTTGTACAGCATTTCATAGAACGATGAGCTCAACGTGCTTCACACACAGCAAATATGAACAAACTAAACAGAAAACATGAACACATATTACCTACATTTTAAAGCTTGCTTTTAAAAGACGGCACAGCTGTTGCACATCAGGCACTTTGCTGCAGAGAGTGGGCCCACAGAAACTGAACGCACCTCCACCAGAGACCAGCACCTGATGATCTGAAGTTCTGGAGGGTTTGCTGCTTTCATCAGCAAATTACAGACCAGTTCCAGCTGTCTGGTTTTATTCCACCTCTCGCTGTTTGATAAAGTGACCCAGTTGTGAATTATGACAGCCTGTCCCTCCGCACAGACGGTATTTACACTTTCCTGATTCCTCCAAGCTGCCGTAGCGGACAGCGCTCTCATTTGGATTTCTTTCCCCACAGCTCACTTTACCCCCACAAAAATGTGAACACTCACAGCCGTGGTTTCACAGCAGAACCAGCCTGTTTAATTCTTGTGGCCGAGAAGTCCATGTTTAGACTCCGCTGGTCAGGAGATTGTTGACTCATTTGTTCTGGATGTCTCCATCAGTCTGCATGGCCTACAGCAGAAAACATGCCTCCTTTCTGGATACCTCTCCCTCATATAAATCATGATGGTTTGCCTTGTAATGGATTGTATGTGCCGGGGGGAGACCAGCACAAACATGTGCACACGCTGAAACAATGCAATATCCCACTCTGCAAACGCAAAAAGTTCAGTTTATCTTCATTTGCTTTGTATGTATTTGCTGTGTAGCTAACTTCTGACCTCCCTGTGGGGGCAGACAGACCCAGCAAAGGCTGTAGCTGCTCTCAGATCAGTGGAGGGATTAAAGTCAGTGCAGCTTTTGTTGATCTGCAGGACACAGGAGGTTTGTTGGAAATATTTGTCTGATGTACTTCTGAATGGATTTAGGAGTTGAAGGATTCAACAAATGTTTTAAAGTCATGAGCAAGGTTTTGCTCAGTGCAGAGAATCGTTGTTATATCGAATTGTTATAGCTGAAACAGGCTCATAAATAAGACAAAAAAGGCTGAATTGGAAGGATCCAGCTGCAGACAGAGATAATTGTGTTGTCTAATCTCGCAGACTCCTCAGCTGTGAAGTTGTTTGGTCATTTAAAAGTCAAACACATGGTATAAAAGGAAATCACTTCACTTTAATGAGCACATGAGCAGGGTCAGTATGTCACATAATAAAAATACACTGTAAGTGCAACAGTATAGTTTTCTAAATTTGCATGAGGGATTAGATTAAAATCACCTTTATCTTCATCAACAGCAGTGGAAGAAAAAAATCTGATCTTTTACAATGTTCTTGAACTACTCATCAGGTAGCAGATTGGTTTCTGTCAGTTATTATTTTAACTGAAAAGTCAATATGTAAACAACATTTTAATGTATCCAGTCAAGGCAGAGCAAATTTTAACTACTTTATAATATATAATGTTGGCTAGTCTAATATATATTTATCAGCCAATAAAATAAAATTATTATCTTCTAGTAATTATTCCCTTGCTATCAAACCCCTGTTGTGCACAAAATAGTAGAATATTTCTCTTTTAAGTGTAATGAAGCAGAAGTATAGAATAAGTAACAATACTCAAGTAAAGTCCCTCAAAATTGACTTTTCGGTGCACATAAAGGCCTATTTTTGAGGTGTGAGTAGGTTTAAAATAAAAAAAGACAATTTGCTGTAGCTTAGCATGAAAAGTAGGTCCTGTCAGTAAAATGTACATTATACATTATTTCAAAATGATCATCATCCTGATACACTGAGCTCCAGTATTTCATGGCAGTAACCTATAAACGGGGTTCCCGCTAGAGGTCGCTAAAGCTCTGCACTAACAGTCACTACAGTCGAGCTCAGACTTCTGCCACTACAGGAATGTTGCTAATCAATTTCTCCAGTTCGCCATGAAAAGACGGTGATTTCAAACGAAAACCAGCAGCCACCGGAACCATGTCACACCATAATGTGGTTATCGGATGCAAACTGGTCGCCGTGCTCCTTCTTTGGCTTGGTAAGTGGGGTCATTGCCCTGCTGAGGGAGCTACTGTTAGCTTAAAAGCTAACACCAAGCTGGACACACTGCATCAGGCCGGCTGATAAATACGGGAAGTTGATTTGATGTGGCCTCCAAATTAAAGTTATCAATGTAATATAAGGAAGTAGAGTAGAGTACATTATAGTTTTTGAAAGTGTACCAGTGTATGTATTGTAGGAAGTATCACCCACTTGACTTATTAATTTCTGTCTCAGTGATACTTGCTGTGGTAGAGAATATCGGCGTAATTTATTTTGAAACGATAAACAGGACATCGTCGTATTCTGAATAACTTGATGCATCACAAACAAGCGCAGGTGAGGGCTGGGGCTTTGTAAATAAGGGGCAGTTTAAGTTAATTAATCATATGATGGCAAAGCTATTTTTAAATATGCAAATATTGAAATAAAAACCCTGCACACCCAGTTGCTCTGTCTAATCAGACCTCTGGCCAGGGTTAAGCTGGGCGGAGCTATGCTGGGGAATACATGAGGTCATCAACCTCTGGGTACTGATGAAGGATGAAGGTCCAAGTTGTCCTGATCTCACAGGAGCAGCAGAACTAAGAGGGCAAGGAAATTGGTTCATAGTCCGGAGAAGAAGTCTAGTCAGGCTACATAAGAAAACACCTGTGGGGGCGTAACATGAGTGTGCAGGGACAGTCATTAATGTTATTAATTACACCTGCGTCAAATCCAAATGTTTGTCATGGGAGAGGCCTTCCAGCTTATATAGGCTGAGATACTTTGGATAATCATTTGCTTGAAATACCCAATACCAGTTGACTGAGCTTAGTTGGATATGAAACAGAGCAGAATGGCTTTTTCCAATATATGATTTTTTTAAATTTTTTATTATTATTATTATTATTATTTTGCTAGTATGGCAGCTCTAACCGTTCATAGCAGGAACCAGCTGATTTGTTTTGCCGCTCGGTGGTGAAGGAGGCAGCCTCCATGTTTTTCCAATAGGAATAATAAGTAATAACAGCCCAGCGAGTGGTGCCTGATCTGGTATGAACAGTATTTGCATTGACGTCCAAGTGAGGGAGATGAAGGGAGCAACTGTCCATCATTTCCATCCTCATTTACATCCAGCCTGTGTCACATAAATGTATTAAGGGCACAAAAACTGTGGGAATGCTCTGCCAGGTGAGTTGTCACTGTGTGTTTACAAATATTTTGGAGGGAAATTTCACTTCAAATTAGAGTGTTGTACTGTTGAGAGATTTTATTGCCTCTAATATTAACTATAGTTTCTCACATCACAATTGTGTTTTCCAGCAGTACATATACACCTTTATACTTACTCTCATAGGTTGGATACATTTACCACCGCAAATGACTTAAACGTTTAATCAATGATCACTTCAGCTGTAAATTGATTTTACAGCATCATGATATAATAATAACACTGTTGCTTCTGTTCCAGGTCCCTCTGCTGCAGACAAACACACAGGTGTTGCTCAGGTAAGCGCTGCCTCCAGTCTCTTTGCTGTGCTTATGCTTCATCGCATGTCTCAACAGTGTGTGTTGGACTTAACGAGAGTCCGTCTGACTTCCCGCAGGCAGCAGAGCGCCGGGAGTCCACCGCACACAGCTCTGTTGGTGAGTGAGGGATCTCACTGCAGATGGCCTGACTCCAAAATCTTTAGGATTGTTCATCACAATACATGAATCTGAATGGAGTTAAAGGAGTAGTTTAAAATTTGGGGAGATACTGTGTCTTTATCCTCTGTTTCTTTATCTCTTCCCTAATTTGTCATCCCTCTCCCTTTTCCGTGTGTTTTTCTCAGGATTGGAGGACGTGGTGTTGGTGATCCAGAGTCAGAGGAACTCATACCACGCCCGTCGAGCTGATCAGAGCAGGCTGGAGATTCTGCAGCAGGCAGCTGGATTGGGACAGGTAACATCTGGCAGGCAGTGGATGGCTTCATTGTTAGCACTGTTGCCTCATTGAGACAATATGTATGAAAATAAGAATCTGTATCATCAGCTCAAATTTCCCCTTTGAGCAACACAAAATGGACATTCCCATCAGCCTCAGCTGCACTTCGTTAATGTTAGCATGCTAAAACGCTAAACTGAGATGGTGAACATGCTAAAAATGAAACATCAACTTGTTAGCAGAGTGTTTGTGAGCATGTTTGCATGCTGATGTTAGCATGTAGCTCAGAGCAGCACTGCACCTGAAGTACAGCCTCACAGAGATGCTAGAATGGCTGAAGACTCCTTGACTTGTTACTTTATTTATGAATATTATTATTCATTTCTCCATTTTTCATGCTCGTCAGTGGCTTTGGAGGCTGACTTGCAGCTGCACTGCTGTGGTGTTACACTGGTACCAATAGGTGTCCTCCTTGTCATAGCGCTCCCCTCCCTGGGCTGAGAGGAGCCAAGCTTTCGGCTCTCACACACCAGTTATTCAATAATACAAGCCTGCAGAGTAGCTGTGAAACCTCATTTGTTATGAACCTCAGTGCAATGAGGTGACGGGCATGTGGACACGACAGCCTTGAATAGATACACAGAAATGTTGATTTTTTTCCTTTGATGTGACTGTGAAATAAAAAGTCAGTCTCAGATTCTTGTTACGAAGGAGAGGAGTTATTTCAAATCTTTATTTCCCCTGACAACTGAAAATTTCAACCGTCTCGCATGTTTCCGATGAATGTCTCATCAGGCTGTGGTCAAAGCAGGAAGTAATGATTTTAAAATGTTTGGATTTGAGGTCTTTACTGTAGTCTCTCTCGTCTTTTTTTTTTTAATGCAATCACACTGCAGCCTGTAAACAGCAAATGTGATGTAGCAGCTGGAAAAACTGTAATCACACGCGCTTTGTGAGTGTCACCTCGGTGAGTGATTCACCGCTGACAGAGCGGGAGCGCTGATTGAATTCGACATATGATTGTTTTGATTTGAAACCACGCGGTGATTTGAGGTGTTTACGCACCAATTTCTTCCTGAGAGGCGGAAAGAAAATCCAGTTAGTGAGAATGTCGAGAAACATCAGTTTAGCGCCGTCGTTACAAAATATAAAAGGAGCGAGATGCACATCAATGAACTCCACTTCGTGTTTCGTAGCTTGTTAAATGACTCGTCGTGCACGGCAGCTGTGAAGCGCAATTATAAACTCAGGTGGAATATGCCAGAGAGGCATTAGACGGAGATTATAATAAAACAGAACAGAAGAAAGAGATGGAAATCGAGGACGTGTGTCCCCTGTTTCGCTGTGATTTCCTCACTAAACTCTCTGAAACTGTCATGTGGATTCAGCATAAACACAATCATGTTCACACCCATGTCAATCATAAAAAAATCACTTTGTATTAGCTGAACTGTGAAATGCAAGAATCCTTGTGAGATTTAAGATTTCTATTAATAATTTCCCACATGACATTTTGAAATTTTCAGCCTGAGTGGAAATATGTTATATAAGCTTTACTCTTTCATGCTGCAGTGTCTGCATAGACTATAGTCTTAGATACAGTGAATGATGGATAATCTGAATTATGACAAGTGTGCATGAAAGGTTGGTGGTTGATGAAGGTTTTGGGGCTCTTTGGAATAAAACATCAATGAAAGCAGTAAAGCAGTATTGTGCAGGGATCTTTGAGTAAACACGTGACTTCTTCTTCTTCTTCTTGTTCGAGGACTTGGGACTTTCAACTTACATTTACAGCATTTCTCATTTTTTGGTTCTGACTTCACTGAGAAGAAGAGTATGAAAATGAGGCATCCATAATATTCAAGTGAAGATATAGCTGGTTGCATGCTGTAACACTCATCCACAAGACAAATTCACAGAAACAGCTGTCTCTGAACTGAATGAGGGGATAATTCTTATGAGCATAGGGCGGTGAAGAGGTTGTGTCAAATAATGCATCATCTATGTAAAATCAGACTTGTGTGCTGTGTAAATGTCTACTCAAGGTGCTGATAATAATATGGCGAGGTCCATAAATGGCACATTTGGATGCATGCGTGTCTACAATCATCTCCGCATGTCTGCTGTCAGGCTGCGGCGTCGTCTAAGTGAGGAAGGTGTATCACAGCCAGACAGAGCTTGATTGTAGCAAGCAGTTGTGCGTCATGCGTTTTTTGACTGACGTACGAGCAGGTGTTTATTTCGCCTGCAGGCAGGGTTTGAGGATGACAAACACTTAGAAACTCTGACAGCTTGTTTGACGTATGCCTGTTTTTTTCATTTATCTGGTGACACTCAAAAGAGTTTTGTCATACTGTAAATCCCAGCGACACAGCCGTGGTCATGATGTCACCAAAATATAAGCAGCAGCAGCGGGTCAGTTGAAGTTTTAGTGCTTCGTTTGCACGGATTTATTATTGGGAGAGAAAAACATTTCGTTACAGCCGTGTCACATGGCTCTTTTTTGGTTATTGGCTGGAAACGTAGGCTTTTATTCCAAGACGTCAGTGCCAGTGCTTCGCCTTTTCAGCCTCGTCATCCAACCTCATTACAGAGTCGTCTCATTTGGCCGCTGCTCTTTTCGCCCACATGTCACCGCAGCATTTACAGCAGATGGTTAAAAACCCTCCCTGCACCCTCAGAATCTAAAGTGGACCCGAGAGGAGGCGTGTCTGCATGCGAAAGTTCAATCTTTCAGTCTGTGGTTGTCTGCGCGGAAGTAAAATTTTCATGCTTTTTGTCACTATTATGTGACCATTTGCCGTTGTAAGTACACTGAAAAAATATATTTAATGTTTGACCTCATCAACTTAATTGATTTTTGTAAATATCTGCTTATTCTGAATGTGATGCAGCAACAGGTTTCAAACAAGTTGGGGCAGGAGCAACAAAAAAAAACAAAAAACACCTGTTTGGAACATTCCACAGGTAAACAGGTTCATTGGTGACAGGTGATAGCATCATGATTGGGTATGAAAGGGACATCCTCAACTGTTCACAAGCGAGGATGGAGCGAGGTTCACCACTACATGGGCAAGGTGTACCTAATAAACTGGCAATTGAATGCATATGTGCCCTGCATGCTACATTGCACCAGAGTGAGACCTTATGTGTTGATTATACATCAGGTGTTGTGGGAGCTGCTCCTCTTCCTCACTGTAGACACTCTGCTAAATGGCAGCGTGTTCTGCGTTACTCAGTCACACGTGCCTGCAGGGATTAATGTGTGCAGTAATGACCTATTATACTGACATAATGCTTCTGTTTCAAACGCCTCATTAGCACTGCAGCCTGGGACAGCTTCCACTCGTCATGAATTAGAGGCCGACTTTGCTTTTGATTGCTCTTTGGTACTGGTGTTAAACATGGACTTAACTGAATGAGGGACCCGAGTTCTGCCTGGAAATAGGGAGAAATAAGCAGACAGACTTTCATATCAAAGCTATTTTTGTCTGTTCTTACATTAATCCTTACAACTGCGTCTATGTCCGCGCTATGAATAGCTGCATGGCAGAGATTTGTGAGTTCCTCAGCATGAGTCAGTTAGTGAGCAGGGAGGCATGAGACAGCAGCTTCTGAGTCTCGTCTCTTGTTTTTACCCTCATTTTGAGTCTGCCTGTCAAAACTGTAATCAGAACTCTGTAAAACCCCAAACAGCACACACACACACACACACACACACACACACACACACACACACACACTCACACACACACACAGAGGAGGATGTGCAGATGTTATTACTCAACATGCTGCTGATCAAGGCCTCGACCACCCACTCATCTGTCAGCGTCAGTCGGTCTTTTCCTCCAATGTGTCACTTCAGTGCTTGGATCTTGTGTCCATACACTTCCCTCCATCAGGCATCCTTCAGGGAGACGATCACCCTCTTACAGTGCCCTCTAGTGGTGCCCTCTAGCACCATCATCCCACAGGGCCGACGTCTTTGTTTGGGGCAATTATGCAGAGGATGTGAGATCTTCTTGAGATACAGTAGATCAAACTATTTCGTTTACACTTAAATTCAATCAGCCCTGTGCAGTGTTTGTTGAGTGTTTTTCATGTGACAGCGGGATGTTGGTGAATTAATTTAAGGACGTTTTGTAAAACTCAATTGTTTTGTTTCGCGCAGGGAGTTCCAGTTGTTCTTCTTCTCCACGAGCTGTCAGGGCATG
This sequence comes from Chaetodon auriga, assembly GCF_051107435.1. Lineage (NCBI taxonomy): Eukaryota > Metazoa > Chordata > Actinopteri > Chaetodontiformes > Chaetodontidae > Chaetodon > Chaetodon auriga. Next base: position 10,987,840 of record NC_135088.1, read on the forward strand.
AGGGGGACTGGAGTATCCTCCCTGCACTTCCTCAGTGAGCGTTAAACACACATATGGAGATGATAAACAAATTAATTAAATCCGATTCAGTAAGATTTCATTTAGTTTTAATGACTCCTCAGGGGCAATGGAGGCATAAAGTTAATGGCTTCTTGTGGATCTTTCCAGTCTGTCTGCCACTTATGGCCAATCAGCATCCTGGTTTTTCTTCATAGAGGAGGAAACCAGAGTCACACTGCCTGCTCTGCTGCAGGTCCTCCACAGATACCAAGTCCAAGAGGTGAGATACACACACCTGATTTTATACACTATACTGTACAGTACAGCCTGTTTTGTTATCTGAATGTCTTGCAGCAAACCAGCAAGACCTTTTCACATCATCTGTCCCTGTGCTCATTTTTGAAACTCACAGGAATGGTTTTTGGGTAAGGGTCTCCACGATAATGAGGCCTCCATCATCCACCACTACGCCTTCTCTGAAGACCCCGGTTCCTTTAGTTACCCCGATCCCGCAGCAGGCTGGGCTCTCAGCACGCCGCTGCTCCAGAGGTGTGTGTGTGTGCAGATGAATGAGCATGAATCTGTCACTGAAATGTCCGCTCTTATCTTTTCTGACATTGAGCTGAGCTGAGCAGCATCGGCCCGTTAAAGGTTCCTGAAGGAGTCCCATCTTCAAAAGTACCTTTTTAATCTACCAAACACAGACTCATAGGACACAATCTCTACCACTGCATTTACCTGTCTCAAATCTTCAACTTTTGCTATTTTATAGTGCCTGAAAATAATTTTAGGGCTATAATCTACAGAAAATGCACATTTTGATGCATTTGGTCTAAACACAAAGGAGGATTGCTGAACCAAACCAGGACTGGTACATTCTCATATACAATGCAGGAAAGTTCTTTACACATCTTTCGTTTCCACGTGTTTTAGACTGGCTGAGCGGATCCAACACGAGCATCTGAAGTCAGATTTTACCATCGACTTGAAACACGAGGTACTTTGAAATGATTCCCCGAAGCTTCGTGAATCAGTGTGTCTCCTCCTGCCTGTCACTGTGTTATTATTAAGACTTGGTTCTGCTTTAATTCTGCTTTGCACCTCAACAACTGCTGTGAAAAGTGTCGTCAGTGTCGTATTTCAGGCCGCCTGCTGAGCTGAACAGGTCAGACATGTAACGATAACAGACAGTATTCCCCCAGTGACGGACTAGCCTTTTGGTGAAAAGCTGTCAGGCTCAACCTCTGCAGCTTTCTATGCCTGCAGCTTTTAACAGATCTACTATCATATTATTAATGCAAAAGCTCTACTTCCGAATGGGTCTAACTCTGTGTGTGCGCGTGTGGTTACACTGATTTTTTTATCAGGTTGTTTAGAACAGGTTGAAATAACACGGAGAAACAAAATGTCATTTTTTCTATTTGATGTTTTTATATTAATATTTACTTTCCTGGTGTCCAGACCCAGCAAAAACATCAATTCACTTTAATATTCTCCTTAAAATGATGTAATTGAAATACATAGTGAGTCTTATACAAGCTGACTTATACAGGATACAGGATAAATCATCAAAGTGTATGAGAGAGAGAGAGAGAGACAAAGTTTTTAAGAACTGCTGGGAAACTGAAGATATTTACTGTTTGAGGACCCAGAATGAGCTTTTGTACTGTCTATATTAGCCCAAAAATTATAGCAAAATAAATCGCAAATCCCTGTTCCAAGTTTTACCGCCATAAGATTTACATTCATCTTCACTTCTATCTCCGTTTTTCCAGATTGCATTGTATATTTGGGAGGAAGGAAACGGTCCAAAGCTGACAGCAGTTTCAGAGTTTTGTACAGAGATAAGAGACAACTGTGCTACGACATTTACAACCTACCTGCCCAACTGTGTATGTACAACTCTTATTTATTGATGTTGAAGTCACTACATTCAGGTGAAATTAAACTTCAGCTCTTAGAGAGTGTGCTTGCATGTGTTTTGAGCATGCATTTGTGCATGTGGGCATGGGTGTGTGTGGATGGAAGTGTCAGAAGCTGAAAGTTGAATTTTGGTAATCATTTAAATCATTTTAATCATTAGTAAATATAACATATGGATGAAGGTAATGATCAAAAGGAGGAGGTCAAGATCATCTCTCATGGTTGCTTTTATAATCCATCACCTTAAATCACGCCTATAACTCATCGAGTAAAACAGTTAGCACACGCTTGTCTTTGGCAGTGACGGTAGGAGAGTTCGCTTGAAATCAATGTAGTTAAAACTAAATAGCTTATTTTAACCAATAGCACATGAACCGCGACCTTTGACAATCAGTTGTCAGTAGTTTTAAATGTCTTAGAAGTGTAATTGTTAGTCAACTTAACTTCACTCAACTTTGTCATCTGTTTGGAGGTAAACACCAAAGCAGCTCAATCATTCATCACCTTCCAGAACCAGCAGAAATCAAAACACCCAAAGTGCTTCAAATCCACTGCAGGTGCTCAGCAGGACAGCGATGGTAAAAACGCCAGAGGCTGCCAAACCGCAAAGGAAGAGCTGGAAACTAATTGCGGGCAGGATTAGTATCTGTGAATGTGGCTGCAGCAGAAAGCAGGAGAGGAAGATGCAGTCACAGGATGCTGTAGAGAAAGTTTAATCACTGAAGAAACCAGCTAGTGGTGGATGAAGAGGACTGATCTGAGGATCTCCTCTGAGCAGATCTCCATTTATCTCTATTTACAAATATGTATATATACATATATATATATATATATATATATATGCTGTCTCACATGATAGGGCTTGAAGTGCCTGATGGGAGCAGAAATGTAAAGACCGGCTGACACAAAGATGACATGATTAATGTAGCACTTACCATGAGATTACAGGAATGGCTGTCTTCTGTCATGAGGACAAGTCTAGTATTTATACTTCATATTGTGCAGATCAAAAATGACAGCCATAAGAAAGTAACAACATCCTGGTTGCTGTTGGCGATTTTCTGGAGTAAGAACACCCGAAATAGGAATTCAGTGCAGGAGAGATGTAAGTATTGATATGCCTGTTCAGAAGGTCTCAGCAGTGCACTAATACATGGCTGTGATTTGTTCTTCCCACATGACAACGCTGTTAGGACTCGATGTGCCTCATTTTGCCATCCTGACTCAATTTCAGCTCCATTCCACTCTGCACATGTTGCACCTCACACTGTGTTTATGTTCACCTGTGCACTTTTTACCGTTTTCTAGCTACAATGCATCATTTGTGAGGGGGGGACATTGTTTTTTTTCCTCTCTTTTCCAGGGAGACCCAGTCTCGAAGAACGACGTGTTTGTTGCTGTGAAAACTTGCCAGAAGTTCCACTCAGATCGAGGTGTGTGTGTGTGTGTGTGTGTGTGTGTGTGTGTGTGTGTGTGAGAGAGAGAGAGAGAGAGAAAGAGAGAGAGACCAGCATTCAGATCTTTTACTGAAGTAAAAATACCAACACTGGTGCTACAGATGGCGAGCTGTAAAACAGATAGAAATGTTGCAATGCCTTCATTTTATATCTTTTTATTTTATTTATTTTACCCAAAACCCGCACAATACCTTCAATGTACTGCAGTCTGTCTTTGGATAATCTTCAAGTGATGCTAAGAGAAACTGCAGTATCTCCCAACAAAATGTGTTTTAAAAAAAAGGAAATCAAATGGAAATGACATTTTGATGCTAAACTTCTGCCACAGTCGCTTGTATTTTCCATTTACTGCCACATTCTTAACAGCCTGCTGGTCATTCAGTTCGAGTTAACCTGTCAGGTGAAAACTACCTGTTAAAATTCACAACCTCATCCAGTCTGACTGCTGAAATTGCAACATTTTGAGTCATCATCCAAAACATTGGTATCTGTTTTTAGGATCGAAATGAGCCAGTAGTTACGGACTGACTATTTAAAAGCAATAAACAAAATCAAAAGTAGAAAGAACACTGTGTGATTAACTTGGCTGTCACTTTAAATTCAGGTTAAATTCAGAATTGCGTGGCAAACCATCACAGTAGTGTGCTCTGTTCAGTCCATTAATTAGTGGTTTTGTTTGAGAATAAATTAATGTAGGATTGGGCCCACTTCAATCAAAATGAATTATTTGTGTGTGATTATGAGTTAACATTTGGTAATTTTAATCTAAATGTTGCTCTTATCCACATTAACATGCAGTGAGTGTAGTCGTCTGGTTTCTTGTTCAAAGACAGTCTAATTGTTTTGTCCCCCCACTCAGAGTTAGTAGACTTCTTCCATTGTTTGAGTACAGAGTCTTCTGGAGTTCACCGGTATGCAGTAAGGAGTTGGAGTTTTAATTATGGGCTCTTACAGCCATCAAAAGCGATTCGACATACACAGCCCTGCATGTGCACTGCATAGACAATGACCCGATCTTTTCCTTTATTCTCCCCTTCCTCCTCACAGTACCAGTGGTGAAAGCAACCTGGGAGAAAGACGCTGGGTTTTTAGAGTTTTACAGCGATGTCGCCGATGCCTCCATACCCACGATCAGTCTGGGAGTGCCCAATACTGAGAGAGGTGAGCTGTTCAGAGACAGTGTTTACTGATCCCTGCAGGACCGGGACTGTCACTGTGCAGCTCCTCTCGACTTTCCAAATGTTATCGGACCAACAGCTCAGCAATCGATCTGTTGAAGTGGTCGTTCACACTCCGCCACTCCTCCATCCCCTTTTGACTTCCTGTGTTTTGTTTCTGATGTGAGATCATTGTGAAAGTAGATTGGAAGTCCTTAAGGCCTTTGAGGATTGAGGTGTGATGGTCCCAACTTCCTGTCCTGGCACACTTGAAGTGCACCACAGATAAAAGAACCGGTGTATGGATGGACAACAGTCAATGACACAGTGAATGAACAGTAATGACACTTCAACTTCCTCATAATAGAACCAGAAACAATAACTGCACTAATGATCAGTTTCATTGACAGCCACAAATTTCATCTTTGAGTTACACGTATTCCTGTCTGAGATTCTCAGTCTGTGATTACAGACTCTCCTTCTGTACTTCTGAGTCCAGTCACACAGCAGGGGGCACAGATACTGTGTCAATGACACCTCCATCTCTTTCTCCTGTCCTTTCTTATATTCCTCTCTGCTCCTGTTCACGGGCTGATGGAAGTCTGGCCTGTCATGTTGCCTTTCTTCCTCATTCTTTTTGTATCCCCCCCCCCCCCACACACACACCCCTTAATGCTTTCCAAGCCACTGCTTTTCTTCTTTTTCTCATCTTTTCCTCTCTCTCCCTGTAGTTTTGTACTCTCTCCTCTTTTTTCCTTTTGTTGAAGAACCACATTAACCTTGTGTTCAGGAGAATAAAAGCGAAGGCCCCTGTCCCTCCCTATGTTCTTTTTTCTCTTGTGAATACTGTATATCAGCTTGGATGTCAGATTTTTCTGCACATATTCTTCACATTTATTCACCACAGTATTTCCTGTCCTGTCCTGTTTTGGCCTTCCTGTTCACTGGTATGTTTACAGGCTGTTCCTAGTTTCTTTGTCTTGATGTAAATATCTTTCATTATTTTGTATGGGCGTGTTCAAGGGGGGCTGAGGCATTCTGGAGAAAGATATTGATAACAATAATGAATATCTGTTCAGTCCGACAGCTGTCGATTCTGTGTTTGTGCTTAAAAAAAATCTGGTTTTTTTTTTTTGGTACACAGCCTCGGCTCTGTAAATGGGAAATAAACAAAGTGGCTCCGACAGAGCCACATAAAACTGCTCCAGCCAATAAGCAACAGGTGGAGGGAAGGGAGGCGGAAGGAGTGAGAGGGGAGGAGAGATGGCAGTATCAACAGTCTGTCTCCAGAACAAAAACTCGCTCTACCTTTAAATCTAAACAGGTCGTTGATGGTGCGATCACTATTTTAAATGCTTGATAAAAAATAGTGAACAAGACTTTGGCTGTATTAAAAACTGCCTGCTATACTAGCAGCGCGTATTGATTTGGCCAAAATGTAGGAAGCAGTATGCAAACAAAAGTAAAATCTCTGGTACGCATTGCACCAGTCTACCTCGCCTTCTGTGTCCTACAGTGCAAAGCGCTGGAACGCTCACAACAACCAGCCAGCCAATAGGAAGTTTTCACAGTTTTCACTGTTTCATCGCTAAATTCTCGTTTATCCCAGTGGTCAGAAACAGCTTTTTTATATCATGCTTAATGGGATCTGGGGAGTTTGCTCCTCTCTAGCAATTTGATGAACCTCAAACCTGAACTTGTCCATCTGTTGTCTCCCTGCAGGACATTGTGGGAAGACTTTTGCCATCCTGAGGCGGTTCCTGAGCAAAGCTGTGCCAAAGGCCAACTGGCTGCTCATTGTTGATGACGATACACTCATCAGGTAACTGGAAGAAGAGCTTTTGTTTTAACCTGCCACTACTAATGGTTATTATTATTATTATTGTCCATGTGCAGTTTACCCAGATTGCGGCGACTGCTGCGTTGCTATGACCCAAAGGAAGCTGTGAGCCTGGGGGAGAGATACGGCTACGGCTTGGTCCAGAACGGATACAGCTACACGACGGGAGGAGGAGGGTGAGGCTGTGGGGTGAGGGGGGTGTGGTTGTGCTGTTGGTGTTAAGGTGTGTTCAGACAGAAAACACTGAATTCTGGCCACATGTCGTTTGAATTTCACTCTTGGACTGTTCGTGTTTATTCGCCCCGAACACTTCTTGGCTACACATCATGTCAAAATGAAAAACAGTGGTGGAAGCACTGATAGCAATGACGCACAAAGCAAGTTCCAAACTCCCTGATCCATGAAGGAAGTGATTAATGTACCCCAGAATTCAAGGAGCACTGCAAAGAATTGGAAGAGCTTTTATTGCCATGGGTATATGATTAAACTCAGTCATCAGATTGGAAATAAATCTTGTACCACACACTTTCTTTCTGGGCAGTTACTTCCTTATTCAAAAGTCTGTTTTCTGTCTTCTGTGTGTAGGATGGTCCTGAGTCGGGTGGCGGTGGGCAGGCTACTTTCCAGTGGTTGTGGCTGCTACAGTGATGATGCTCCCGATGACATGGTGCTGGGCAGGTGCTTCACTTCCCTGGGTGTTCCCATCACACACAGTCCACTGTTCCACCAGGTAGGGAACAATACACACACACACAAGTACAATTTGTACGTATGTGACACAACCAAGAGCTAATGGTCAGCGTTACAGCAGGTCACCTGAATGTGCCAAAATGTGAAATTTGTCCAGCGGCAAGCATACAATTCAACATAAGTGACAAAAATTCTGGAAATTATCCGCAGTTTACGAACTGAACACAGCTTCCTAAACTTCAGTAACTTCATCATCAGTTAATTACACTAGCTTTGCTAAAATCTCCTAAGGAGCTTGTGAGGAAATTACAGCCCCATAAAACAAAGTGTTACAAAAAGTGGGTGATGCAAACTGAACCCAGAGTTGGAAAGGAGCTTTTCTCTGGCAGAAAAGCAGCTTCTTTCTGAGTATGTATTAGCCTAAAAGGACAACTCCAGCTTTGGACACAGTTTTTAATGTTGATTGCTATTTTCAGAGAGGCACTTGGAGCAGTAGATCATTGTGATAGTATTCAGTCGTTGCCAAATAGTGTCAGAGTTACTGCTCTAATCCGCTAGCTTTAGACTATGAAGGGAATCCAGGTCATAGGGCATCTAGAAGAAAGCCAAAGACGACTGGACTTGCTGTTTGATCTTGACCTTATGCATTCTAGCAAGAAGGAAGTTCTCCAACTCTGTTGTTCTGTCTTTTAAATTCCTGTCAAACATTGAGCGCTTTTCATTCAGCAGCACTTACATTTCTCCTGCACAGGACTGCAGTCAGCTTGTCATATTACTTTAATTATACTCATGGTGCCTGGTTTATGGGTAACTTAACGCCAAAGATCATCTCTTTTAAGGCCGATGCCATTTGCACCCAAACTAGGATCATTTCCCTGAACCTAACTAAGTCTGGTTAGTTTTGGAGGACTCAAATCTTAGCTTCCATGATGAATATGATGTCATGTTATAAGGTCATATGAAATCCTCATAAATGTGGACATGTGGTCCCAGCTTTCAGACATTCATATCAGGCTGTGTGAACTAATCAGGACCACAAATTTTGACTAGTGAAACTGGAAATGGACAAATGAAAAAATGGACGGGGTGCATTTGGCCAGTAGAGAACACAGATTGTGGAAGATCACACTGTTCTGCCATCCTGATGAATTTCTGTCTGTCTCACCCAGTTTGTCTCTTCTGCATTTGCAAAACCATCTCTCATCCTGTTCACACGGAGACAAGCACACAGAAACTGCTAAATAAGCCAAAAGCACTTCCAAGTGCAGATTTAAGCAACCTTAACCTTTATTCAGGATCAGGTGATGCTCTGCATGAAGCTCTCTTCTTGTTTGTCTTCCTGAAATATAGATGGGAAAATACATGGGTACACAAACATAACAGATAAGCCCCATGTTCTTGATATTTTAGGCCCGACCGGATGACTACTCTGAGACACTGATCTCCTCACAGCAGGCCATCTCCTTCCACAAGCACTGGAACATAGATCCCGTGGCTGTCTACAAACACTGGCTGCAGGACACACGTCCACGAGATGAACTGTAGAAGCACTGCGTGTGTACAGTGTGAAATATACTGACCTGTAGACAGACACTGGATCCAAATTTGCACCGCAGCGTAGAGCGTAGCCACCACCACGCAAACTGTAATACCTGACAATCAATGCCATTTTTAACACCCTTGCTACCTGCGTTTGTGAATATTTTTGATATCAACATTAAATCAAATGACTGTGTGTCATCAAAGTCTGCAGCTCTGCAGAACCTTTTTAGCCTCTTTTAGCTCATTGTTTTTGTTCCTGGCCTGGAGTCAGAGCAAAGAATTTTCATGAAAAAATGAAGGAAATGTGCTGAGTGAATGCTAACGTTTCTTTGCCTTTGCTAGATGTGTCAGTAGACGATTGTTACCCTAGATATCAGGATGGCTGTCTGTTGTTTTTTTTGCCTGATAGTGGCCTAATATCGATTACTGTAATGTAGCTTGGACCATAACATTTTGAAAACTGACTATTTAAGCCACTAAAATCCTCACTTCTAACAAAAAGTCTATAGCAACGCTAGTGGCTCTGCAGTGCCTTGAGCTGTAATGCTAACGTCAGCATGCTAACATGCTCACATTGACAATGCGACCATGCGTTCGCTGCGGTCGACATGTGAAAAGTGAGAGGATCACATCAGAACTCTGTACCCTCACACATTTTTGACAGTCCATCGATTAACTATTAAGATATTTCAGTCTGGACCAAAGAAGTGGACCAACCCACTGACTGTGCTGACACTTTAAAATTTCTGGACACGTAGGAGGACGTTCAGTACAGTCTCAGCTTCTTCCTGTGTCCAGCAGCCATTAGAGGGACGGCACCTGAAAGTGCACACTGATTCAACATTAAGACACTGCTCGCTGTCTGTGTGGTGAGAGGGGACGTCTGAGTGTCACTGCTGTCATCCCCACACTAAATCTGAACCAAACCAAAAAAATGTACTGAAGAAAGAATGTTTCTTGTGTTTTTATGTATTTGTTCTAAAGTTAATATATTTCTCATTTGGGTAATTAGGCGTGATGGTGAGAAAGGTTAAAAATGTGATCTGTGCTGTTTCAGTGAAGAGAATTTCAGTGTTTGTTTTATTTATTAAGCCTGACGGGTGGAAACCTCTTTAAAAGCAGACCTGGTCATGACAGCAGTGTGCACATTTGCAGACAAAACAATACAAAATAAAGCTAAAAGACAATACAAAAGAAAAAAAAAAAAGTCATATCAGATTTCTCAATTTAAGTTTCATTTTAACTGCCAACCAGATGAATGATAATAATCAATTTATTTCAGTAATATTTTGTAAGATTTCAGACAAATACACTTTATAAGAACAGTCATTTGTGGATATACACAGTGTTAGATTTCCCCAAATGTCCAACTATTCCTTTAAATTTTACATTTTTTTTTAAGATATATTTTTAGTCTCTGAAGTAAAATTCAGTGGTGTGTACATATTTTTATGAATTTGCCACACTGGAACATGATTGTGTGAATGAGTCTCTAATGGAGGAATTTTCAATAGAAGAACTTTATTTTTGATCTGTGTGTGTGCGTTAGTCAGTGATGATGTGTGTACGAGTAACTGCAGCCACAGCTGGCAAGCCTGCATCAATATCAACAAGCTGTTTTTGTGAATAGAAAGTATTCATGTTTGTGTGCGTGCTTGCTGACAACCTGTTATTTCCTTAAATAAAAATAGGCTTTTTTTAATCATTTGAAAATAAAATATTCATTCGATTGAACAAAACTTTTTCTGTGTTTTTATTCCTCTTGACCGACTGTGTGAAGGAGGTGAGTAGGACACACAGAGAAACTTAAAGTGACATCTGTCCTCGTCCACTTTTCTCTCTTATCTAGAGAATAATTTCACACACAGGCAGAATATACCGAAAATTAAGAAAATTCAGTAGGATTTGACCTCAGAAGACCATCAGCTGCACCGCCAAACATTTTTTAAGTGGGTATCTGTGATGAAAGTTGTAAAAAGCAGGCTTGTCAATCACTGATTGGTCACCACATGATGTTACAGGAGACTCTGCCTTTTCCTTTCTCTGACTCAGCCCGAGTGTTTCTTTCATTTTTACAGATGTGCCGCTCTCATTCAGGACAGAATCCCTTAAGTTGTCAGGCACCTGAGTATCATGTCACTGTGACATTAGTTACTATAGCAATAGGAGCATCAGCGGACCGGAGGGACAGTCACTCTTTGAAAGGCTTTGTATGATGCCAGGCAGGTGACATGTTGCCAAAAAGATAGAAATGCATCACTGTCACATTATTCACGGAATAATTGCTTGAATTGTCGTTGGTAACTGGTAACTTTTTTTTTTTGGTTATCAGCCTGCTGTCCTTTGCTCTCCTTAACTCTGAGAAGTTACAGCTGCAGCCATGCAGTAGAGTTTGATCATTACTGCGCTCTTTCATGTGTAAATGCAGCATTACAAACTTCACAAAGATGGATCACTCTGTTCCTCTTGCACTTTCATTCACACAAACACACACACACACACACACTCACAAAAAAAAAGGTCACACTGACTCAGTGTCCATCGGTCATCTGTTGTACCTTGAATGTTTCATGCCCTGACCCCACAGCATCGGAAAACGTGACCTTCTGCCTGATGGCGACTTTGCCAGGTCCTCAGATCTGCAGATGCAGAGTCTTTACCATCAGAGGTGTCATTAAAATGTTTTACTCCAGACAGACTCCAGACTGATCGTTGAATAAATAAAAAAAAAACCCTGGATTAATTAGGAAAACATACACTTTCTGTCAATTGAGAGCAGTGCTCATGTTGTTTCCGAGGCACCTATGAGGATCACATATAAATGCTGCAAACACAGCTTTTGTTTGCTTTTTTCCACCAGCCTGTCTGTCTGTGGGTTTGTTCAGTGTAATGGAGCGTAATGCATGTTGTTGTATGGTGAAACCAGCCACCTGTCAGACCTGTTAGTTGATCACCCAGGTGCAGCTCAGCGGGACCAAGCTTTATCCACTGACCTTTTGTACAACCCCGATTCCAAAAAAGGATATTAGTACACTTTGTTCGGGACACTTCGTCGGTGAACACAGTCTGTTTGCAAATGACTGAATTCCATTTTATTAATGTTTTACATGGCGTCCCAACTTTTTGGGAATTGGGGTTGTGCATGCTGTGCTTCGTTGTATATAACATTGATTTCTATGCATGGGAAGCGAGGATGTGACTCACACTTAGTACAACCTTATCTGGTCTAGCTTTGGAATAGAAGTGAGGGGGATCTTCTCAATCCATACGAATGATTCACGCTGAAGCTGCTTCAAAGAGAGGCGAGAACACATTGACAACACTTCTGAACAAAGATGTGAAAGAAGCTCATTTCAGATATTTTTCTTCACAGCACTGAAAGCTTTGATGCTTAGCAGAGGAATCATTTAGAAAAACAAAGCACACACGGATCCCGTCAAAGATATTAAACCACTGACTGACTGGTGCTGGTGGATCACTTACTGTCACACTTTGACTACAAGGCACAGCCACTGACTGGCTGATTTATTCATCATATTAGTTATTAACAAACCAACTGGCTATTTTTCAGTCTTATAGGCATTATTTTAAGATCATTTTGATTGTCACCATGAGACAGTGTGTTATATTTAAAGTTTCATCTCTCACCAGACCATAATATGCTTGTTGGCATAGTCTTGAAAAAGTGTTTAGGAGTCATGTTTGTGGGCATAAATGGATCAGAGTGCTTCCTGGAGCTAGTCTTAACTAATGATGAATCACTGATGTATCAATTGGTGTCTGCAGGTCATGCAACTTGCACACACTTCAAAGATGTGTCTGATGTCTGATCGTACTGATGATGATGATGATTATGCTACTAGCTGCTGGTTTTCCAGGTTTGGGTCAGTCAGTCTTGAGCAAAGCTGAGTCTGTTCCACATTAACAGGCGTAGCAAATATGTTCAGTTCCTTGTGTTTGCTTTTCACGTCCTGAAACCTCTCACCAAATGCCTGAAGGAGTTTTCACACTCAGCAGCTCGTTCAGGTGTCATAGCAGCTTTTGTTCTTGCAGAGTAGGGAAATGCACAGCGTTTCCTCTTTCCAGTTGCACTTGGCACAGCTTTAGTTTGGCTTCAGATGACTTCACATTTGAAAGCAGAGAGTGGAGAAGCTGGCTGGAGCTCGAGGTTCAGCTCTGAGATGATCTTGGTAATGTCCACCATGAAGGCCAAAGCACACACTTGCTATTACTTGCTTGAGTTTCCACATCAGGTCTTACCTTCATCTCTGTGAATGATTCCAGACAAACTGACACTTTGGTATGGTTTTACTTTGTCCGGTGCTTGCATTCCTTCACACATTCTCCTTGTGAATGAGGTTTCAGCTTCTTAGCTGTTAGCTCGTTCTTCACAAAACATGCCTACATAACACTATCATCTATCATCCAGTTTAGCATGTTTTAAGCTGTAACGCTGCTTGAGACTGGCCTTTTTCATCACAGTGAGTGCATCCTGACAGACTTAGGCACACTGTCTTGACACGGACTTTGAACACCCATCGTTAGCTTTCCTGCTAAAGTCTCCTTATCCAACAAACATGAACACGTCTTGTCCCGCATCTTAGCTTGTTGAACCAGTGACCAAGTGACTTCTCCCCAGTGACCAGTTTGGTCACTGGGGAGAAGTCACTTGGTCACTGGTTCACTGGTAATTAGCTGCTCAGCTTCAGCAAAGTGTATGAGTGTGAATAAATAAAGCTATGACAAATGCATCACTGCCCTCCTTCTTAGGCAGTGTATTGTTTGTTTGTGGCTGCAGGGCCTGTTGCATTTTTCCTTCTTCTCTTGCAAACCACATAAAACCCCACACCTGAAATGTTAAGCCATGTTCCCTAGAGGTTGTCAAAAACCATTATGAGGAACATTGGGAATGACTAATTAAGGCAGAATAGGTACATCATCACAGACCTGCTGTAATGCACTGAACCATACTGACTGACTGAGCATCAAATTGTGCGCTTTTCCTTTTCTGTGGTGAAACCAAATACCTGCATTCACCAGTTCACAGGCTGTTCCATGATAAGAACAAGTTGTCCTTTTGCGTACTCACAATCTATAAAGTCTCTCAGATCAGCTGGCGCAGTGTCAAAGAAGCCACTATGTGGACTATTCTGATGTTTCGCTGATATCCACTGATATGGGAGACGACAGAAGGAAGTGAAGCACATTTCTAAGTTTTCTAAGTAAGCACAACACTCATCAGTCAGCGTTTGTGTCACATCTCAAGTATTTCAATCTCACTGATCCGCCTGCTGTCTTGGCTACTCTGCATGAAAACACGGCTCTTCCTCCTTCCTTACTTGGCACTTCCTCTGTTTGCTCGCGCAGCGCTGAGGCCAAAAAGGGCTCCAGTGGCATTCAGATGTTGCTATGAGACAATAAACAGCATGATGGGCAGATGGAGATGTTCAGTCCAAGAGATAAACAAACAAGAAAGATAGCAGAGCGGGTGTGTTGGCGGGAAGGCATACGCAGACCTGAACGACAAACACAAAGGAGCCATCTTGCTATTCGGTCTTATAAATGGAGAACTGCACTAGTTTGTTATCATAACTTTTCCATTTTAATTCACTCTACAAGGGCGTCCGCTTGTTCTCTGGCCTGGTCCCAGCTGCATATCAGAAAGCATGTTCTTTATTGGTTCTACCAAGATTTCCTCACAAAAAAATGAAGACAGCTTCTATGAGCAACCAGGTGTCCACAACCATCAATAACGCTATTTGCACCCAAACTGTGATCATTTCCATCCCTTTCTCCTGAGTGAAAGTCCTGTGAAAGACATGGACTCTGTCACTTGTGGCAAAAAGAGACCCTCGCCTGGGCCAGATGGGTTCAGGTCCTCTTTCATGTGACAGTGTTCAACAGAATCTGATGTTGGGGGTTTATTGCGTATGTTCAAACAGTCCTGAGGGGGATCACTACTTCACTTTACCAAGCAGAATATTTGCTGCTTCATGTTAGCTTTAAACTTACTTGGCTATGTGGCTGCTGAGACAGCTGGATATTCTATTGACGTGTTCTGTGACTAATCTGGGCAATGCCATTCTGATGGCTTGCTGCTAATTTCTGCTCTCAGGCTGCTGTCATCTCTTTGTGTGGAATATTTAACTTGCTAATTGTGCTTGTTGTGGCCGAGCTTATTCATCGTTTGGTTGTTGTTTGGCTCATGCATTGTGATGCTTTCATGCCAAAAACTGTGATGGAGCATTGATATGTCAGTATAATAGGCTGAATGGGCTTCATGGTGTTTTTCCTTGTTGTCATTGTTTTGTGGGGCCCTATTAAATCATTAGAAATCAGGGTTATCTTGTATGTTAGCTTGAAAACAGGACTGCCCACTCACATAATTATTTCCCAGCAATTTAGACTTCAATGAAACTCAACATGGCTTTTGTCACATTTCAACTACGCTTTGCAGTCCGCTTGGAAACAGTGGAAAACTTAGCTTCTTCATTAATAGCACAGAACAGTTCAGTGTAGAAAAGAGAGACATTTAATCTGCTCACTCTGTGCACATATTCAGGCATACAGAGCAAATACCACATGTTGAACCATGCTGCTGCCTGAGCACCAAGTTAGAAACACTGACCTTTTTTGTGCAAATGGAGCAAATTAAATTTACTAGACTAACACGTCCTCTCCTTTTTTCTATGTTACGGCTGAAGATTAGAGATTTATTCCCACTCAAGTAATTATGTGACGGCTTGCTTTACTATTCCATATATCAGAAACCTGGCTGCAGTGATTGTCCTCCCATTCAGTCATTAATATTTGCAAAGTCTGGCACTGACAATGGATGATAGGATCTGCCTCTGAGCAGCGTTCCTGTTGGATGGGGCTGAGGTCAAGGCTCTGTGCAGGTCAGTCAGCTTCTTCCTCGACAACCTGGGACTTCAACGTTTGTTTATCGACCTGGCTTTGTGCACAAGGGCGTACTCAAGCTGAGACTTTTGTCTAAAGTTTCGGTGTATGCTCTCGTATTAAGATTTCCAGACATTCAGTAATAGATTCTGTATAAGCGTCAACTTGGCCTCCAGGCTTTTTGTCGATTAAGTGGTTTACTGCTGCATCTTTCCCCTCCAGCGTGTCCCTCATTCTGCTTTTCCATCGTGCATATTTCCAACTTTGTACCGTTTGTTATTTCAGTCTGTCCTCTCTTTTTGTGCCAGTCAGTGATGTTTCCTGAGCACAAAAACACATGTTTGATGTAAAAAAAGACACACTCTTCTTGTGTCTTTGCAACAACACAGAGGTTCAGGAATATCCACCCTGACTCTTAATTCAGTCAAAAATGGCTTTAGCTCTGATTATTCATTCAGAGGCAGTATTCATATGCAAGCTAATTATGCACACTTATTAGTGTTTAACAAACTTCAACTGTTAAAAGAAGCAAACCACCAAAGTCCTTTGAGATACTGTGTTTTGGTAGATTTGTTATTTGCCTTGTGCACAGGATGTCTCTGTGTGTGAGATGCATGTTTATTTGAATTGAAACGTGCATTTATTTCATATTTATTTGATTCTTTTACTAATGAGTAACTACCACAGTGACATTACATATCGCATCATATATGTTTCGTTGCAACCTCGTTAGCCATACCCGTCAACATTGGGACTTAAGGATACAAGGATTGGGTTAACTAGTTCCTATATTATTCAAAGTGACTGCAATTAGGTGGTCAGAATCAGATATCTGGTTGAAAGTGAAAAGCTGTAAACATCCCTGCATTATGTGAATGAAAACACAAAGGGGCAGATAAATTCAGCACTTAGTTTAAATATGTATTACTTGAAAGATTTGTACACGTCACTGAGACGTTATGATTCAGCTGTGATTTCAAGAGAGGTTACTGCCAAACGAGACAACTGGTCGGAGAGGGTGATGATGAAAATGGACGGGAGAGATGTCTGTAATTGAGGGGCATCGTTCTGAGCAGCAGTGAGGTGCATATGAACTGCAGAGGGATGATGGTGTTGAATGCTGAGCTGAAGTCTATGAACATTCTCACGTAAGAGCCTCTAGTGTCCAGGTGGGTGAGGGCTGAGTAGAGAGCAGAGACTGCAGCATCCATGAACCCGTTGGCCTGATATGCAAACAGAAATGAGTGCAGGGAGGGAGGGAGGGAGGATGGAGCTTATTTACTGCATGACTAGTCTTTCAAAGCACTTCATGAGGCTGCAGCTCATTGAAACAGGATGGAGATAACTTTTTTGGCACACATACAGCAGTGTTGGCTTTAAAGCATGTGGGAGCAACAGCCTGGCTAACATTTCATTTACTCTTTTAGTTTGGTGACCTTTGTGACCTCACACACTTTTCTTCCACATTGCACATACACCAGCAAACAGGTAAATGATGACATACAGCCTTTTCATTCAACATACTCATGTTTATTCAGCAGAGTTGACACTTATTTAGTTATCTTCTGCACAGTGAATCATGTCATTATTATGACACGCACTGTGTTACTGTATGTCCTCCCTGACATAAACTGCCAATGTTTAGTTCAAATTTGCATAGTGATCACATCTCGTCATCGTCAACCGCTCTCTCTTAGAAATTACTGTACATTTATTTACCACCAATTTGTTGTTCCAAATGCGTTTGGAGGAAAGACATAGCTGCTGCACGGATGTTCAGTGGTATTTTCTCACTTTTTTTTTTTTTCACTATTTAGACCACTATTATTTTTGCTACTTACTTAAAATGACACAGTCAGTATATCCAGCTGTACACTAAAAGGTTTTTTGTGATGACACCCGAATTTAGATGTGGTTTGGTTGTATAACTGGGTCATTATGCTGTATTTGCAAATTCTGTATCCTTTGCTTTATACAAATGTGTTGAAATTTGACATTTCTGTGTGATTTGCATTTAGTTTCCTGTGAACCGTCTGTGCCAACAGTGGCATGGATCTTCAAAGGTTTCATCTTTAACTTAACATCTTTAAGGATTCCCACTGCAACCATTAGAAAGCTCCTGCAGGCTTAGTACTGTACAACTACACACAGCATTGGGCCCAAATAAGCGGCAGAGAATGGATGGATGTACATGTGGAGCCTCCTGTGTTTCGGGATCCTTTGGGCCTGCACATCTGTCGTAAGAAGCTCTGAGATCCCCCTTGTCAAACTCTTAACGAGCCCAGAAGTCTCAGAGTGAGGTGGCCCGAGTTGGAGTGAAGCAGTTAATCAACTTTCTCTGCCTTGCAAAGTTATTCGATCTCCACCAGTTTTGGTAGAGCTCCAGGGCTGCTCTGCTCTGTTGGGTCTGTGAGCGTACAGGTCGTACTGTTAAAATGTTTTGTTGTTTGATCTTGTGGGATTATCACCAAGCCTTCTTATGGTACACTACCAAACAGGCCACAACATACCCTGAATGCTTTGGTTGCCGTTCAACAAGAAAAGACAGGCCTTACCTGAAACCCAGTGTAGCGTTGCATTCCTCTAACACCATCAGGATCAACATTTACACAGCAGAACCAGAGATATCATCATTTTTACTCCATGCATTTCCACAATGCAACTGGAAAGCCAACAGTTTGTTTGGAGGTTCACCTGTGCTATGCTAGTAGCGGCTCATGTAGCCTCAAGCTGCTAGCTTCAAGCTGAAATGAAGAGCAAAACAAACAAATAAAGTTCATTATTATTATTTTGATTATTATAAAATTGTGTGTCATTCAATCCCAAAGCGCCTCTGCTCCTTTCAGAAAGTGTACAAAAACATTGAATATTCATTCATAACCCATTCTCCAAATCAGACTTTCACTGCATTTCCACTTCTCTTAGAAGCTGTTGAAATTCAAGTGAGGTGAAAATTTTATTCACTCACTCAATTTCAGTCAGAGTGAAGTAGAACGAGGCTACTCCAAAGACTGAAATACACTGAATCTCAGAGTGACTCCTGGCATGCACTGAACATCGCGTTGAGATGCACAGAGGCATCACTGCTGCTCCAACTGCTTATTAAGTTTTGAATTAACGTGAGCTTTGAACATCTATTTAAATGTGTGTCACGGGTTCTCCAGACCTGCCTGTGACATTTAAAATGGGACCAGAGGTTTTAGCCTCTTTGTATTAATAATCAATGATTTGATGTGAGTAAGAAAGATCCGGGTGTTCCTGACAAAATGCCTCTCTGCTGCACAGATGTAATACATCTGCAGTGTCTCTCTCCCTCTCTCTCTCTCTCTCTTGCTGTCTCACCTCTGTTTTTGACTCACAGCCATTTTCCAAGTTTGGTATTATAATGCATGCACATACACAAGCCTGGGAAAAGATTAAATGGTATTTAGTGGGAGTGATAAATGTTAAGTGGCACTGATGATTTGGCTTTTCACACTGCATGTGCAGGGTCAGCTCTTAGCCCAGGCCTAACTCTGGACTAACCCTGCTCCGGAGCAGGGCACTGTGTGGACCAATACTGTTCCTCAAATTAATACATGAAATACATTTGGTTGGAAACATGGCTAATGAGTCCATAACTGGGTTTATGAGATGCTTTCATCCCATTTCATTCGTCTGGCAGCGTCATTCTTGACACCACTGGATGCTGCCAAAGTAAGAAATTTACATATCCACACATACTGGCTTTCATATTTGATTCAATATATTTGATTTAATCATCAAGAAGTGTGAAGTTTAGAGAAAGTCCAGTGAGAGGCGACACAGCACTTCATAAGAAATGAATGTCACTTTTACAACGACACACAGTGAACAAATGAACGAGGATGACCCATTTGGCAAATGTGTTTCACCCTCCTGCATCTTTCCCTCCCTTTCTAAATAAGAGAGGCCAAGAAGCGAGGAAGGGATGCTCACCAGGGAATGAGGATGAGTTAATGAGCAACTGGAAAGAGGCCAATATGTAGGAACATAATTGCAGTTTAAGGTACAACAACACAACAAGCAAAACAAGATTCAGAAGTAAAAGTTTCTTTTGGTCGGGTCATTGTGGGCTGAAAGCTCAAAGTCATTCACGCCGCTGCAGGGTAGAAGATCTGATGGACCTTAAAACTAGAAAGGCTTCGTTTCTGCTCCAGGCAACAAAACTTCCTTAACCTCTGATGTAGCTGGTGCGTGGACTCAGGTCTGTCTTATCATGACCTGAACTTTGCAGACAAATAGCTGCCAAAGGTCTGGTCAGATGCTCATCAGCAGCCGACTTTCTTTGTTTTCAGAGTGATTTTTCTGCCTGTGTGAGGTTTTTCCTTCAGCTCTGCTCCTTTGGGCTCCCAGTGAGAATTTAATAATTGGGCCTTTCACCCTCTGCAATTTTAATGCAAAGCACCACCTGGAAAGAAATGGCTTCTAAACGAGCCAATTCAGCTCACTGGAAAATACCATTTGTAATGCAAATGAATATAACATTTATTGCTAAGCAAGGCTAACATGATGCTTTATGATGCACTGAATGTTAATAAGTGTTGAAGAAAATTATATATGTATACACACAATGTATAGACCCAACTGCCAAATGTAAATATTGAGCAACAAATATGTGTCTTAATCAAACTTGCCTAATGGCCCCTATATTTGATCCCAGTTTGGAAAAATCTGGTTAAGGCCCCCCTCTCCCTCTCTAAAGTAACCAACAATGACACTCAGAACTCCAAAAAATATGATCCAGTTGACAAAAATCCCATTTTGTACGTGTCAAATGTAAACGATAAATGCTAAAAACACACAGCAGCTATAAAAGGAAATGCAGTATTACTTGTCGCCTGCAGGAGACAGTTATAAAAACTGTAGGAGCAATAAGTTTGCTTGCCTGCCTGAGACCACAATCTTTCCCTCGCCTCAGCCAAGTTCCTGAACAGAACTGCAAAAGAATGAATTGTGCCTCAGTTGCATTATTGCAAGAGCAGATGTTGTAGAACAAATGAAATCGACCTTCATTGTTCGTCAGCGTATAACGAGATTCTTACCAACATTTTTGAGACTTTCAGTTTGTGTGAGGTCTGTGATATGAGCCCAGATGGCCACGGAAAAAGTCTCTAATGCACATGTATTGTTACTTAAGGGTCACACAGCACAGGAGCCCTTAAAATGAATGGGTGGTCATTTGGCCTTACAAAGTCCAATTCTGCTCGTTACATCCATCTCCACGCAGGGCTGTTTGCAAGGCTGCCTGCTAAAATGAAGAAAAAGCAGTCGAGCTCCCCAATTTACCACTTTTTTAATGGAGCAGTGGAGCAGAAAGTCACATGAAATTACTGCCTCCGCTTTTTGGATGGTACAAACAAGCCCTTTGTAGAAATGCCTGCGGTGAAAAGTCCTCTGGGTGTTTCAGTGCCTGTGAAAATTATTTGGCATTGAAGGGTAAAATGACAAACTCTTGCTTCTTCACCTACAGATAAAATCAATACAATGAGTCTGTGGGTTGTGCAAAGTCCCTTTTTGGTCCAGCAACTGCGGAAATTGAACACTAAGGTGAGAGCTGTGGCAAGACAAGCTACTGAGCTGCGGTGGTAATCAAATCATTATCTTATAATCATCTGATAACATTAATACAAACACAGCTTAAGGAGAACAGCTGTGTAATTGTCTATATCTACATTTAAGTGAAAGAGAAATGATTAGATTGGCCTGATAATGCAGCCAATAGCCAGGCATGTTTTGGAGTTGAAACAAGATGAAAGAGAAGGGCAGAATGTTCTGTCTATTTAGGATTAATGTAGACCTTTCTTGTCTTCTTGTTAAGCACATCAAACATACAAACTCAGAGAAAGCAGACAGAGACATGCGGGGCCTTCGTGATTCTCAGCCTGGAATCCCTGCTTCTGTGCTGTGAGTAAACAGCGCTCCACCTGTTAACCAGAGCATCTGGAAAACAAACAAACAAGACGCAAATCACACATCACACACAAATTTATCACTTGGTGCAGTCTCAGATACTCTGACATCATCCCGCTGCTTCACTGTGGAGCCCTGAAACTGAGCAGACAAGGCAAAAATATGACCGAACACAGCCATGAATGATATGGTTAGCTAAATGAATAAAGCTTTGGGCTTTTACTTAAACCACCAGTAAATAAAATAAAAGAATTTTACTCCTTATTTTCTCTTTCTATTTTTCAACCCCACAGTTTTCCTATTTGTTTTATTTTTGGCATATATTTAATCATTTCTGCATTTCCTATTTCCCCCAAGCAACATTTCTTATCTTCTTCCCGTTATAGGGCTCCATAACCTGGTGATGAAAATCTTAATAAAATAAGCACATTGTACAGTTGATGAGCTTTGAACATCCATCACTCAGATAACAGACTTATTTGAAGACTAAGGAGAAAACAGTCTGTTTTCAGCTCTCTGAAGTTGTCTGTGTCTCTCAGCTGAAAGCCCCTTCCAGCTGCTCACAAACTCCTCATGAATAAACATGAGCTTACGTGTGTGTGTTCTCTTTATCTTTAACCTTAAGATTACACCACTTTGTGATGCGTTTGAGTGCAATGAACCGCTTCAGTCTGTGTGTGTGTATTTGTGTGTCTTTGCACCTTTGTCCTTTTTAATGTAATCCACTGCAGATGGCGGGTTGATGCCTGGTAAAAGTTAATTTGGCTGTTTTCACTCTTTATGTTAATTGTGAGCGCACAGCTGGGAGCAATTGTTGTTTCTCTGGTCTCTTTAGTGCTTCTGAAGCATCTGATGCTTTCACTGATACTGATCAAATTTAATAGGTTTTCTGAAGTTCTACCACCCATTTTCTGCCACAGAGGGGCTTCAATCCGACGAAGGCCACAAGGAAACCACATATTTCAAACTGAATGTAATGAAATGTGTGACAGATGCTGAGATAAATTTAGATTTAGGTGTTCTCTTGCCAATAGGATGAAGTAATGCATAAGAATTATGACCCATAACTTTTAATGAGTAGATTTTTATTAGTTCAAAATGATGACACACTTTGATATACTTCAAATTTGTGTGATTAATGTGCAAAGTAAGAGTGTCTGGCACAATGTCACTGACTTCCACATTGTATGGAGAAGAGAAAAAGTCTGAAGACACACTTGTAGTATAACCCTGATTCCACAAAAAGTCTGATGATCTCTCAGCTCTACACACCTTTGTAGCTGCTTTCATTCCAGTTTAGGTTCACTCTCTCTGCTCTTAATAACTCCATTTACAGCTGCAGCAGTTTACTAAAAACCCCTCTGATAAACCCACTGTCCACTACCTGCCCAGTACCACACAGAGAGAGCCAAACATCTCGCTCAGGAGTTTCTGGAGACAATAACTGAGTGAAGTGCAGGCAAGCAACGATCAAATTTATGAGGTCATGATACATCTATGTGGCATTTAGAACTTATTCGAATAATCAGGTCATACAGACTTAAGCTTCAAATCTTCTGATCAAAAAACCCTTTGAACTGTAGTAAAATGCGCTGTCTGTGACTTCTGAGGGGAAACACAGATGTCACAGGGAACACTTCCATCTGCAGGCCCCCGTGGTGAGACAAGCAAGAACAAGAACAACTGTTGCTCCACAGTGTTATCTCAGAAGGAACATTTCTCCTGTATTGGGTAATGCTGCAGCACAACCCTGGCTCCCAAGAGGCATCATAGAAATCTGCTCCTCAGCAGAACTGACAGGATATACTAAAGCAGCGCTTTCTTTTTTCTTGCCTGTTTTACACATCAAGACAAAGTAAATGATAATATAACAAATGCAACTATTTGAAGACTTGACTATAAGTAAGAATAAAGCAAGTCCTAATCCCTGTGTTATTTTTTGTGAAATATAAAACACTACTGCATTTCATCTGATCACTTTTAGTAATTTAGCACACACACACACACACACACACACACACACACACACACACACACATTAAATCAGCTAACAAATAACTTGAAGGCTTTCTTCAGTCTCAGAGAGGGAAAAAAGAGGCAGAACACTTAATGGGTCTTAATGAGCCATAAGATATTAAGAAAACTAGACGGAAAAGTATTGATTTTGATCCTTATGATAATAAAAAATAGTTCATATCAAAGGACAGCTTGTCGTCTTCCACAGCTCTCCTCAGATGCATTTTCAGTAGTATCACGGGCTTCACCGTGTCCTCATATTCAATTCTGTCTGCGTGTGGGTCTGAGTTTTATCTAACTCATTCAGGTGTGAACGTCACAAAGACGCAGCTTTGGGCACATTACGCACGCACAGTCGTCCCTGTGGAGAGCCGATAGATGCGCTGCAAGCTGTCATGTACTTAGGCCGCTTCTAAGTAATTAGTATTAATTTTTTTTGGACTGCCACAGTGCGGAATCATCGTCCCTCCGGCTTTTCCATCGTAATTTCACTGTCTGTGAGTATGTGTGTAAGTGCGCTTGCTGTGCGCACCCAGGCGCCATGCAAAATCCTCCTCTATTCACACATTCGTGTTTCAGTAACTTCTTTTGTTCTCCTGTTTTTGGGACCCTTACAGTGCGTAATTGCCGTCCCAGCTCCCTCACAGCGCCAAGGTATGTAAGTGGAGTGTATGTTCTCACCGCGACCGCTCAGACAGGCATTTGGCACAGGGGAGCGCCATGGCGCAGTTTACTGTTCGTTCGCAGGTGAAATCAACCAAAATATAACATTTGTGCATCTTTCCAAATTCAGCGAATGAAGTGCTCTGAAGCGATAATTCAGGGTCCGCTCAGATTTGCAGTGTGATCCATTCCCAGATTTCCCAGATTTAAAGGGATCTTAGCTAACAAAGTCCTTCATATAAATTATACTAAAAGGGAGTACAGTATATATGAACAGGTACAGACTTACATGTATCTTAATTGTCAAAATCAAACTGTGACAGATGTGTTACTCTAACCCCTTCGCTCTGGGAGCTGCTCTCTTCTGGTGGTCAGTGCACTGATTGATGTCAGCAGGGAGGTAACAGTTCAGAAAGTACCCAAAAACAGACATGTTGCTCAGCTCTGATTCGCCGTTTGTAAGGGTTCCCAAAAGTCCAGCAACAATTCTCGGCCTTGAAAGCAAAACAATGAACAGCGCCGAAACATGTGCTCAGTGTTTATGTGGATGGCAGTTACGGCCCTGCCGCTGCCAGACGAACTGCTTTGCGTCTTACTTGTCATATGGTTCATGAAAACTTTTGGTAAGCACACTTTGCACCAATACTCCCTCACTGCTCCCCTTTCCTGCTGCCCATTTGGATGACACCATGCTCTCACATCAATAAATCTTTTTTTTTTTCTCTCTCATGACCTTTTCACTATTTTAAAACTTTCTTCTGTGGAGCTCAAGCAAATCTGCATGTAGTACCATACAACGGGTACAAGTATGTAAAAAGGAAAATGTCTCCAGTTATGCCCAATAAAACTCAGCTCTGGCAGTTTTTTCAAAGCATAAATGCCTGAAATCCACTTGTGTGGCCAAAGTTAATCTCCAAACAAAACAGCTCACAGTGTGAATAGTTGTTAATACGATCCGAACATCTCTTATATTGTCTGTTTTCTAGCTTTGATTGAATTTTTTTCATCCAAAATAATCCTCTGCAGGTGGTAAAAAGGTGTTCTCTGGACATAGGTGTAAATGATAGGAGGAGCAACAGTGTATTCTCCAGATTAAGCTGTAAACAATTAGAGAAAAGTAGGTTATTGACACATAAGATCACAATGAATTCATTGCTGAATAGCGAAATAAGCCCAATCAGTTTCTGCTTTATCAGCTCCTTCATTTGCAAAACTTACAACGTTAGAATTAGTCATTTGGCACACGCTTTTATCCGAAGCGACGTACATATGAATTCACACATTGTGTGTGTACTTCCCCACTGGGAAAAAGAGGCTTAAGTCACAGTGACTGTCTTCCTCTCTGCTGCTGTCATATCAAGTAACCTCAACTTTACACTCGGACTACAGGAGCCAGCAGGGCTGCAGTCCCGCAGGTATCCTGCACGGGTGCGCAGGTGGGTGGATGCAGAACCTTCACACTTCACACAAGTGACTGAGCCTTGGCAGGTGTGTGAAGGGAATGATGTGCTAAAAATAAAAAGGAGGCACCAGAGAGAGAGATATGGGTGGGAGCGTTTGCGCACCGTGAGCATTTGTGTGTGTGTGTGTGTGTGTGTGTGTGTGTGTGTGTGTGTGTGTGTGTGTGTGTGTGTGTGTGTGAGTGAGTGAGTGAGAGAGAGAGAGAGAGAGAGAGAGAGAGAGAGAGAGAGAGAGAGAGAGAGAGAGGCGATGGATTCAGCAGACTCCTCAGAGAGCTCCGGGAGGGACAGTGTGGAGAGGATGTGTGCGCCGAGCTTTGCACTCTCATCTCTGCTACTTCATCTGATTCATCTGAAGCCATAGTTCACCTCTTTGGTCGTTTTTAAAAATGTTGCTCTAACACACTGACTGGGACTTCTGGCGGACTTATCGCTCGGCTGACTCACGGTGGAAACCTATCGTGGATTGGTCCGCGGCTTTACAGCCGGAGCGACATGAGCGCTGGAGCACGTCTGAGCCTCAGGATGGACGTACCGGTCATCATCTTGCTCATCCACCTGACCCATACTGAGATGAGAGGTAAAGAAACATGGAGGGAGGAGGAAGTTATATGATTAAGACCCCCAAGAAAAAAAGACAACACAAAAAAGTGGTGGATGATGTTTCTGTTCCACTGCATCACAGGAGTCTTTCTGTAATATTCATCTCTTATGAACAGGATTATTACGCATCGTATCTTATTATGGCCACAGGTCCTTTGTCCTACTTTTATCACAACATTTTCTTCTAAATCACAAGTTGTTCAAGGTGCTTGTGGGAATTGAGACCCGCAGTGGAAGAAACAGGTCTGCAGAGCATAAATTACACTTTAAAGTGTTTTAATGAATCAATATTATCTCCTCAGTATAAACTGAGAGCTCCTCAGCTGGCCATGTGGACATGATTATGACCTGTTTTGTACACACTAAATAAAACGTAAAGCAGCAGCTATTTGAGTTGGACTTCGAGAAATTATGGGATTATAAATTAATTAATTAACATAATTATACCAGTTATTAGTAAATATTCAATACATATGAGTTCATTTTAATGGGACATTATTTGGACATTTCTTTGTTCTTTGGTAAACTGTCTCTTCTTAATTTGCCAGATGTTGGGGGTGAGGGAGGGGATCCAGTCAGTGTGGGATTGGAGATGGTAAATATCAGAAAAGTCAATATCCAATTCATGTCTTATTGTGTCAAAATGAGGTTTTGTATGAGCATTTCTTTGACACACAAAGACATATGAGACGTGATGACACTGATAGGACAGATGTGTTGGTGTTGTTTTGTTCCACACAGCTAATTTGATTTAAAGCAAACACAGCAAAGCAGAGGTCTTTGATTTCTGTTTGGTAATTAAAATTACTTTGTAAACTTTGTTTATTCTTTATACCACTTGACAGACACAATGATAATTCAGCATTGATAAGACTGTATCAGAGATTACAGCTAAAAAAAAGTTAAAGGGGAAATAGGATTAACCATAACAAAACAACAATAGACAGCTCACACATTACAGTAATCATTTCAGTGCCTCCCAACCTCATCTCATTACCTCAGACAGGAAGGTTTTGAGCTTAATTGCAGAACTGATCACACATTTCTCTGAATGAATTTGACAATTAATAAAATCTGTTCCATTGAGGTGACAGAGGATATTGTTACTCCCGTGTCACAGATCATGTGGCATTTACACGATTAATCTGAGTCAGTCTCAGAGCAGTCAGAGTCACAAATGCTGTAACATTTGCTGAGACGTGGGGACGAATGGTTATTAGGAAGAGGTCCCCCAGACATTAAGCGTAATCTTTTCCATGAGCGTTTGAGCTGATGTGCTCAGACAGTGTAATCCCTGCCAAATAACAACAGATAACACAAGGTGTGCAGACTGATTGTTGACATCTGTCAGATCAGGTCCTGAACTAGATGTGTATCTGATGGTGCTGTGGCTAAATTCAAGGACGTGGTTCTATCGGGATTTAACTCGGTGCCATGTCTCAGTACAACAATTGTAATTGTTTTTGTCATGGCCGTAGCTTTTCCATCATTTCCCTCCACTTCTGCTCCCACAATGCTGCTCTATTTTCTAGCATTTTTTTTTCTGTCTTGGCTATTCAGCCTTTTCTCAGGAGGCATTTGGTTCAAAGACAAGCACATCTGTTGATAACTTCACTTATGGTGAAAAAGGTCTATTCCTCACCTGCCCACCAGGTGCCCTCACTGTGCTGGCCCGTCCTGCTCACCTGTGACTTCCCTCTTCATCAGCAGTCATCCTCTGCTGCCTTCCCAGCTGCTCCTCATTATCAATTAGTGTCTGGCTGTATAAAGAGGGGAGGCAGTCCTGTTACCTGTTGCTGCTGCCTTTGACTTAGCTGAAAACAATGTTACCTGTAGCTTCAGTGTTTGTATTTCTTCATCATCCTTCCAGGGTAGTGCTCAACCAGCCTGACTGGTGCCTGCTCGTATGAACAGATGGTGCTGATTGGTCTTGATTATGATGTACTGTAGACTCTGTGACACTTTGGGTCTTGTGGTGCAAGTTTATAGATACAGACCCGAGTGTTAAATGTGCATAAAGATGTGCACTTTCCACACAGACTCAAACAGCACTCCCATAGAGGGAGGTTTTAGGTGTTATGTTTATATACGTGTTCATGTAAAAGGACCATATTGTTTCTTGTTAATCATAAACTGATGCTTCACAGTACTTAAAAACTTCAAGTTGATTTATCGACTGTATGACATCGACCTGTTCAAATCAATAGATTAACTGAATTTGGTGAATTTATTCTTGAGTTGCAGCCCCTGTGAAGTCGGTTACTCCAGAAAAATGTAATCCTAGTATTTCACTGGAAAATATTCATTGCAACTGCCTGCTTTCACTGCATGTAATCTCACTCTTTCCTGCATTTTCCCCCTCAGCACTGCTGGCCAGCAGGGAGGAAGTAGAGACTGGATGCCCCCTTGGCCAATTCCCATGCGGGAACATGAGTGAGTGCCTCCCCCAGGCTTTGCAGTGTAATGGACACAAGGACTGTCCCAATGGAGCTGACGAGCAGCGCTGTGGTAAGTCTGTATGAGAACTACAACAGTGGTGTAAATAAACAAGGAGGCCTCAGTTAAAGTCTAGAGTCACTGAGAAATACGGATTGCAAAAGAAAATATTTTTTATATTTTTTAGAGTTTCCTTAACAGACCTCAAAATCCACAATGGATGACCTCAAGAGGCAGGAGCCTTCAGATTTTGGCCAGGGGTGCCCAAACTTCTCAAGTCTCGGCTCAGCCACATCTGTGCTTTCCAGGGAATGTATGACAGGGTCTTCCTCTGATCAGCAGGAGGAGAAAAAGCCAAGAGAAGCTGTGCACTGTTAGCTGAGAGTTGATCGTGTCCTGTACAAGTGAGCCTATGAGAGCAGTTAAAATGAAGTCATTATTTAAAGTTCACAAATTGGCTCCCATATCCAAGCTGTGCTGGAGACTTTACAAAAAGGATTTTGGATAACTTTCTGTGCAAGCAACTTGGCATCTGTATGGAAATGTAATTGCTGCTACTGGGACCCAGCCTATATCACTGATACAGATGTGAATATATTCACTTTGTCACAGCCAGAGCCGTAAACGTGAAGTTATTTATAGCTTTAAGTCAAGAAAATCCATTTATGTAGACAGTACCAATTTTTACTGAGACCGAAAATTTGACAAAGAAAGCATGCCATCAGAATAATTTGAGTTCTGCACAAAGTGGCTTTTTTGTATCACACACAGGCAAAAAGCCACCTTTCAAAGATGCTGCAGAGATTTGACAGTTGCTGTGCTTCCCTCCATTCACAAATGAGAAACCTGCTCGTCTGTGGATCAGTGAGCTCGTCACTGACATGTACAACTGACAAGTACAACTTTCAGCCAATAATCTAAACCGACTTCCTGGGAGAGCTCGTAGATTTAGGACGACCTGCCTCACTCTGCTGTGTATTGATAAATCCATGACGCTGTCCATGGTGCTGAAGCAGCAGAGGCATTTGAATTGCACCTATTTCTCTCAATCCTGCCATTCAGTCAGTTTCATCTTGGATCTTTAATGCTCATTTTAACAGCAACACACACATAAGAGGGGGTGCCATAACACTGTTTCTTTTACACCGGTGTGCTGAGTTGCTATAATCTGATGGTATAGTGTGTCCTTAAGTATATTATTGCTTTTATAGCACAATTTTCAGAGTTGGCGTTTATGATCAGCTGTTGAGGATGAGTGAACTTCCTGTAGGAAAAGTCAAGGAGTTGTTCCAAGTTACAACTTCGATACTTCAATCAGGAGAGTTTAATTAATTGAAAGAGAAACTTATGGATACATTTATTTGACACAGTGTGCACAACAGGAAAAGATTTGTGAAGAGTCTTTGGCCTTTAGACAACATTGGAAAAACATCAGAAACACATAAAGTTAAGTCAGAAATTACAGAGGAAAAAATATTCCATGGATTAGTTTTGTCCCACAAGCAAAAAAAAAACCTCTATCATCTCATAATGAACAGCAACTTTTCCGAACTCATTCAGCCTCCAGTGCAGTATCAGAGGCTTTGAACGATGGCTGACTGTAAGCTGTGGTTGGTGTACATGCAGAATGTGCTGCCTTCCTTTCAGACACAGCGTGTGTGACAGCGTGTCTGACTGCTCTTGCTTTATGCCATTGATGCCTAATCTGTCTGACATTGAGCAGCATCTACAGTCAATGAGTGGCTTTTTCAGATATTCACAGCCAATTAGTGTGAGATTGTTATAATCCCTTTTTGCAAAGTAGAGAACATGAGGGTGTAGCTTTGTGCCGGTATACGCTGCTAGGTTGAAAGCATAAAAGGCAAATGATTGAGTGATACTCAGACTGATGAAGTGGGTGGAGGAGTGCTTCATCTTTGAATTGACATTTATTTTCAACATAACTGTATTAAAACAAGGGGAAATCATCCAGAACAGCCATGTTTTCAATTTCATTTCTGAAGTGACTCTTTGGCTCTTTAATTAAAAGTCGACTTGTGTGGCCTCCAGTCCAAAACCTCAAGGAAGTCATTAAATGTCTAAAGATAGGGCTTCCAACACTGCAATAGTTCAAAAATAAGAGAATGGTCAGTGGTGGTGTTGGTATTGTCTCAAAGTTATTGCATCCTGTCTGCAGCGTACAGATAACTGCTGTTACTTGTTTGGCTTTGCAGGGGACAACGTCGGATGGGCGGACTTATTTGGACAAACAATACAGAATACCCATCCTGTGGACCACTACTTCCTGAATGAGTGTCGTAAGTGTGTGTATATATATACACAATAGTGTTGTCTGAGTGCCTGAATGAGTTTGAGTACTTACTTTTGGCATGTGGATTGTCGCACAATGTTTTGTAATTGTTAAGCCAAGTGTCGGGACACAACAGCTTTAACGTGACAACTAAAGACACAATTCTAATTTCATTGCTTCTCCCTCCTTATATTTTTGCACCTATGACGGCATAATTGACTGTACATTAATAGCAAGTGGCTGCCAGAGCACAGACATGAGGCGGAGGTGATGGACCAGGATTACATCATCATGTCAGCTTTTGATGTCATCCAGCAGAGACGACAGAGTCTGTGAGACAAATCTCCAGATCACAATGAAGCTGAAGTGTGTGTGTGTGTGTGTGTGTGTGTGTGTGTGTGTGTGTGTGTGTGTGTGTGTGTGTGTGTGTGTGTATAGTCTTGCAGGAGTATCCAGAGAGTTGTGACTGCATACAGACAGACGTTGAATGTGTGGAGGTCAACCTGCAGGATGTTCCTCTACTCTCTCCAAATGTGACCTGGCTGTAAGTGTCCTCTCACTGTAGTGTGTGTGTGTGTGTGTGTGTGTGTGTGTGTGTGTGTGTGTGTGTGTGTGTGTGTGTTTGCGCGTCTTCCTCTGTGTTCAAACTGAGAAGTCTGAGGCTATTTTAGGTCAGGACTTGGCTTCAGTAGGTTTTCTGTCAGTGACTCTTCTTAAATGATTAGGAATCACTTTTCTTTTGTGTCTTTCAAGTCTAAGCCACAGGTGTTACGGCCCTGGCCGTATTGTGCTATGTGTTTGTTCCTGTGTGGTCCTGTGGCGTCTTTTTGTCCGGTTCATGTTTTTGTGTGTGAGTGTGTGCTCTTCTTTTTTTTTTGAGCAGCTGTGCTGGTCCTGCCCTCCTCCGTAAGCCAAGTGGTGTCGCTCTCCGATTGGTCCCTGCTGCAGCATCCAGCTCTCTTAAACCAGGGATTTCTCATTCGCCGGGGGACTCGGCTTGACAGCAGTGGCTCCTATGTTTCTGGCGTTTTGAACTAAAAGAACTTTGTCCCCAGATCTCGGTTGTGTATTGTGGTAGAATTAGTTTTGGTAGTGTGGTTTGTGGTGGTGGGTTTTGGATCTTCTTCAGGTTTTGGTTGGTCGTTTGTAACACTGTATATAGTTAGCACTATTTTGTTTTGTTTTGGCTGTGGCCCTTTTTTTACCTGTACATCAGGTCTCTTTTTGTTGATACCAATAAATTGATTGTTTACTATTGAACCTGGGTTTGGTCGTAGAATATTTGTTGATTTGGAGACAAAGTTTGTTTTTTTGTCACTCTTTTATGTTGCGTCTTGGCTCCCCTAGACTGGGGCGTAACATAAAGTGGGGGCTCGTCCGTTCTTTTTCTACTTTGTAAGTTTTTGGTAAGTTTGGTTGGCAGCTTTTCCTCATTGAACAGATAGCATGGCTTTCGATATTGATGATTTTGTACAGAATCCTGCGGTAAGTAAGCTGGACAAGTGCACAAAAGCAGACTTGTTTTTGGTCGCAAATTTATTCCAAATTAATGTGCCTTTAAATGCCCGTAAGATTGACATTAAACAGTGCTTGATAGCGCAGTTGGTGGAGAAAGGCATTGTGAAGTCTGCGCTTGAGGCGGTCAGTGCGTCTGACGTGTCAGATGAGGAAGTGGGAGCGGAGGCTGCCACGGCCACAGACACTGTCAGCGGCCAGGTGAAGGTTGGAGCGGAGGCTCCTTCATTCAGTCTGGGAAGCACAGATCCGATCGCTCTGATCCAGGCTGGTGTGGATACAGAGGATCTGAAGCTGGCCCTCCGCCTAAGAGAGGTGGAGCTCGAGACAAAAACCCGCGAAGTTGAGCTTATGCATCTCCGCATAAGGGCCCTAGAGCTTGATCCAGCAAACCGAAAAACACCAACCACTGTGAGTATGCCTCTCCCCTCCACTCCTGAACAGTTTGATGTTAGCAGGCACATTGCCCTAGTACCTCAATTTAGAGAGAGCGAAGTGGATTCATACTTCAATGCTTTTGAGCGCATTGCAGCTACTTTGAAGTGGCCCAAAGATGTTTGGAGCCTCTTGCTACAATGTAAGTTGGTAGGAAAAGCCCAGGAAGTCTGTGCAACCTTGTCGATTACTGAAAGTTTAGATTATGATGTGGTGAAAGCCACAGTGTTAAGAGCTTATGAGCTCGTCCCTGAGGCCTATCGGCAGAAGTTTCGGTCGTGTGAGAAGGCTACAAACCAAACTTACGTTGAGTTTGCGCGAGAGAAGTCTCTTCTTTTTGATAAGTGGTGCACCGCCAGTAAAGTGACAGACTTTCCCCAGCTCCGTGAGCTGCTGTTGCTGGAAGAGTTTAAAACATGTCTTCCAGAAAAAATCGTTGTTTATTTGAATGAACAGAAAGTGGATTCATTGTCCAAAGCTGCTGTGTGCGCGGATGAGTTTGCTTTGACGCACCGTGTAGCTTTTTCACCGGTACAGCGCGAGCGCACTCCGGCTATCGGCACCGGTAAACATATTAAGTCTTCACCAAAAAGCCCACAGCGCTCTACCGCTGCCTCTAACACTCGTGAATGTTTTTACTGCCATGAGACAGGTCACCTGATTGCCAACTGTCCTGCTCTCCAGCGTAAAGACAGTCAGAGTGCCAACAAGCCGAAGAGTGTGGGTTTTGTGCAGCCTGCTCCTGCTCAGCCTCCAGTCGACACTGACGACGGAGATGAGATTGACGAGAGTTACCGGCCCTTTATTTCTAAAGGTTTTGTCTCTCTGACAGGGAAAGAGGAGGATCAGGTGCAAATCACAATTTTGCGTGATACCGGAGCTACACAGTCTCTGATGTTGCAAACAGGCGTGTGAGTGAAGAATGTCAGGAAGGTGTTGCATGTGATGTGTCTTGGCAGCTGTAATATTTAACTGGGGACACCTCAGAGACAGGACAGTCCACAGAGCATGAAGTCCCAAAGACATCCAATGCTTTTCTGATGAGAAATCTGATGCACTGTTTGCCCTTTTGGTGACTTGGTGTTAGATAAGAGCAGTTAAATGTGTCAGTCTCCCACAGCTTGACATTTTGGTAAATATGTCTTTCCACTGGTTGCCTGGCAGCCTCATCCCTATGAGTTCCATTAAGTGTCCCAGTAAGTCATGCCAGTGAACCAGCATGCACAACACCAGGACCCTGGAGCTGGCTCTCCAAAGTGGAGTGAAGTTTTTTGTATTTCTGAGCTTTGGAGGCTTTTCAAACCCCTACATCCAGCCCTTACGCTATGCTAAGCTAATGCTGTGCTTGCCTAATCAACACCTGAAAATGTCTCTTCACTGAAACTTGCTTCTCTCTTTTCACTGCAAATGCTCTTGATCCTATTTTGGTTACCATTTTCAGGGCTATTCATAGTCACTATTCCAGCATTAATCCGATTGATAATCTCATTTGTCATTCCAGAACATTCAGTATCGCTGTTTAAAGCATTTGTTACCTTGTTTATCTCTTTTATTATTGGGTGTAGCTGAAAGTTAATTTTCCAGCAGCAGTCTCTGAATGAAGAGGGCTCCCTGATCACCACCTGAATGAAATGACCATCGATTGAACTCGAGTTGCAAATATTAAATTTTCCCTTCTGTTTATAACACTGTCTCATCCAGAAGTGTCCCTACATTCATCTCCGCTTCAGCTTCTCTGCGTCTGACAACTTATTCTAGTTTGAGGCCCTGATTGAATTATCCACTCCTTTTCAGTTTGGTCTCTCGGTAAGAAGCTTCACACTATTGATTGCTCTGTTGCCTGAGAACCAGGAAAAATATTTCGGAATTACTCAGCAAGCTTCGACTGTAAATGTCAGCTCTCGAAAAGAGTTATGTATTATGAACAAGTTTGAGATCCTAAGGGATCAACCACATGAATTTCTAAAGTCTAAAACACAAAACGTGACTGTGCCTTTGCTGTGATTTCACCCACACACAAACATCCATAGCAAAGGCTTAGCAAGGAAGCATCACACTAATAGTAATTTGCCTGAACTCAATCTGACCTTCAGCAACACTGTCTGTTTGAATATCTTATTCTGTGGGAAAACATCACAAGCCGGCACCTCCCTGCTCGGGACTCCTCATTACCTCCTCTTTGCAACTTGGTATTCAGCAAAGCTCCATTTTCAGTCTCCTATTCGAGCTGGTTCCATAGTGTTAGCAGTTTAGCTAATGATGACCTTTTAAGCAATGAAAGGTACTTTCATATCTTGGGTTTTCTTTAAACTGTGGTTAAAGTATGTAGTTCTTAATGTCAGACATGCTAATGTGATTTTCTCAGCAAGATGAAGACAAAATTACAAAAAAGAAGTTGGGGGATAGATAGATGATCTTGAAATATTGTAAATCGTTCGAACTACATGTCTGTTTCTCTCCCATTTAAAATGATGTTTAATATCTCACATTATCCCTGTTTTATCCTCTGTTTTTAGCTTGTTGAAACATTTTCATTACTTCCACAGCTGCAGCATTACCTTCAAATGTCACACCTCAAAAACTTGTCTCTGAAGAAAATATGTTGAGATTCAGGATGTGTTTTCTGTTTGGTTTCATCTTTTGTAAAGCCCTCTGTGGTGTTTGATTTGAGGAAGTGCTGTATGACAGACCTTTTCAATGAGTGTGTGTGTGAGACCCGACACTCGTCTGTATTGAAATGTTTGTAACAGGTCTGGGCTTGTTGAATGAGAAAGCCACTGTTGGATATGAGGAATAATCTGTATTTGTTGTCCTCGCTGGCTATTTGCTGGAGATTTGTTTCCCTCTTTATCCGCGTTGTACATAATCAAAAGTGCTTTCTTCTTCTCTGTCTTCAAATCCTTCATGGTGTTTGTGCGTAGGTAGTGCAGATAATTTCAGTCATTAGAGATCCGAACAAAGATGCTTTACGTGAATTCAAATGTAATTTTTGACTAATCTCCTCCATTGTGTGTGCATGTTTATGTGGATGGGTGGGTTGTATTTAGGTTCATGCTCAGCCATTTTTCTCCTTCCTATCCTGCACAGACGGTGGACCTTTTCAAGTTTCAAGTGCCTGCGTCTGTTACTTAATATAATGCCAGGAACTCTTTAAAAGTCATTTCTGAATAAATATCATCGTTAAGAATTTTCTGTCTGTTCTTTGTGCGTAATGCTTCAGACCTTTCGCCCTCTCTCGCTGTCTGTTTAAGCATAATGTGTCTTGTGTTTTTCTGACTACGGCGTCTCGTGCTTTCTGTTGCAGGTCACTGAGGAGCAACGAGATCCAAGTGTTGTCTGATTTTGTTTTCTCAGAATACTCAGCCCTGGAGAGACTGTGAGTATTTTTTATGCTGCTTTCCACATCCTCACACATACTCTTCGGTTGGTTGCTCATCATTCATGTGTTTTATTCAGTGTGTGTAACTGGCCGCTTGCTGAGAATCTGTCAAAGGAATTTTCCTGGAAAGCAGCAGTAAATAAAAGAAGGACGGACGATTGATCAAAAAAGCAGAACGATTGCACAAACACTGAATTCGGAGGGCAGGTTCATTGATAAATAAAATGATGAATAGAAATTAAGCACTTTAAATTCATGTTTATGTGAACAAAAGAGGATGAACATGATGTTTTCAGAATTTTCTCAGGTGGTAAATCCTCCAGATCCCACAAATTCTTGGACTGTCTTGTTAAACTACGCATTTGAGATCTCCCCAAAGTGGCTCAGTGATACTGAGGCCACTCTACAACCTTCGCTTTTTTCTGCTGTAGCCACTGAGGGATCAGCTTGGCCTTGTATTTTGGATCACTGTCATGTTGGACAGTCAGAGTGAGTCCCATGTGCAGCTTCTGGGCTGATGAATGCGAGTCGCCCTCCAATGTTTTCTGAGAACATGCTGCATTCATCTTTCCATCAATCCTGACTAAATTTACCGTGTCACTGTTGCTCACACGCTCCAAAAACATCAGAGATCCACCCTCGTGCTTCACAGCAGGCATGGTGTACTTTTCATCATAGGCCTTGTCGACTCCCTTCCAAACATATAACGTTGCTGGTTGTGACCATAAAGTTCAATTTTGATGTCATCACTCCAAATGACTTTGTTGCAGAGGTTTAGAGGCTTGTCTAGGTGCTGTTTGATACGTTGTAAGCAGGCTGGTTTGTGGCATTGGTGCAGCAGCAGCTTTGTTCTGGCAGCTCGACCATACAGCCCATTATTATTCAACTACCTCGTCATTGTGCGTCTTGAAACAGCCGTGTTTCATCTGAAGTTGCGTCTTTATCAGAGGTTGAACACTACTGATTGACATTTCCAAATCTCTGAGTACCTTTTTGTATAAAGTTCAACTACCCTCTCATGCTGGGCTTTTGACAGGTGCTTTGCTTTCCCATGACTCAGTATTCAGCAAAGTGTCTAACTGATGGGGGGCACACACATTCACTGACATTTAAAGGTTAAAGGTTCATGGAAAGTTACACATTTCTGAACTTTAATCACAGATCAGAGGTCAGTCATTGCTGGTTTTTTGTTAGTGTGTTTTTAAGAGTGATAATTTGCATCTGAGCTGCTGATTGCCGCCTGCAGACGACTGTCCTCTGTGTGTTGATGCAAAGGATACGCAGATGAGTTTTATCCTGTCACCCTCAAAGAAATGATCGTGCAGCAGATGATTATGATGATATTAACAACAAGTGTGTGACGGCCAAAGCAACGTGTGAGTTTCGGATGAATTGTGATTAATTTTCTCTGTTCCCAGGTTTCTGCAAAACAACAGCCTCCTGTTCATATCCGCACATGCCTTCAGCGGCCTGAACAACTTAAAGAGGTTGTAAGTACCCCGCTCACTTCATTAATGATGTTAGTGGGTGTTAAATGAAGAATGGGCAAGAAATCAATGGATTGAATTCGGTTTTATTTTATTTACCAACTCAATTAACGATTTAAATGCAATAGTTTGAATTGAAGGAGCTTCACAGAGCGATTTAAAAGTGAAAAATATATAAAAACCTGAACCAGGCTGGGGAAAATTATTCATTCATTCATTCAAATTCTTCCTTCGGTGACCTAAAACTACATTTGTGTCTGGACAAAAGGCCAAAACACATTGAAAAAGCCACATTTTGAAAACACTGTACGTACGTGTGGATCAGTGAGAAAATTCTAGATGTAGTGCTGCAGCACCTGGATTAATCGATTAATCTCCTGCCCATCACACCTTATCTTGATTTGTCCAATGTCCAAAACCCAAAAATATTCAAATTCCTGTGACATTTTGACAAAGATCCTCACATTCAAGAAGCTGAAACAAGAGCAACATTCAGCATTTTCTCACTATTACTGAAACAAGTAATCCATTAATCAACCAAGAGCTCAAGCTCTACTGTGTGTCTGTACAAAACTATAACTGTATATAACTTTAATGACTCTAGGCGTGAGTTTGTGTGTGGATCTTTGGGAATCAGAGAAACTGCACGAGACAATGTTTTTACTTATATTCCTCTTCTCTTTCTTTGCTTTCTCTCAGGTTTCTCAGTGAGAACCTGATATCTTCCCTTAGTCCTGGTGTGTTCAAGGATCTCCATCAGTTAGAGTGGCTGTGAGTGACGCACACACACACACACACACACACACACACACACACACACACACACACACACACCTACAGGAAGTTGTGTTGTGAACTATACTGTAGTTATATATGAATGTAGATGGAACATCTGTTGTTGTTTTATTTTCAGCGTTTCAGATAACAATGGCCCTTTTATCCACACATGAAGTCCTTGTAGGCGTCTGGAATTTCCTTTCAGGTTTTGATTTGTGGTAGAGGGTCCCTCCTGAAAACAAGTCCCCTCAATGTGCTTAAATCATGTGGGCAGGGTGGAGTGCTGGGAGAGCCGCTTTTATTTGTGAGTCATAAATTGTGTGCAGCTGTGTGGATTGAGTCTGATTTTCCCCGTGAAATCAAATTTGAGTCAAGTGTACCCCAAAACAAAAGCAAATAGTTTGTGTCCATCTGGTTCAAGAGTTCAAGATCTTAGGTAAGTGGATTATTTTGTTTTTGGTCCAGAGATTTGCTTTAGGCCTGTAGCAGGCTGTAGGTCTCCTGCTTTCGGGTCATCAAATCTTTCAAGAATGACAGTTTGATGCTGCTATCTTCTTTGACTCCTCAGGGAAAAGTCAAGTATGTCAACCAGCTGCACAACAGTAGAGCTCATGTTACAGTACAGCGAGCATAAATCTGTTTACACAGTCACATTGTGGGGACTCGCCTGCCTTATGGGGTCAAAACGCTGGTCCCCATAATGTAGGGTAAATCTCCAGGAAATGAGTGTAAGTCTATGTAATGTCACCAAAATTGATGTAGACACGACATCATTTTCACTTCTCTGATTTAATTTATCCTAATTTCTGTGCTGCTTTCAAGGAAATAGCTCCACATTTTGGGAAATATGCTTAGAAATACATGAATACATTTTGGTGAAATGAATGCACAATTTAAGTGGTTTCCTTTTTTTTGTGCCAGGATGTTGGATCATAACCCTCTTAACACCCTGTCCCAGGACGCTTTCATCGGGCTCCACTCCCTCATGTACCTGTGAGTTGCATTGTTTTTCTTCAAAATCTTTTGTTTGAGTGTTGACTGGTTTCTAATCTCAAACTTGTGCGTCTATCTGTACGTATTAAAACATCTATATACAGTATAGTTTGAAGAAAACCAGAGTATCAGCAGGTCAGTTTACAAAAGTGCGTATATCAGATAACATTTTGAAACACACCCCTCATTCGTGTGTATCTGCCTGTGCATTGTCCGAGTTTCAAGGTGTGAAGCATGCTGGAAGTTTTTCTCAGTTTCTGTCAATCAATTTTCCTCCAAACACTCAGAGTGGATTAAGAGCTTCCATGTCCTCACGCCTCACATCACGCTCCGTCATGTCTTTGTGTTATAATGGTGACCAAGTATCAAGAGAGTCAGTGGAGTCTTGCAGTGGATGTCGCATCAGTCTCTCGTGGCAATTTAGTTTACGTCATGAGAAGTGAGTTGAGTCATATTTATGCATGAAGTATATTCAGAGAAAGAAGGTGACCAAAATTACGAAATGATTAAAACAACGTCCTTACAACCACGTCACACTTCTGCCTCTCTTAATCTCTCTTAATCCACTTGACTCAGTCTGTGTTTGAACTGGTATCCTCTTCAATGAATGTCTTTTTAATGTTAATGCTGAGATGAATGTCCTTTAAATGTGCTCTCACTCTGAGCGTTTGCGCCTCCTGGGAGTGTTAAACAGAAGCGGCCATGTGTCTCTCTTTTTGTTTCTCTGTTGAATGCCTTGTTCCTGCTTCTCTGCCTCGTCTCTCCACACATCTGTCTGAAAATTTGCCACCTAACATATCATAGTGTGTTTTTAATCTGAAAAAGGCTGTGGGAGCTATGTGCTGACTATACTGTAATGTTGCAATGTTTGAGTGCTTACAGATGCTTTTACTCCATATCAGAGGGTTTTCATGTTTCACCCTGTTCACTACTGATCATACACTTGCATTTATTGCCAAACATGTCTCAAAGCAAAGCCTTTTAGACTGATTTTCTAGCTTCCAGGCAAACATTTCTGTTCATTTCAGTATTTGCAGAGACTGAAATTACCTGGCACAGGTCACAATGAATCTGGCCTTAGGTAAATGCGCTGTTGTTTGCTAATGCAGTTGTAAGCAGATATTATTTTAAAAACAAAAGGCAAATGCAGACATGACAGACAATAACAATGTAAGTTTGGACAGTTAATA
The DNA here is from genome assembly GCF_051107435.1 of Chaetodon auriga. NCBI lineage: Eukaryota > Metazoa > Chordata > Actinopteri > Chaetodontiformes > Chaetodontidae > Chaetodon > Chaetodon auriga. Next base: position 11,028,524 of record NC_135088.1, read on the forward strand.
CTTTTTGCATGACAAGATTGGACAACTTTCAAGGCACAAATGTTGGAGAAATAAACCGGAACAGTTTTTCGAAACAGTCCCTGTTGGGAAACTGTTCTTAGATACTTGGATGTACTTCTGTTTTCAGAGGACAATGGTTGGATGACGTTCATTTACTTATTTAGATTTGCAGTGTAACTTTTTGGAGTTAATAGAATTAGACATCAGGACATCATGCATTGAGATCAGCTGTTTGTCCGTGGCTGACATTTAATTTCCTGTTTTCTGACGCAGTCACTGCTGCAGCAGTAGTGTTCATAAGTTCGGTAATTTATCCCCGTCAGCTGTTTCTCTCTTTTTCAAAACACGTCACAGTCTAGTCAAGTCTATTTCCAGGTATACAAGCTGCAAATTGGAGCGTGTCACCTCTGTTCTGTGAACTCCCGCTGTGTCGAATTTTAATCCCTGTTTTGCATTAAGATGCTTTCCTTCTCTCATCAGATCCATGGTGGATACCTCGCTTCAGCAGCTTCCTCACCCGAGCTTCTGTCAGCACATGCCTGCCTTGGACTGGCTGTGAGTCTGCACTGCACTGTGTGTGATTCAGTCAGTGTCTGTGCTTTAAAGAATTTACCTGTCAGATGGGTGTGTGTGTGTGTGTGTGTGAGTGAGTGTTTGTATTAATTACAAATGAGGCCGGTAGATAGAAGTGACGGGGGCTTGCGTAGCTCGACAATATGAGGATCAGATGAGTGGTCCTCCTGATTACATGAGAGGTGAAGTGTCCTCAGCTGATGTCACCGTGGTTGGTCAGCCAGACCAATTATTTTCTGTCAGCGAGTGTTGACTGGAGAGCACCTGTCAGACGAGTCTAATAAGGACCTCATGCTATCTGTAGCTTTTATGACTGATCAGCACTCATACGTACTCCTTTTATTTAACTTGCAGAGCAAACTATGTTTCTCTGTCAAACACCAGACATATATTACATTTTATTCCTACTTTATTGCTCATTTGGAATAAACTTTTACAAACCTGATTGCAAAAATTTTGAGATTTATTGGTGAACCTCACTCCATCCTTGCGTGTGAACGACTGAGCCTTTGCAGGACGCCCCTTTCATACCCATCATGATACTATCACCTGTTACCAATGAACCTGTTTACCTGTGGAATGATCCAAACAGGTGTTGTTGGAGCATTCCACAACTTTCCCAGTCTTTTGTATCTCCGGTCCCAGCATGTTTTAAACGTCTTCTATGTCTTTTTTCTGTTCCCAGGGATCTTGAGGGAAACCAGATTCAAACTCTCAACTACTCTATCTTGAAAAGCTGCAGCAAGCTTGAAGTTCTGTGAGTGTCCGACTTAAAACTTAATAAAGTGAAAATGCTTGAAACACAGTCGCTTTTTACAGGAGTCATGAGGCAGTTGGCTTTTGAAGTTTCCCAAAAGAGATACGACAAATTAGGTGCACATGCTTCGGCTTGACATGAATAGGTATTGGCCTTAAAATCAGCGTTTTCCAATTACATTCAGCTCCACAGTGGTTCACATTTTGATTCAAATTCACGTCCTTTGATGGGAAGTTGGATGTATCGGACCTCTGGCAGTCTGTGCCTCTTGCCACCCCAGTAATAAATCCATTTCATCTTTAGGAGCCACACTGATTAAATTAAACTCTCAGTTTTGGTAAATAGAAATTGTTGTGGACTAACCCATGGGAAGCTCATTGATCTCTGGTGTCCTCGAGACTGGTGCATAAACCCAATTTAGTTTTCATGTTCCTCTTCTGTTTCATATTTAACATCAAGACAAAAATCAGGAGTTATCAACTTTTCTTCCTTTTCATCAACTCTACTTCATCTTGCAGAGTTTGATATGGACTAATGATGATCAACCAATTCAATTTGAGCTGTGCATTCTTAAGAGATTAGAAGAGATTAGATTAATTTAACTTTTATTTCCAGTTCAGATTTGCCTCTGCATCTGTTATTCTCAAACACACACTGAAGCACATAAGCATGCGCACACACTCAGCATGAATTGGTGTGTTGGCAGCAGCCTTTTGTACTGCAGCTGCACTACAGAGTCCAGAGTAAGGGGAATTACAGTCATCATTTGTGACATTTTCGAGTTCCTCACATGACAAAGGGACCTGATTTTAACTATAAACCTCAACATAATTGTGCAACCTTGTCACAATGAATATCAAAAGAAAATAACATGAAACTATGCCTAAATTATAGTCATCAGACTGAGGAAAATGTCGATGTGAGACTGAGAGTTTTCACAAAATAGAACAAAATGGCAGGGATTCAGATTGGGCTTCATTCAACTGACAACATGTAAAGACATCCAGCAGTTCATGTCTGACAGACAGGACACACTTAAACTGCCAGACATGCGCTAAACACGAGCAGTCTGCTTTGATGTCCATGCTCTGTGACAGCGCTAAAGACTCTTGGAAGCTTGTAGTTGTGTGTTGTCCAATGCTGTTTTATTTTTATGAATCAAAGAGCACAAGCCCATATTGTTTTCTGTTCAGGGCCATCATATGTCTGATATTATTTGCTGGTAGTTATTAGTAATCATATTATCCTCAGAAACGTTTGCAGCCCTCGTGTAAAAGCCTTTTGCCGTCTTTTTTTCCTTACTGGAAAGCAGAGGACTGGCCTCATAAACTAGATGTAAACCCTTTCTTACAGGGGAAGGTTCTCTAATTATCTATTCTCTTTACCCCTCAGTTGGATCAGAGAACAAGAGGAGTCATACACACACACACACACACTGATGCTACCTTGTGTGTGTTTTCCTGCCACACTGTGTCTGTGTGAATGTGTGTGGGCAAGAGGAGGTTTTCAGGTCGCCTGTCCGTATGTCCCATCCTCATGAACACAATATCTCAGAAACGCCATGGGGCTATTTCTTCAAATTTGGCACAAACATTCACTTGGACTCAAGGATGAAGTGATTTGAATTTGGTGTTCAAAGGTCACTGTGAGCTCAAGAAACACAGTGTTGAGTTTCAGGAGCTTCAGGTGATTGTTGTTGGACCATGTGATGAAGCTCCCTGTCAGGCCTCTGTGCTCCTCTGTAAAAATAGTCTAAGTGAAGACAACACGTTTCAACCTGCACCACTTTGCACATGTTATCTGACAGCAGCTCCGTCCTCTTCAGGTTGCTGATGGACAACAGGATCAGAATTCTTCCTGAAAACACCTTCCAGTCTATGTGGAAACTGGCTGAACTGTGAGTATCAGCCAGGTTGTTTGTCTTTATAGCCTCGATGCCACCAGCTGTGTTTGGTAATGAATGAGGAGAGTATGAATGTAAGACAATCTGCATGATTCTAACTTTGCTTTTGTCTGTATAATTAGTATTTCTTTCTTGTTTCCTTCTCATTTTTCTCTCTTTCATTGTGTTCAGGAATCTGTCCAGCAACCGGATAAGGGAGCTGCCCCAAAACACCTTTAGGAACCTCTCCAAGTCCCTCCTTAAACTGTGAGTAGCTCTTTGTCTTGTTTTGAGTCCAGTTGTGTTTCCTCATATGAAGAGAGGCATTTAAATAGTGTAATAGTCTTTTCCTCGGCTTATCACAGTCAGTGTGAGAGAATCAATCCATAGAGCAGACAAGCAAGTCAGAGGTATCAAGTCCAAAAGAAAATCCAGTCCCCTAGTCTGAAAATCAACATGTTATGGAAGCAAAATAGCCCAAAATCTCAACATTTTTGAGAGCTCGAAAGAACCGTGTTATCATCTGTAGTGTCTCCCCTTAAGTAAAGGATTTGAGCACAACTTGTATCACTGAAGGTGTGTGTAGCCAAGAACAGAAATACCAGATATGGAGCAGATGGTCCCAACACAATGAAGGCTGTGCTGTGAGCGTTTGCATCTTGTTATTCAAAACAACATTAGGGACAACAAAGTGGATGAATGAGCTGTCTGTGATGGAAATTTCAATCTCAAGAAACGTGTTTTTGCCAAAAAAAAAAAAAACAACTCACAGTCTGGAAATCTGTCACAAAAGCATGAAACAGACACATTTGAATCGTAGAAAGTAGACCCTGTTCACCTCAGATGTTTTGACTTGACGTCATCAGCAGGAAAAAGTGTAACAACGACGTAGTTCTTCCATCAGTTTTATGTCGACCAACAGCACGACCCTGGAGAGCATCCATAAATCAGATTTATTACGTACCATTGGCGTAATGGCCACAGTCAAAAGGTCATGTAATATTCTGATGGCCAGAATACTTTTTCAAATACAAGACCTTTTCAATAGAAACAGCTGTACCACACACGTTAACACATTACTCTTGTATTATCACAGTTTCAGCTCCAGGGACGAATATAAATTAAGAAAAGGATACTAATGCACACGTGCGAAGGAAACTCATAATAAAACTTTTTGGACTTACCTGTAAGGTGAACAAATTTTACTGGAATAAATGGAAGCTGTCGTGGAACAAGGTATCAGTTCTTCTTAATACAATGCATCCATGTTACTTACATACACTTGTGGACAAATGCACCAGTTTTACCGTAAACACAGAAGAGCAGCTGCTTTTCCCATTCAGTTTGTCCTCTGGGAACAATACGGGGCGTAGATTTCTGGGACAGTTTTGATCTTTTAGAAACCACACGCACACTTAAAATGTCAAAGCTTTTTGTACGCACACTCAGACCTTTCGCCTACAATTGCTGCCAAGATCACTCATCCAAACATTTCTCTACTGTTGCTTTTCAGTATAAAGATTAAGACACGGTTGCATGTGAACAGCTGTTGTTTCTGTGAAAGGGGGGGGGGGGGGGGGGGGGGGTCGGAGTCTGACGGCGATGCTGCCAGTCAGAGAACTGCTTCATGAATAATGCTTTTATTAAATTAATGAGCTCTAAACTGTCTGTTTTGCATTAGTGGTGAGTCTGAAGCTTTGAAAACAAATTACTTTCAGTGAAATAAGTAGCCATAGAAAGGGGTGAGTGATACGGCCCTAAAATGATAATGAGGTTTCCGGTTGGATGGTGCTCACAGTTGTGTTGTTGTCTGTTTTAGCCTACTCTAACATTTCACAAGACACACACCCTTCAATGTTTCTTAGAAAGACGTTAGAAACAAAGCTTGGTATCAAATCTATAAAATATCCATATATAATTTTTATTTTTAGTCAGCGCACATTGATGCCAATGTTTCGTGCAGGGATTCAACTTTCTTGTTCTGAGTTGAGCATCTTTGTCAAAACTTTCCAACCAGATGAAGTTTTACACAGCATGACAGTGATAAGATACGCACACAGAGAGCACTCGCAGTAAAATTCACATCAGAACATAACGTTCCAGCAGATGATGATGATCCCTCTGTACACACATTCACACCCACAAACACAGGTTAACACACACACACAGAGAAAAAAAGAAAAGGCGAGAGATGGGGGTTGCTGCTAGCAGCTTCATTGATCCATAAAACCACTGACATTTTGATTTTTTTTTTTCTTGAGCATTTTTGTATGATTCTTATGCGGCATGAACAGGAAGAACGGCAAGACAATTATCAAGGACAGGCTGCACCTGCTATCCTTTTAAATGTGTGGGAAACCAGAATGTGATGTGATATTGTGTAGTTTGTGCAGGGTTGTAGGTAACCAGGAATGACCATTATTTAAATACTGCTCATTTTCGTTGAGAATAGCCTGTTGAGTTTGTCATGTGTTTCTTGTTGCAGAAATATTTCCCACAACCCCCTTCTCCACATTCACCCCAGCCACTTCAACCACCTGACACATCTTCAGTCTCTGTAAGTTCACACACACACACACACACACACACACACACACACACACACACACACTCAAAGAAAGTGTGTGGTGGTGAAATATGGCCTCTTTCCTTTAGGGCTCTGGAGGGTATCGAGATCCCGGATATTCAGACGAAGATGTTCCTGCCTATGAAGAACCTCTCCCACATGTACGGACAGTCCTCACACTCCCGCACATGTCTGCCCTCACTGAATAACGAAAGCTGGCTCTTTATCTTATCATCTCTTCTGTGTGTCATTGTTTGTCTGTCTCTCTTTTTCTCTGCTACCACCTTCTGTTTTCATTTGCTCCTTTTCGCTACCAGCTACTTTAAGAAGTTCCAATACTGTTCCTACGCACCTCATGTTAGGTCCTGTAAGCCCAACACAGACGGCATCTCTTCCTTTGAGGACCTGTTGGCCAACATGGTGCTGCGGGTGTCTGTCTGGGTCATGGCCTTCTTTACCTGCTTTGGTAACCTCTTAGTCATTGGCATGAGGTCACTGATACGAGCTGAGAACAACCTACATGCTGCCTGCATCAAAGTCCTCTGCTGTGAGTCACCACACTCTGTACTCTCACAAAATTAAGGTATGCTATGTGCAAATACAGAAATACTTAAACAAACATAGCATCTCACTGTGCATGTAAGGGTGGAGGTGAACCTCACCCTAAAAACAACAGTGCTAAAGAGGAAGTAAAACATTGAATAAACAGTGGATGTAGAATTGAAGAATCGCAGACATTAAAATAAAAAAAGCAGATCTGTAAATTAAATCTTCAGACTGTTCCATTTGAAAGTGATGGAGTCAAGTAACATCTGAATCGCTGCCCAGAACTCTAATTTCTTTTATCAGTGAATGATAAGCGAAAACATAACACCAGTTCAGTTAGAGTAGTAGGGACCTAATGAGTTTGCAAGGCAATGAAAGTGATGTTGTCCAAGATCAAGCGAATGAATTAAAAACATAATGAAATCAGATGTGAAATGAGGCCTAAAGTGGAGCAAAACTGCACCATTTTGAGCCTTAGAAATGCTTGGTGTGTAATGTAATATTGCAAGAACTGAGCCTGGAAAGAAGGAATAAGCCTTGAGGACATTTATGCCAGGCTTTGTCAGCAATGGTCACACTATCTGCACATTTCAAATCGTTTGTCACACAGTTGGCAGAGTGAGCTGCTCACAGTGTGCAGTGAATACAGGGCAATGGTCCTCCCTTCACGGGGAAAAGATTCATCTGTGATACTAGGGTTGGGTGGTATGACGGTGTATATGGTGCGACTGGAGAAATGTGTCCACTGTGATAGATTTGGTAACACCATTTCTACTGTGGGACCTGTTCCTTAAGCAGTATTTACTCACTGTCATTCACAGTATACTCAGTGCTGCCCTGCTACACAGTGAGCGAGTGGGTGTGTTGATGACACTGCACCGAGTGTAACTGCTTTGTAGTCTTTTCTGTTTGCCTGTAAATTGCTTTTCACTCTGTTATTGACATTGCAGATACGTCCAAATAAATGTGTTCCCACAGTGGGAACAATACCAGAACTAAGAGATCTATTGATGATGCCGTGAAGTGGGTTGTCTATCACAATCATGGTGGCTTCCTTGAGTTCTACATTACACACACATCTGCACACAGCCACATCCCATGCAGGATGTTACTCTTTGGACGGTAGAAATAATGTTTTGTGGTACGTAGTTTAATAAGAAACTTGGGGTCTGGCAGCAGGAAGTGCCAGATGACAGATGGACTCCTCCAGCAGAGCCCCTCTCTCTGCACATGGACTCATGTTTGTCGCTGTCTCTTGTTGCTCAGGTGCAGACTGCCTCATGGGTGTGTACCTTTTTTTCGTTGGAGTGTTCGATGTCAAATTTCGCGGGCAGTACAATCGTAATGCCCTGCTCTGGATGGAGAGCGTGGAGTGTCGGACCATTGGATTCCTGGCCATGCTCTCCTCAGAGGTATAGATTAACATCCCACTCACAACCACGCACGCACCAATATGCATATGGACAGAACCTCTGACACACAAGAAACTGCACTCACTGTAATACATATCCAAGATATATCTATAGTCTTTTTTAAGCACTTAAACAGTCTTAATCTTTTGTTTGTTGACAAGAAACACACCACCTTAAATTTTTCTATTTTTTCATGTGTGGTCAATATCTGATCGAATCAGTGCATCCTTAACATTTTGAGGATGTTTGTACAGTTGACTACTTTATCTAATTGACAACTATATGTAACTTTATTTTTACAAATTGAATTTGGATGCAAAGTTTTGGAAAATCTGTTAAAGACAAGCAGTAAACAAACTTGAAGGTTGTTCAGAGGGTAGTATTGATTTTTCTTCAAAGTGTTGTGCAATGAAGACATTTCTTTTAGCTGACTCAAGTCTCAAATGTCCAGAACAAAGCACTTGAATGCACCTTGAAAGAGGAATTATCATTTAGTTTTTGCTTGAGCCTGCATAGTTCACACTGAAATCAAATGTGCTTGAGCTAAATCCACTGTCTGTGTGGAAACAGGGGAATCGACCTAAAAGCTTACGGTGTGCTATGGAAAAAGGTCGGCAGTGGTCTTACTTTGATTAGTTTATTAAACACAGTCCTTGAATATTCAAAGTGAGTATTTCCCCTCAGGTGTCTGTCCTCCTCCTGACCTATCTGACTCTGGAGAAATTCCTGGTCATCGTCTTCCCCTTCAGCAATCTGCGCCCAAGCAAACTTCAGACTGGGGTGAGCAAATACCCCTTAATAGAGGAGAAGAATATGTGTGCTGAATGTCTTATTTTGACATGGATTTAGTTGGATCCTTTTTGTTGTTTGGTGCTGTTTCTTTAGAGATGTCCAACATTAAACAGCACAGTGTTTACTGCTCGCTTCAGTTAATTGGTGTGTCAAATAATCGCGCAACCTTATAGTGTGAAAACATTGGATTTGCTCTTCTGTTAGTATCAAATACTCAGCCTGTGCTGTTGCTGCCATTGCAGAGAAGATAATTACAGTAATGTAGAGCCAGGAAAACTGTTTAATGTGTGCAGCATTTCATCTTTGAGACACAGAGTGTTCCCAACACAACACAAAAAAATCTATACAAATGACACTGCACCAATTTTAAAGTACAACTAAATCATAGAAAACTGCTGTCGTTGGGCTTTGAGGAGCACCCTGTCAGACGTACTAACTGTGTTTGTTGTCCCCGCTGTAAGGTGGTCCTGGCCTCGATCTGGCTACTGGGGTTCATTATTGCTGCTGTGCCCCTTATGAATGAGGACGTGTTTGGAAACTACTATGGACGTAATGGGGTCTGCTTTCCCCTTCACTCTGACAGGCAAGAAAAACCTACTGCCAAGGGATATTCCACAGGCATTTTTCTGGGTAAATTGAATTTTTGAGTTTTTATTTATTTATTTTTGGTTTTTCATGACAGCTCATTTTACAGTTTTTATCAGTGTGCGACAGCTGATTGCACCGCCAAATCCCCTTTATCCAATCAATGAAACTCATGAAACATTCATAAAAGAGAGAAAAAAAAACAGTGTAGAGTGATCAAACGCCTTAAACGCTGAGCTTTAAATGAAATAAAATAAATAGATCAAGAGCAATTTGATCCCATTTTAAGGGGTATTGTTACTCGTTAACAAACAGAGCAGGGATCATCACTGCACCTTAGACTGGGAAATTACACAGCAAACACTATGGCTCCATTAACAATGCACAATTAGTCTGGGCTCTCATTACCCAGTGTTCTCACTGAGGACTTGTGAAGGTCTACCATGAATGAATTATAGTGATATTTTGTCTAACAGAGTGCCAGCATTTACACCACTAGGCTGTTTAAAATCTGAAATAATTCATGAGGTTTGTTACATGCATGTATTGATACTTTACTCTTTCAGTGAAGTGTCCGATTACTTCTTCCGCTCGGTATTTGTGTGTGAACGGCATGCACATTTCTTTAGGTCTCAACTTGCTGGCATTCCTGGTGATCGTCTTCTCCTACTCCAGCATGTTCTACTCCATTTACAAAACTGGCATCAACGCGACAGACTTGAGGAGCAGACTGCACAGAGATGTGGCCGTGGCCAACAGGTTTTTCTTCATAGTGTTCTCTGATGCCCTCTGCTGGATTCCCATATTTTTGGTGAAAGTCCTCTCACTGTTGGAGGTGGAGATACCCGGTAAGGAATGCAACCGCCTTGTGTTACATTTACATTGATTCAGCATTTCATAAATAACTAAGTTATCTTGCCATACGTGCTCTGCTGTTTGAACCCTTTACTTGTGGAACAGCATAATAAAAGGCATCCATAGAAACATACTGCTTAAAAATCTGGACGATTTTTCTCCCATTCGTCTTTAGGCACCATCTCGAGCTGGGTAGTCATCTTCATCCTTCCAATCAACAGCGCCTTGAACCCCATCCTGTACACCTTGACCACCAGCTTCTTCAGAGAGCAGGTGGAACTTTTACTCTGTCGCTGGCAGAGAAGACACACCTTGAAAAAAGACCGCAAAAGCCTCACCTCCTCCACGATCTTAATGGAGAACCCACGGGTTCCTTGCTACCAGCTACCAGCCTACCTCCAGCAGGTGACACTGACCACGGCAGACCCTCGCTACGCCTGAGTGAGGCCGGAACTTTCCTGGAACTTTGTAAACTCAAGGGTCGAGGGCCTGTGACTGTTTACATCTTTAGGCTGTGACATGACAGCAGCACTCGGATGTTTTAACGAGGCTGACCTCCCGGTAGAGCAAGATTAAGGCTCACTGAGCTGTCTCAGCATGCTGACGTGCTCCACATTTGTAAAAAATGACCACAGTTCAACGCTTTTGCCCAAGTCAGTTGACAGTCTTTACCCTCACTCAGAGAGCACTTTAGGGTTCAGCACCTTGCTCAAGGTGACATGTGGGCATGAGGAGCCAGGGCTCAAACCGCCCACCTTACAAACAGCGGACGCTCCATATCACTCGAGCTACACTCACCCCAGTGCTGTTATGCTTATGTGGCCGTGCATTTGATATAGTTCGAGATGAGGGAGGAGATGGATGAAAGGATAAATACCTGCACATCTCACTACCACCCTGAGGATGATCACAATGAACTTATAAAGTCAAGCAAGAAAAGTGCTTCTATAGAATACTGGATGTCCCACAAACATTACTTTTTACATTACTAACTCCCTTTTATGTCAGAATATGAAGCTAGAGCAGGAGAGTGAGCTGGGTGGGGCGGGGTGGGGGGGACAAGCAGCCAAATGTCTCTAATCTTGCAGGCACTGTGAGATGAATTGATTTAAGGATGAAGCTCACTGAGCCGCAGATGTAATGCTCATTAGACGCTGAGCTGAGAAGTGTGTGTTTGAGGATAAAAGGTTTCAGTCTCAACAAAAACAAGGAATGAGTCTTGGGCTGCATAAAATGTGGCAGCCGACCATTGTCTGTGAAATTTTAATGCTGGTATAATACAAATGCAAATCAGCAGTTGTATTTGTTTTCATTTATGTGCACAAAAACAAACACATTTGAGATTCAGATGCCAAAATCCTGCTCATTTCATCTGCCAATTAAAATGCAAATGCAAAGTCAATGTTACATGTAATTTTAATGTCTCCAATGATTTTCACTTTAAAATGAAAAACACACTTGAAGTTATACATTTATGATGCTATCAAATAATCTATCACATTTATTATGCTCTGTGCTTCATCTCTCTGTATTTCTGCTCCCCGTCTTTGCTTTTGTTGTCTTTGGGTAATTTCTCTTTGCTCCATCAAATGCTGGGTTTCCTCGCCTTGATTAGATTTGCTCTTCTGTAATATCCCTTTTCTAGAGCCTCCTCTGCACAGGTAAAGCTGCAAAGGAGCATATATGCATTTTTAGCATGATGTGTGATCATGCAGAATCATATAAATGCCATGAATGTTGCATTTATTGATGCAACAAAACTTACAAAAAAATCCTCAATGGCATGTTCAATGATCATTCCTGACACAAATCATGATATATCTAATAAGCCATGTTTTCCTTTAATTGATATTGACAGGTTTGTATTGAAAGGGGTGAGAGTATTCTTTTTTTTTTTTTTTCTATCAACATTTAACTGGGCTTTTGTATTGAAATAATATCAGAATGTGAAAATGTAGTTTTAATGGATTAAGGCAGTATTATAATTACATGTACAAGGCACTTAAAATATGAGATATACCAGTCAATGGGAGAAAGGCCTGAGACAGAGACTTCACTATCAATAGTCACTGACTGTTGTGCATCAGTTCTGTGCAGCAGTGGCTATTCCTGTTCCCCACTAAGTGCAAACTGGTGCCTATTTTTGCCATATTTTTAATGTTCTTCTGATAAAAAAGGGTGTAATCTGAATTTTTCCTTACTTGTTTGTTTGCCATTGTGTACTGTACACTCCACCTGCATGTACAGTATGTGCTCACTAATCATGAATCTGCACCAACATGCTGCAGCATCTTGATACTGTTGAATCATACTTTTTTTTTTTTTTTTTTTTTAATCAGACAACCTTACTGTGTGACGTCTGGTTGAATTGAACTCATTAATCCAATAGACAAACAAACGAGTTTGTTTAAATCACTTGAGTTGTCACTGTGCTTGTCAGGTGTCATTTGGACGGTTCTAACTTGAGTTCATGTTTCTATTTATACTTTTTTATGCTATACTTTTTTATATATATATGTAATATGCCTTTGTTTTTGCTGCCTTTTAAAAGTTGCTTTAATTCAGTGACAATCATCAACAGCCATGATTAAAGAACAAACTGAGGGAGGACATACAGCAGAAGAGAAGAGGTTGTGATGATTTTTCTCATTTCTGCAAAGCTTACCAAGCAGTGGACCCCTCTCTGAAATAAAGACTATCGTTTCCTATTACGCTGTGCAGATGCACATGTTTATTTTTGTTGTGTAATATTCAGTACTGGAGACTTGTCGTCCCTGTCTTTATTCTGTAAATCATTGTGTTTGAGTCAGGTTGGTGAATTGTGTGTTTATTGGTTTCCTGCCAGAAATGGCTCTTTGAATTAAATAATAATAAAAAAAAATGAACAAACTTCAAGCATATTTTAATATTTTGCCCTTTTGTGTGAGCAATAAGCTTTCCATTAATGATCCCTGTAACCTAAAACAAGGAAAAAAGCAAGGTTGTACTTTCAAAGGAGCAAAGCTGACTAATGACACACCAGCCAGTGTGCACATACACACACATACTAAGTTTCTTTCATCATTATTCTGAAAATCTGAAACATGAGAGCAGTTTTCTATGAATGTCGGCTAATCTACAGGACAGTGCCATGCTAGTCTGGTGACACTACATTTCCCATGAGCAATCAAAACTTCATGAGAGCTATCAGTTGTTTAACACTGCCATGCAGTGGTGGAAGAAATACCCAGACTTACTTAATTAGTAATCATAATTACAAAAGTAACTAGTGTCAAATAAATGTAGAGAAGTATGATTATGGCTTCCAAAATGTAGTAGAGACTATGTATAAAGTAGTATAAGATACAAATATGTCAGTAAGTAAATCATATGATTACATGTTAGATTGAAATGTATACATGAAGTATGAGTTAAAAATACTGCAATAAGAGGTTTCTCAGGGAACATCAGTAGCATAAATTTAACTAGGTGGAGAAATAACTTAAAAGGGCTCAATGAGTGACACATTACATTGAAAACCTAAATCTACATATTAGTATATGCTGTGCTCACCAAATAAGTATTCACAGTATGGTGGTATACTTGAATTTCACCTAATGAGATATAAATAAGTGATGGTTTGGAATTTTGCATTGTAAACCTCAGGAACAGTCTATTTAATGGTGCTTTAAAAACCATATAACAAATATCATGCAGTGTGTTTGTGCGGCTGCCGGTGGGAAACCCGTTCGTCATCATGCTACAACACGTCTTTCCAATTTTCTTTTACAGCTCCTTCGTCACTTGATTTGACCGCACCTGCGGCGCTCAGCATCCTTCCGTGGCAGGTGTCCTGCCCTTGGACCAAGGTGCGCCCCTAGCGACATCTTGATGGACACCGCCGCCCGCCAATAGGAAACATTGCTTGCCTCAGTTTCCAGAACCTCAGCATCTGATTGGTTGCTAAGGGCGGGGCCCTGTCATCCGGAGCAGTAGTGCTGTCAGCCGGGGCGGCACGACTCCTGGAGGAGAGACACCAGAGGGATTGATGAAAACAAGCCACCAAATCACATAAACAAAGAACCCTTGCCAGGAAATGATCTTATAGCCGGCGAGGTCGACGCAGAAAAGGTACCGTTCAGTTTAATGTCGCATTAGTGTTTTGTCTGGTGGTGTTTAATGCGTCTGTGTTGATACAAAGGCGACCGAGCGATGTCTTGATAGAACATCGATATAACTACCACCGGGGCTCGTATTAGCTCGTCGGCTACCGAGTTAGCTTCAGACATAGCTGGTTGTAGTGGTCGACACCCATATGTGAAAGAAAATGTGACCCGTCTGTACATGCCTCCACGTTTCCTTAGCAGCAGTCGTATACAACGAACAATGCCGCGTTGCTTTGTGAGGAAGATTAGCCAAGCAACAGTCTTCATGTTCACGGCGACGTTGATTGTAAATACACTCGTGATGGCGCTGAAAGATAAGATGCTACACTGCATGTTAGCTGCCAGCTAAGTAGCTTATATTAATGAATAAGTGAAGTCACGGTTGCTGGTTGCTAGCGAATGCAGTTCGTGGGCATAAATAAAATATAAAACATCTCGTAGTGTCACAGAACACACGAAGGTCTCCCAGTCCCGGTGCCTGTCTGATGCCATGTCTGAGCCTCTGGACCACTCACTGATGGGATGTGTTTCCTCACTGTAAAGATGGTTGCACAGTCGTGGTTGGTGGATTAAAACACATCCTACAAATTGGGAAACTTGAATTGGTTTTGGTCCAGTGGCGCGCATCATCCCGCCTGAGTAGCTGTGCGCTTTATTATTCTCCAGCTGAGATGCTCAAGAGTCAGCTTGAGCGTTTTGTGAGAGAAAGCCAGCGTTACAGCATCTATTATTGACACACACACACACACACACATACAGATACAGCCAGACAGCAAGCAGCACCGCTACTGTGGACGCCTTCATTTCTTGTCATCTGACAAAATGGAATCATGCACGGCCACAACGAAAGATTATTTCCATCGTCGATTAATCTGTCCATTATTTTCCCAATTAATCGATTAGTTGTTTGGACTATAAAATGTCAGAAAATGGTGATCAATGTTTCCCAAAGCTCAAGTTGACAAATGTTTTGTCCACAACCCAGAGATACTCAGTTTAAACTGTCACAACAGGAGCAAAGAAACTAGAATATGTTCACAATTAAGAGGATGGAATCAGAGAATTTTGATCAGATCTATTATCAGAATCGATTGATGACTCATGTAATAGTCGACAATTAATCAATGCAGCTCTAGAATCACACATATTGATTTCTATGTATATTTTTTGACTGTGTCGTGATTAAAATATGAATATGTTGCCACATACTTTACTGAGTTTGCCGTGAAGTTAATGAGCAGGTATCAGGATGTTCGTATCTCTCCTCTTTGCGTGGTTTTCCTCTCCAATCTAGTCTGTTCATGCTCCTATTTTAGTCCTCCTTTTTTCTCTCCCTCCCTCCCCCCTCCTTCCTCATGACTCAATCATAGTCCTCCTCCATCTCTCCAGCTGTTTGGCACAGCCAGTCTGCAACGGCGACCCAGTTAACTCCATTGTTCTGTGTCTGGACCTACGCTACGAGTTACACACACACAGGCAGCACGTCATGTGTGTCACAGCGCTGTGCTTTTGTGATGCTTTCCTCCTGTACACCCCCAACTTACAAAGCCTATCTAGGTAGTACCTCTGGCATCACTAGCCTATTTGTTTCCTCATCTACAAGTGAAGTTACTGCCATTATACTTAGACGTATTTTCAAGAAGTTGTCACTGGTTGATTTACAATCAAAAGAATAACTACGGCATGAATTCAGTGGAGTCACAGAATGCTTAAGGGTTTCAATGAATGTGAGGAATGAGGATTTTCTACTGTCTTGGCTGTAGTAATCTTTTCTAATCACATGTACAGTGTGTTGGTAAGCATGTGGAGGTGTATTATAATACACTGGGTGGGCCACTGGGCCACCATCGCTGGTACAGTATGTACCAGTAGAAAATATTCATTCATTGCAGAGGGCAGGGTCTCTACAAGTACATTGTTTTCAGGAAAATCCTGCAGAGTATACCTTTAAAAACTGGAGTTTGGTCATTTTTTTCATTTCCATGCAGTTCAGTGTAACGGGCATCAGTTAATCAACACTTTGCATGTTGATGTTCCGTCAGAACCTTTAAAATGAAAGATCAACAAGGATCAAGAAAGAACAGCGCTGACTTTGTGTCAGCCACCATGCATTATGTAGTTCATCCAGTGGGGATTTTACAGGGTCAAAGAGTTCCCTTAACCCACATAATCCTTTTGAATCCTTGGCACAGAGCACTAAGAGTTGTATAGAGGGGGGTCTTCTTAATGTCTGTAGCAATGGTTGAGCTTGCTTAAACTGAACCAAACGTTTGTTGAGTGGCTGTTTAATCCCGTCAGTGCATATGTCTGTGCACTTGAGATCACACGTCACAAGCAACAGGGCCATCTGGATGAATGGTGAAATGTCTCCACTTGTCCAGTCCAGTGGATGGTTTCACACTTCGCTTGACATCTTACGACCTGAGTGACTGAGATTAATCTAATCAATCTAAAGTTGTTGTTGAGCCTTATCCTCATGCGTGATAGGAGCAGAAGCTGGGGCTGACCTCGCACACTCCGTCCCGACTGGTGATCCTCTGTCGGCCGGTCCGCTATCTATCTTTCCTCGCTGTCATTGTTTCCATAGATACCACCCAGCACCTCACTCCCACTGGATTACATAACCTGGTGTTTCTGCCAAGCACACACAGGTCCACACATATACAGAGACATTGGCGCGCACACACGCTCACATTCCTCACCATCACACCCCTTGTCTGATTTTGCCTCAGGTGCACCGGTGATTAGTGCTCGTCATATGGGCGAGCTCTTCCCTGTCATATTGTTCAGAGAGCAGCACAATGATGTTTCACTTTAAATGAGCCTTGTGTTTACGTTATTCCAGAGAGTTTTGGTAGAGGATGAATTTATCTGACTGGTGTGTTTTGTTTGTGTTTGAGTTAATTGTTCAGGGGATGTTTTTTCACTGCTGATGGAGGTCTGAGGCTGTTTGCTGATGCATTACTCTGCACATTAGAGACCCCTGAGATAGTGTTACATAACACAGCTCTATGTATGTATAGAAAGGCCGATGGGCATGCTGTGTGTTTGTATGTGCTCTTCCAATATTTGTGCATGAATTAATTAATGTTGTCGTGCATATTCCCCCTCCTTCCTTACAGAATGTATAATAAAAAGGTTTTTAATGTCAAAAGATTAAATAAATTAGTCATAATTTGAATGAATTTTATCTTTTATTTTCTCAGAGCTGCCTTTCTCCTCCTCATGTTCCAGTGAACGTGACTGTCACAAAGTCCTGAAAATTACAGTATTTGTCATTGTCAGAAGCTGTAGTAACAGAGATTATCTTTGGATTTTCAAAATTCTTACAGTCCTTGAATGAATCATGTGTGACACATGCTTCCATCAGGAAACGTAACCAAAATTTGCTCCAACCAGATCCTATAAAAAATATTACATTCTGCACTCATCAGGGCAGCTGGGTAGCCTTGAATGCCTTGTCATGTGTCCAGCAGTCACCAAAATTCAGTTAAAAGTTGATTTCAGTGAGGGGAGGACAAGAGAGGTCGTAAGTGGAGGGTGTAAAAATGTAAATAGTAAAAATTATGTGTATATAAGTGAATACCTCAGGCAACAGAAACCCGAGAATGCAGATCCAGATCCAGACTGACAGGATGGTGGTGGCTAACCAACCAGACATCGTGTTGATAGACAAACAACAGAAGAAGCCTGGAGTGATAAACGTAGCGTTCCTGAGCGGCAGCAACATCTAGAGGAAGGAACACGAGAAGCTCGAAAAATACCAAGGGCTGAAATATGAGCTAGAGAAGATGAGGGAAGTAAAGGCAATAGTGGTACCAGTGGTAATCAGAGCACAGGGGGCAGTGACCCACAAACTGGGAGACTGGCTTCAGCAGATTCCTGGAACAACATCAGAGGACACACAGGACTTACAGTATATTCTTCAGTGAAACACGAGCCCACAGTGAGTTAAAATGTGGCAGGGGCAGAAAACAGTCTTGGGGTTGTGAGGGTTAAGCAGGCGGCTAAACAAAAAAGTGATCTTCCAAACAAAGGAAGTGTGGAGTCTGTAAACAAACACACAAAAATAACACATGAAAGTGTCTTCAAAACTGCCTGCCTGAATCAGGTGTGTGACTAATTGCAGAAGCAGAATTATTGTTTCTGTAATGGGCTGAAGGGGGCACTATTGTACAGCCTGTGTGAAGGCCTGATGACGACAGGAGATAAAACAAAGGTGAAGGACATTTGACGGATATTATTGTTATTTCTACTATGATCACTAGTGGAGGTATTCATAGTTGTAGCAGTTGTACTATTAATCAGTTTGGTAGTGTATTTGTGTGTGAAATACACATGCTTCTACACAACGTCTCTGATCCCACACTAAAACTCATACACAACAGACCAAGCCTGTTTCCACATGAACATACACACCAAACAATAGCCAACAACAAACACCCAGGCCACAACCCAAACACAAGTGTAAATCAACATCCTGTCCGTTATTATCACAATGCAGCACTCAGAAGATAAACATCTTATACGCTCAGAGACAGGGTGGTGCAGAGCCGCGTGCGCCCTGCAGCACTCACTTAAACAGTAGCTATTGGACTCGATAGTGTGGCATGCAGGGGAATGAGGACGGGTAGCTACAGCCTGGCACACCAGTGGTGGTGGACTGGGAATAGTTAAAGATTAAAGGTCGTCAGGGTTTGTGGTCAAGGCCAAGGGTACAGCGGAGCACTGTGCACAATATGTATCAATGCCACGCTCATTCTTTTTCTGCTTTCTTTTGCGTAACTCAGATATGGATTTCTGATACTGTGTCTTCATTTTCACACTCATTCATACCTCTTAGTTTCGCTAACGGCACCATTTACAAACTCACAACGTACGCACAGCGTGATGTCATTGATGAACAATGCAGGTGATGAGGAAATGTCAAATCGCATCGCAGCAGTCAGCGGAAGTGCGTGACGGTGATCGGTATTGTTTGGCTTGTTTAAAGTACAAGGTTTGAGAAAAAAAACACTGATACAATTCAGGCTTTTATTCTAAAAAGTATTATATTGCACTCCAAAAGTTACCCGGGCCGCAGCCCCCCGGCTCCTCCGCTTCCGCAGTCTGTGGTTTGTTGGTACATGCTTTAATCAACAAAGCCACCAAAATGTCCCGCTAAGTATAGTTTTCATATTTTCATTGCTGCTGTTGTTGACAAGTACAGAAAGTATGTACTTGATCATATCATTCTCTGAATAGATCTCGGGCTTCAAATGGGAACAAAAATGGTTGGGATGCAAAACTGCATTGTTTGCTACAAAGATTGTGGCAAGGCACTCCTATCACTCATTTTACCCTTCATCCCAGTGAACCCCTGAACTGGAGTTTTGCTGAAGTGCATAAGCCAAGAGTAAATTGGTTTATGTCCTCAGTTCTCCTGTTAGACCGGGTTGCTGAGCAGCATGTGGGCTAATCTGGGCAACTGTTAACATGACAACATATTTGAGTGACAGGAGAAATAAAAGGTTTTCTGTTGTAGGAGACGTCTCAGAGGGCGCAATTTACGTAAATAAGTGGAAGGATCGTAGAAGTGGTTAGTGGGGTGAGGTTGCTTTAGAGTCAATGTTAAATGGAGATAAAAGAACAAGACACATACCTGAAAAAGGTGTGTGGCCTCTGCTGATAGTATCTTGTGTAGTATGCCTGAAGGCACAATTCTTGAAGCAAATGTAAACCATCAGGTAGCTCCACCCAAATTTAAAGCATGGCCACTACTAAATTCATTTCCAGGTCTTTTACAAACTAAAGCAAGATAGCAGCTAAAATGATGATGTCAGTGGGCGATGAAGCAGAAAGGTTCAGATGAGGAACGAAAGAGGCAAAGGAGATTGTTAATGATAATAATAAAGAGCCATCGTGGCACATTCCTCGCGGCTTCCTTCTGACCTCGACCATTTCTGTGTGGGAGAGGAAATAGTTTTATATTTCAGACAGCATGTGAAACTGGTTGGCACCACTTTGTCTCAGAGGAAGACGTTATCCAATAGTGATTGGTGTGATGATCGGAAAAGTTGGGGTTTTTGACAAAGAATAAATAAAATGCGATAGATAAAGAAAGAGTGAAGGGGTGCTGAGATGGGGGGGGGGCGATCATAGTTATTAAGACAGACTTGCTGTTTACCCAGCTTTTCAGGCTCAAACCAGGCCGTGACCCTGTGGTTGGTGTCTGTTTGGGTGTGTTTGGTTGTCCCAGTCAACCGAAGCATGTCTGTGCAGTGGGTGGAAGGTGATGCTTCGCTCGTAGTTCACACTCAGGCTGATTTATGTGCAACATCTGCTTACCAACCCCAGAATAAAATAGGTTAAGATAATAAAAAAGGAATAATTATGATTATCAGTGATGTATGAGGCATGAGATTTGACCTCCAGGGATTTTTTTTCTGTGTGTGTATTCGAGTAATAAAACGGATTTATTAGGCTTCCTGTCCTATCTTGCCAGCGGTGCATCTACTGTATCTCACATCAGTGTTATCAACTGTCTACTCATACACCTTTGAAGCCATGTAAAAAAAAAATCAATAGAGTAATTGACATTAGAGTTAAAAGAGCGCGAGAGGAAGAATAGCTGGGATTATCATGGGCGTATGAAGAGAGAGGCTGAATGCAATTGACCTACTGAGTATAAACACAACTGACTAATCAGGTCATGCAAACAAGAGAGCGACAAACCTGAGGAGCTTGTCAGAGAACCCCAGCGGAGTCCATTATCATCCATCAACCGCTGTGCAGCCAGAGCCAGCCAAAATATCTCAACTGTACTGTTTTCCATCAGCGTGTTGTAGATTAACATGCACAGGAGATCGAGAGGAGACAACTTGATTAAAGAAAAACACATGTGGTTGAATAGATTTATGTCTGCGCTCGTTGTCTCTACCTCGTGTCCCACCCACCATCACCACCCCAGCACCCTACTTTTTCCTTGTCAACACATTCCTGAAGATGATTGGTTAATTTGTTTGTTTTCTTTGATTGGTTAGCCCGTCGTTAGCTAATGAAAGGACAAAAACAATCTCCTGTTTGTCTGTGTGTTAGTATGTGTTTGTGTGTGTGTGTTTGTGCGTGTGTGTGTTCATGTGTGTATAGGGCTGAGTGAGTCTGTCTTAATACTTGGCTGTTGTACTCCCCTAGGGGACGGCACGCCTCTCTAACTGACTTTGGCACCGTGCCTCCCTGCGCTTGTTTGCCACCCTTAACCATTTCCTTGACAGATGGCTGAGGGTGAAACATATTTAAAGAAAACTGCGGTGAATTATTAAAAATAACAATTTAAACATCTGACTTTGAATAGTTGCTGTAAAGAAGTAAGAAAAATACCTCATTGTCTTTTATTTTGTTTCATTGTTTTAAGAAAAATAGAGATTTAATTGATTTTTTTAAGACTGGTCAGATGCTGCGTTTATGTATTTTTCTGTGTTGTCTGACGAATGTGGGACCAGTAGCAGATCACAGAGTATGCACAGTGTCATGTTATCCATTATATGTGCTCGATCTCGCCTGGTGGTCTTTCAGAAGAGGATATGAAAGTCGTGTTGTTGTGAGACTTACATACATGAGCTCTGGGGTGAGGCGCTCAATGGAGCTGTCATGACAATAGTGGCATAAACAGCAGGAAGTCACCTCAGGGTAGGCGTCTCCTGAGAGATACTAAGTGCCGTACACCTACAGAGAAAGAGAAAGAGAGAGTGAAATACAGGATTAACTCAAGTGTATTTGAGAGAACAGTCAGGGATAAAGAAAATATACAAGTGATGATTGTTTAAGAACATTCACCTTGAAGTATTTATACTGCTTTAGTGTGTCTGGTGTGTTAAAGGGCCTCGTTCTGTTGAGCAGTTTTTTGTTCAGCAGAATTGTTTTTAAAGTGCTGAGGGAGTGGGCACTTGTCTTATTTCAGCATTGAGAGTGATTTGGCAGCGATACAGGCCCACATGTAATTAGGGCCAGACCAAAACAGTGCACTGTACTTCCTGTGAGATTTTTTTTGGAGATAAGTCGCTGGGAGGTTTAGGGTTTTGAGACCTAGACTAATTCCTTCCCTTTTCAGGATTGGCCGTAGGACGTTTTTGTCATCAAGAATAGCTGTGCTCTGATGCAGCTTTTTCAGTTCCGATACAGTACCTGAGCTTTGGGTATCGGCTCGTACTGCGTCTGATACCAGAGTTTAATTAATAAACTGTGTGCGTCACTGAGATTGAGATCATTCTTTAAGGTGTGAAGCAACATCAGGCTTGACTTAAACATTGCTTTCCTAACTTTTGTAATACAAAATGTAATAAATAAAAATATAAATTTAAATGTATTTAATTGCTATTTACTAAAATACTAATATCCAATACCAGATTGTCCCATTGATTGATACCCAATCCGGCTGTTTGAGTCAGTATCAGACTGATATCACTGTCAGCATTGGTGCAACTTAAATCAAGACTGACTTTTATCTGGGTCTTTACATCATGACATTGTACAAGCTCTTTAGAAAAGTATTGAAATGTATATTTGTCTCCCTGTGGGGGCAGATTTCAAACCGCTTGACAGCGCTACTTCAGTTTTCTCTCTGAAATACATCTGCAAATCAAGACAAACTGCAAGCTTTCACAGAAACACTCCTTTTCTGTTCCTGCTCAGGAGTCTTCCTGTTTGTGTTTGCCGTTGTTCCCCCCTTTGTAAAGGGGTGTGTCTACCCTCAGTAATCCTACACCATTAACACATTGAGGTTACTGTAACTGGCTAAACAGCCTCGACCAGTGAGTACAGGGACACTAACGCTTACTCACACCCACATGCCATGTGTTGGCTGTCTGGATCAAGCAGCTGCATGCCATTCAGTTGTGCTTTACTACTAAGAGAAACGGAAAGGATGAAACAAGAAGAAGGAAACAGGTGTGTGTGAGAGGACGCACGAAAGAAATAATTTTTCTATTGCATTCCCTCGTGACGGGAGTGGGTGGGTGAAAAAAACCCCAGAGAGAGAGAAAAAGAAGACGGTGAGAGGGAGAGGGGATAAGAGAACCACCCAAACTTCCCAAACCACCCAATCAAGCTGCGTTCTTGGAATTGGATCCCTCCCTTGCTCACCACCTGAGAGCAGAGAAACAGAGCGTGCCTCAGAGACTGAGAGGAGTGAGAAAGAAACAAAGAACAGGTGAGAGCAAAAACAACCAGGCACATAAGGAGAAAACTGAACTTTTACTGGAAATAAGATTTCCTCTCAAGCAAAAGAAGACACGGAGAGAGGTTTTTTTTTTTTGTTTTTTTTTAAATCTAAAGCAAGAGAGTGAGAGAGGGACTCTCAGGGGGAGAACCTGAACTCTCAGGAAAGCTGTGTATCTGTAACAACAAAGCAATGAGCTCACCGTCTCAGGATTGAATGAACTCGACATAAAGAGAAGAAACCCTTGTGAGAGCAAACTGGATACCAAAATATGGACAAAAAGGAGATGAAGAAAATGAAAACAGGGATTTTAGGACTGCCTGAACAGTAATTTTATCTTTTTCCAAACTGTTGCTTTTCAGGAACAAGTCGTTTTTGTTTTTTTTTTTACCTGTATTTCCTTTTCCTGCTGAGACTACGGTTGAAACATCATGTAGTGTCTCCTTGGTAGCTCTGAGGAGGGCCAGGTGTTGACTTACCAGGAGCAGGTTGGTAGTGGAGACATGTCGCTAGAACATGTAGGAAGCACTGCCAGCCTTGTTGCTGAAAGTGCCGCTTCAGACCACTGCAATGGCCACTCTCTGAGCCAAGGTCAGGACCAGGACCTGGGGAACCAGAGCCAAGGCCAGGATGGGATAGTTCTGGAGCGTATTGCCTCTCTGTCGTTGGACATGTTCGACCCCAGCGATTTCACAGGGAGGTTTGCGAAGATCCAGTCTCGGTCCAGAAAGAGGACAAGGATCATCGGAGGTGGGTGCAGACAAGCTTTGGATCTTTTGGTTTTTAATGTAATGGTGAACAGGACAAGAGTAAACCGGCTTGGGTTTGTTTGAATGTTGGACGCTGGAAATGGCAGAAAGGCTGCTTGAACATCCAGCTGAAAGAATGATCTTCAGCCCCCAAACTGGAATGTGGGCTTGTTCTTTTTTAATCCAACCTGGGATTTGAGAAAGTTTCAGATCTGGTACTGCCTCTTTAGACCCCCTCTGTCTCTCTATTTGTGCCATAACAAGGTTCTTCTTGGCTGTGACTTGAGGACTTGACTTGACAGGTGTCTTTGTTGTGGCTTTTGTTGACCCTGTGAAAAGGGATACCTTCTGTGTTTTGAGAACATTTACTCCACTAATCCTTATTCTACAGAGCGGGGAAAGACATGCCTGTGTGGTTCTGGCCTCGCAGTATTTTCTTTTTTCCGCACACTTCTCACCCTTTCTCAGCTTACCTTAACTTCTGGGGATTTCATGTCCAGACACTTCCAACTATGGGAGAACACCAAGACCTGAAGTATAATAGAGCTGGGCATATGGCTTAGTTCAGTGATGATATTACTCATTTAAATACCTCATGTACGGAGTGTGCAACATTTTATCAGGCACAACAGCAGTAGTGTCAGGCATGAGTAAACTTAGCAGGTACCATTAAATGGCATGAGCAGGCTTGTGTTTACAGTATTTTGAGACAGTATTACATTTGTATTTCATCTCCTACTTAAGCTCCCAAACATTACACACTCACGACACACTGTCACACAGTTGATTTATGGCCTATCTGTGCCTGAACTTGTAACCTTTTAGTGGCAGAATGATCTGTTTATCTGTATAACGTGCCCTCTGTCCTTGTCGGCTCTGTTGAGAATTACAATAGTATCAGTTGACCTCTCAATGGACAAACAGATCCAGTGTTTCTGTCTATCCCTGGAAAGCCAGTTCAAAGTCAAAAGGAGGCCTTACACATTAGCTCAGCTGATGCTATTACATTATCTTACATTCGTGACCTTTCCTTTCCTCCGAGGTCACCAACATTGCAGCACATAATAGTATGGAAGGAGCAGTGGATGTGTAAGGCAAAGTCAGGCAAGTCAGGATAAGAGCACATTAGGGCGAGTGGAGCAGAAAGGTTCTGGCAGTCATTTTGTATCTGACTATACATTTTTCAGTGGGATTTGGCTGCACTTCAAAAGAAGAGAGAAAAGTGGGCGTACGGTGAAAGGGGAAATCTGGAGTGAGGTGGTGCCTGTGTAACCAAGTACCACCTGCACAAACATGTCTTTCGGGAAAGCAGTGACCTCTCCATAAATGAGCGCATAGGGCATGATGTTCAAAACTGTTGGTACTAGAAATGTGCTGCATTTGAATATTCTTGGACTTCTGTGCTGTGATAGTGTGCATGACTGAGGCTTTGATGTAGTAGAGACAGGTATGCCTGGCATTCACTGACACACACACACACACATATTTGATCAACCCAGCTGTGTTAAGAAGACACCACTGCGTGAACTGTGAACCTCAGACAGCCCCTCTGCAATGTGCTCATCTGCTGTGTTATGATGGACTAGTTAACACCCACAACCACGTGTCAGATGAACACATGAGAAAGATAGATAGTGCCGTGTGTTCTCGTTTGCCAGATGTGATTTATGTGGTTGAGTCAGTGGGATCTAGAGCTGAATCAATTACTTAAGTCATCAATTAGTGGAATGAAGGAATTTGATTGGAAGCTATTTTGATTTTTAAAGTCATTCTTAAACACAAAAACACAACTTTCCCTAGCTCCAGCCTTTCCGGTGTGTCAGCATCACGGTGGCAGGTCGTATCAGCTGTCGCTAATTCATATTAATTCTGTGCGTGACTTGATGTCAGACCGAAATAAAACTTGGCTGTTGTCTTGTTTGCGTGCAGTCTGCAAGCCGGTGTCTTTACTCAGCCAAAGATTGTTCAACATGACATGAATGTGTTTGCACAGTCACACTGTGGGGACTCAAAATGCAGGACCCCATAATGTAAATCATTAGATTATAGGGTGAAGATTTGGGTTAAGGTTATGGTAAGGGTTGGGCAAGTAGTAGTTATGGTTACGGTTAGGGTAAGTCTCCAGGAAATGAATGAAATTCTATGTAATGTCCCCAGAAGTGATGAAAACCTGCTGTGTGTGTGGGTGAGTGAGAGAGAGAGAGACCATGTGTGTGTCTGCTCTGGTCAATAAATTTTTATGCAGCTGCTTAAAACGCACTCATAAGAAGGAATAAACACGTCTTTAAATTGAGGTTAATTGGAAAGCAGTGCAGTGCATTTGTCCTTGTGCATGTATGAATACATACTGTATACATATGTGTGCACGTACGGCTGTGTGTGTGTGCTGTGTGTACGAAGGAGTCGCATTCCAACAGCTGGCATGCCCAGGCCCCTGCTCAGAATGTGAGGAATCCTAGGAGCTCCAGAAGGGTGTGTGTGTGTGTGTGTGTGTGTGTGTGTGTGTGTGTGTGTGTGTTTATGTCCATGATTCTCATTTTCGAGCTAAATGAATGTGTCATTCTGTGTCAAATGCATCCCTCTTCTCATTGTTGGTCATCAATTTGAATAGATTTCCATATCTTGGACATGAGCTGCACTCAGACAAAAGGGCGCACACGTCTTTGTCCAGCCGAACAGCTGTCCCCTCTTCATAGAGAGAACATCTCTGTTGCATTTAGATCATTTGCCAAAGAGACAAACGGCATCTTAATTTGGAAATTTCTATTTCAAGAAATGCATCATTCTGCATTGCCCGCAGCTTTCCCCCTCACACAAAAACGTCATGTGTCATGTTTAGTTTGCCCATAGATAACAGCTAAAACTTTTTTTGGCATTTCTGGTTTATGTGTAATAGTGACAGCTGGAGAGAGAGACATGAAAGGCAAGGGGAGAGAGAGAGGGGATGATATGCAGCAAAGGGCCTCGGGCTGGAACCCAGGCTGCTGCTCCACAAACCCAGCCTTGATACACGGTATGTGCTCTATCAGGTGAGCCACCGCAGCACTCCAGCATGCCTAACTTTATAACCTAATGAGAAATGCGAGAAATAGGGTCAACAAAAAAATAATCCTCGACATTTCTCTTGAGCAAAAGAGGAGAAGACGCAGAGACGAGGTCGCGGTGGGGTTGAGATAACAAAGACCAGAGCTCGATCGAACAGTATTTCATAAGAATCTTCGAGTGCAGCAGCTTGTTGCACCAGCAAGGAGGTCATACATGGGAAACTTTAGGATGTTTGGACAGTTGCAGGAGAACATCTTGAAAGTCATATTGGGTTTGCTTTTGTGTGATTGTCAAGCAGGCTAACACAAAGGCAGAAATTGCTATTTGCTGATACTATTTGGCCCCGGACTGTAATGAGTAAGCAGAAGTTGCAGGCAGGAATAGTTCTGCAGTGGCTCTTTGCTATATTTCTCCTCCTTTGAGATTAGACTGTAATTGTCTGTTAATGTGAACCAGGCCATCCTGTGCTCGGTAGCTCTCCTGTGAGCTGCAGCTTTGCGTGATGCTGTATCTTCTGCACCTTCTACTCCCCCTCTTCATATTTTCTCTCCCCCTGCCTCCGTTCTCCCTCCCTCGCCTGTTCACGTGTCCTGTGGCACTTCCGCAGTTCATCGAGGGAATTACATGATGACCCTAATTATCCACTCGTACTTTCACTCACCCAACCATAGCATCATCACCATGATGGCCATCATACCTTTCTGCTCAGACGTGAGCAATTGTGAGGACAGCCAAGGGAATATGTGACGGTGTAAGGCGGAGGGAGAGAATTTTATTTTCTCTCACTATTGTCAGAAACTATGCTTGAGTTCTTAATGATCTCTCAAGAATTTAACCACAGCAGTACGCTGCAAGGTTAATGACCACCGCAAGCAAAGTGCTGGTAAATGTTGGTGCTGGCCTTTATAGCTACTTAAGTAGGAAAGTAACAAAAACTGGTTGGAGAGGTAAACGGGTGAAAATGTTTTTTTCACTCACTCTCTGCTCACTTTAGATGCCTCAGTGTTTAAAAGACACAGTATTTTTCCATATACTCCAAAAACTGTCCGTTGCTGCAGCACCTTCATGCACCCTCTGTCTTGAAGACTCAGTGGTTCTGCCTGTCTCTTTAAGGCTCCCCTCCCACTCTGATTGGTCTGCTCTCACGGGCCTGAGCAGGCACCGCCCACCATGTCTCTGCATCAAATCATTTGACATTTTGCCAAACCATTAACTCATCTGAGCAGGTTGCCAAAATTATTGACGTTGTATTGGAATTACTGCAGATCACACAGACAAGTTAATTACCTGTGCAGCACCTCCCAATGTCAAGGCAGCGCTGCCATTTAATCACCTGACATTTCATCACCATATATTTCTGCTGTTGCGGTAAAACAAAGGTACTGGTTCGAGCTAGACCGATAAATTGTCCTTCCCAATATATGGGCTGATATTAGCTTATTGCAGATACAGCGTATTCGTAACAGTGTATATGTTGGTCAATAAGTCGCTATAAGTTGCATTACAGAAATGGCAAACTAATTTTAAAGTGATTGAGATTACTACTGCCTGATATATCGTTACCAAATTTTAAATTCGGTATCAGTGTCAAATATCAAGTATCAGTCAGGCTGTAGTATTGTTACATGGAAAATCATAGGATCCTTTGTATATATGTGATTTGTGAAGACCAAATAGCAGAAAGTCCGTCTTTTCTGTCAAGTAAGCGTCAGAAACAGCAGTGTGTTGTCATATTTGTTATGTGACAAGCCCCTGTCCATGACCACCAACACAAACCTCAAATGTAACAGATTGGTAACAGGCAGTCCCAGGTGGAAGCTGTTAGGTCCCATCAGAGAAGGTCTCTCACAGTTGTTCATTGTGTGTGAGTACTTCCAGTGTCTTATCTTATGTCTTCAAAGTGCCCTTTGAATATCTTCGTTAGACTTGGCAACGTATCAGAGAGTCTTTCATCTTCTCTCAGATACTGGATGTTTTTTTGTCTAACACAAAAGCCCGGTGGACTGAGTCGTGTAAAATACCATCTCTCATGGGTTTT
Source organism: Chaetodon auriga (assembly GCF_051107435.1). Lineage (NCBI taxonomy): Eukaryota > Metazoa > Chordata > Actinopteri > Chaetodontiformes > Chaetodontidae > Chaetodon > Chaetodon auriga. Next base: position 11,057,665 of record NC_135088.1, read on the forward strand.
TAGACGTTTACTCAGCGAGTTGTTCAGGTGTACCTGAAGGATGAACATCCTACAGATACTCACACACAGTGATTGCAGATAAACCAGTGGACTACCACAGGAATTTAACTGTGGTTGAAAAATGTCGGGGACTGAACAAAGTGGACTGCCACACATTATTGCAGTGCTGTCTGTCTTTAACTGACGATCCATTCTCGTGTCTTTTGAGGTTGATCTGGGATAAAATGTTGTATTCTCCCGTCCCTATTCTTGCATGTATGCACAGTTCCCGATCCACATTCCCACCAGTTGGTGGCAATAATTCACTATAACTCGGTTTGTCAACCACCATAAAAATGAAGAAGGTGAAGAAGAAGCATGTGCAGAAAGACAACAGTGACCTTGTGAACTGCAGTTCAACAACATTTGGCCTTCCTCGTATGTTGTGTTCTTTCAAAGACAAATCATATAAATGTGGATCATGGTGGATCATGTCAAACAGCCAGTCAGTCAGTGTGCCTCTTATGCACACAGTCCATGTAGTCAAAAATTTTAGGTTGCGTTTGGGCGTCCGCAAAGGGATCCTTGTGGATCCTTGTGGACACGCCGGTATGGAAAGTGTGAATATAGATCTGTTTAGTGGTCTTTAAGTGAATGAATCAAAATTAAACTGTAACAGGAGACAAAAATAGGATTTAAAACAGTCTCCCCTCCATTGCCTGTGGCAGTTTCGCTCTTGACTACATTGCATACATTTCACACTCCTAATTTGAACACTTATTAGTGTGCACTGTATAGTAAATAGGAAGCGATTTTAGACACAGAAACCACAGAGAAAAAATAAGACTGAATGATGTTGAGACAGCTCCAGGAACATGAGTCATTCTCTTCTCAGTTTAAACTGTGCAATGCATTGTGAGGACAATAGAGTCCTCTCCATACACCACACTCAAAAATCAACTTAAAGTCGTATGCAGGCTGCACACACTTCATGCTCAAACCTCGGTAGAATATTATATGCAGTGTGGCGTCAGACACATCTGAGCAATGCCACTGACCAGTTATTATTCCTGGCTTTTCCTTGGTGCTGACTCCCTTTCAGTGCTTCTCTCGGCTCTCATTGGACAAAGCGGGCTTGCAGCATGCTCACTCAGCACTTATTGCACGACAGAGCTGGACAACAATGATCCGGAAACATTACATTACTGCCCTTGAATTGTCTCATCTGAATTACTCTGTATCCCTCCTCCCACTATTTCTTCATTGTCCCTCACTCAGTATTTTCCTCCCTCCCACCTCCCCTCCTTCTGGTCTGTGCGACCCCCATGTGCAGTGCTATCTACAGCACTGTATGTTTTTCTCTCCCTCCCTCTCTCGCTCGCTCTCTCCCCCTCTCTCTCTCTCTCTGTCTTTGCTCTAAGAGGATTGGCTGGTTGCGTCTACCAACATCTGTGTATCACTGTCCTGAGAGAGCAAAACAGAGAGGGGATGGGGGGTGTTAGCCAGCTAGATAGCAACACAGCGCGCAGGCAAGGCTGAGTGCCGCTCTCTTTTTCCATCTCCTCTGACACACGCGCACTCTCTTTCTTGTGCACGCACACACAAACAAACACGCACGCACTCAGCAGCACACAGCCGCAACATCCGCATCGCTGGCTGCCCACCCGCATCCCTCTCTCCTTGTCTCCCAGTCTTTCTCTCTCGGAGCGCACTCCTCTTTCTCTCACTTGCTCCGGCCACAACGCCCCATCCTGCCGTCCTGTCCCTCCTCTGCTGTCTGTCACCGTGGCGACATAGCCTCTGCAGCCATGGCGACCAGCCAGCAGGATTCGGGCTTCTTTGACATCAGCATCAAGTCTCTGCTCAAGTCCTTGGGAGGGAGTGAGTACAGCTAATACATCACAGTTGTTGTTGCTGGTGTGCCAAACAAATGCGTGATACGGTCTGACTGCCGAGTCCTCAGTAGATCCTGCAGTGTGTGAGCGGCGCTGATTTTGTTTGTTTATCTGTGTATGTTAGCAGAGGATGAGGCTGAAAAACAGGCAGTATACAGCATGATCCACACTGTCAATATTTGGCAATGTTACGTAATGGAATAATGGAAGACGAGGGCTTGAGAGGGATAGAGACCTGCTCCAGGGGTTAGATGAGGGTAAATCTGGCTCCTCAGCAGTTTTCTATATGAATTATACAGCACATTACTCAGCAAAACAAGAAGTCTGTCTTTGACTGTGTTTTAATCTTTGTTCCAAGCACTAAACGGGTGTCAAGCTCAACCAAAACTTTCCATTAAATATAAAACAGATCAGTGTATTTGTGTGCGTTACCATTCTGTCAATCCCACTTCATGTGCTGTTTACAGTCTGAAAGATTCAAATCTCTTAATCAGTGAGTGAGTCAGTGTTTACCAAACAGAAGGTAAAGCTACTGTACATCACTGTGGGGCAGTCTGGGATGAATGCCCAGCAGCATCATCCTAGACTGGACATACTGTACTTCCCCCACTATCAGCAATGGCCTTATGAATCTGAGACATTACAGTTAGCAGGAAGCACCACTCTGATATAGTCACATCACAGCCTGTGGTTTACCTTCACTGTAACATCAGTGTTTTTCTGGTTGATATAGACGACTTTCCTGTTGTTGTGCCTCTGAGATTTCCATATACTGACTGATCATTAGCTTTCATTTCGTGCATGTATGCATGTACTGTATGCGTGGATACTTTATTTAAGCGTAATATGGAAGTCTCTCTACGTGCTCTCTTGCTAACTGGTCTTTGTGTTGTGTGTATCCCTTTTCATGAGATCCCATGTTATGGTGTGTGTGTGTGTGTGTGTGTGTGTGTGGTTAGCAGGGCAGCTGTGTGGAGCTTATATATTAGGTGTGTGCTGAAGGTTACTGTCAGCAGGGGTTATGATAGTGTAAGGGTTACAGAGGAATTGCAGGGGATGTGTTGATGGTTTCCCCTCAGCGTTTAATGTGATGTAATAAAAAAAAGAAATCGCAGGGAGCCCGATGGCGAATGTGTTTCCTCATTGAAGCTTTGCCGTCTCACAGCTTTAAGACCAAATTGAGTCATGTCGGTTTGTGTGCTTCAAGGTCGTGATGATGATGATGATGACGGTAGTCATTAGGTTAGAATGCCAAGAAACAGGCCTGGTCAGTCCCAGTCAGGTTTGTGTTTCACGCCTAAGTTACTTATCGAGTGAAATCACAAGATAAATAGCTGACCTCATCACGTTAAAGTTGTTTCGTCTCATGCCTGGCTTCCTGTCGGCCTGTATCAACAATATACAATATCAACACACACACACACACACACACACACACACACACACACACACACACACACGTGAAACAAGCAGCTACTTTATTTATTTTGCAATTTTCCGGAGTTTGGTTTTCATCATTAATTGAAGCGTACAGATATATATCCTGTTAAGTTAGTTAAAATGCAACCAGCAGTAACAGTGAAGCTGCCTGAACACATTAATCACATGCAGTGAGAATGCGTTCGCTGCCTCCTTTGACAACACACAGGTTTGGTTCTGCTGGGTCTTGTCGAGGGCAGCTGCTGTGTGTTTGTGGTAACTGTCTGTGCTTTTAAAAGTGACTCATCGCAATCCATTTTACTTAAACACTGCCAACAAAATGTACAAACAGTCCGGGATTGATTTATCTCTTTACCACCCGAGAAAACTTGTTGCAGTGCTTACCAACACAAGTTAGCAGCTTGGCCTGCTTTTCAACCTCTGCATGACGGCCGTATGTTTGGCAGCTGCGTCCGTCATGTGTCACGGTGTGTACGTGTGTGTTACCGCTCACAAAACACTGCATGTTAGTCATGATTCATCGCTTCAGTATGCTTGATGATGATGGATGAAGGAAAACCTGAATCTACATGCAAAGCTGCCCCTCTGCTACTCCTGCAGGTCTTTTTTTGTTTGATGAATCGTTTTGGCTGTGAATTATCAGATGAACAGGGAAAACAATTCCCCCACAGTCCAACCTGATGTGCTGGACTTTCTTATTTTGTCCAAACAACAGTCCAAAACCCGAAGACATTCAGTTTATTATCGTGCATGACAACGAGAAGCATCAAATCTTGAAGAATGTTTGACATTTTTATTTTTAAAGATCGATTAAAAAACAGCGTTTTCCTCTTTCTTTCTTTCTTTCTTTCTTTCTTTCTTTCTTTCTTTCTTTCTGTCTGCACTGTATGTTAAACAAAACCTTTTGAGACATGAAATGTGACTAAACCACAGTGGGCTTGTATTGACTAGACAGAGCAGATTTCTGCTGATTCACCTCATAGAATGCTGAGTCATGTAAATTTCTACGAGTTTTGAAGTGCTCTGGGGCGCTGTATCGACAGCCCTATTGGACACCGTGACGTCTTCCTACTTTCATCTCTTTTCCCCGCTGACATGCATGAGGCTCTCACACACACACACACACACACACACACACACACACACACACACACACACACACCTCTTAAATTCCTGTCACTGAGACGCTTTAGCAGATTATCCGTTTCGAGTCAACATTCGCTAAATTAAATCAGTGCCATTTGATTTGTAGTTTAACCACATTAGTTTGCTTTCCTTATTTGTCACATCTGCCTTGGGAAACTGCGTCCATGTGTATGCGTGTTCGTGTCTCCATGAGTGTGTCTGTTTTCATGTGTGTGCACTTGTGTATGAGCAGGGGTCAGTGGGAGTGGTGGGTATGTAAGAGAGTGACCTCCAGTGGTCTATATATAGCGCCTCCCTCCTCCCCTCGCCTCTCTCTCGGGGCAGTGTTGAAATTCCAACCCAACTCTTCTGGTCAGATCTCCACAAGGAACAGACTTTACTTAACTGCTACTGACAACTAAAGGACAGACACAAAACCACTCACAAGGAAGCACTTCATTTCAATACCGCTTTCCAATGCAAGGACTCCAAGGTCGCAGGCGCTGTCGTCCAGAGAAGTGATGGCAGCCCAGGAGGTGGAGCAGAAGCTGAAGTAGAAACTGATAGTTGCTCTGTAGGCTCATATAGCTCTTAAGCATGGGGCCCTACGCAGCGCCTGGTCTACTCAAGCCTCTGCTGTAGCAGCTCAGTGGAATATCTCTCGATCCCTGTTGGTAGAGTTCACTCGGCCGTCTCCTCTGTTATTTTGAGAAGACGCTTTGACACCATCTCTTCCTCTGCGATTGCAGCACTCACAGCTCTGAGGCGTGAAGTCGTCCTCACTCGGCCGGTTTCGCCCGTGACCATGGCTCTTCCGGTCTGTGGATGCAGCGTATCTTCCTGTTTCGTTCGGATTGAATGTGGAATACAGCTGTCATGAGAGTTTTTCTTTCTGGCTTCACGCACAAGTCTTTTACTTTACCTGCCTATCATTTTCTGAAGGATGGAGCTTCACACTTTTAGCTTTGGTTAAACCTGCCCTGTGACTGAGCCAGACATTACTTTGATGTCTGTGGTTATCGTCATGGTGGAATAGTTGGATGTTAAAGACAATCTCTGGCAAGGAATTACTTTTTTTTGTCAATCATGGGAGCTGTATTTTGCACTTTGTAGACTACTCAGCTACGCCTCCTCAGCTTCATAACCTCTCCCAGTGTTCCCATCCTCCTCCTCCATCCCACTGTTTCTGCCCATTTTACCCACCTCCACCCGCTGTATCCTTGTCTCTCTGTGTGGCTGTCTGCACCATGGAAGTGCCAACTAAATGGAGCAGGGCTAGTGTCATCAGCTTCATCAAGGGCCTTGGTAAGCGTGCAGGGGTGTGCGTTCATGTGCGCCCACGTTTGCATCATTTGAGCGTTCAGGTTTCACACAAACAGGTTGCTGTGTCTGTGGGGCCTGGGGGCCTGTCCGGTCCGGGAATTAGTATTTACATCTCACCTCTCCGGCGAGGTCAGGTCACATGGTCATGAAAGGTCAGTTAGACCTGACAGAGTTGTTAACTCGCACACACTAGCCACTTCTGGGAAATGCTTTGAGGAATTGGGTTGTTTCATCTTGTGGAAAAAGTGTTTTATGCACCTTGTTCTTTTCAGCGTGTTGAGAGAATCAAACCTGCAGATTTACTGCAGTCACACAAGCCATTTTTAATACAATCGTGTTTTAAATATTTGTTTTTGGACAGTAGTCCACAGTGCAGTGTGCTCGGTTTCCACACAGTCTCGCTTCAGGTCTGGTAGCGCACAGTAACTGACGCAGTGGAAATGTGCTGTTTCGTAGTGATGAGTTTGTTCTATTTTAAGGCCATGTTAATATTCCTCGAATCGCATGACAGGAAATGTCCTCTCCCTCCTTATATCTGTCTATCCGTCTGTTGTCTGTCGCTCACTCAAATCCCATCCAGACTCCACCCACTCCCTATCTTTCTTTCTCAGTCTGTTTATCATTATGTCCTGCAAGAATTAATGGTGCCCAGTCTCCCTAATGATGTAATCAGAAGGGAGAAACGAAAACATGGGCTGCCCAGCAAGTGTGTGCGTGCCCATCTGTGTGCCTGGAGAGTGTACCCGGTCTAACTTGGATACGCTCAATATAAATTAGTCATCGCTGAGGAGTTTGAACTTCACAGAAATGATATAAAATGATGTTATTCTGACATAGACAAATTCTGTTCCTCGCTTGTTTAGAGAAAGAGCATGAGAGTCTGTATCTCAGCTGTCTGTCTGCAACACTGTGTGAGTTAAAAGGGACAAATGCATGCTGGTTTTCTGAAGAGTTTGCTGTAGTTAGGCCGATTGGTTTGGCTGCTTACCAACACATCAGCAGTTAGAGCTGCAGCAGTGGCTGTGACTAACAGATCATGGAGGCAATTAAGGTAATTTAAAACCTTTAGCGCCTGACTGCTGTAATTTGAGTCAGGAAAGGATGTCTTCTATGAGAGATAGCTCAGTCAAATCTCAATGTAAAGACATGGCACACATATTTTTAGATTGAGTGTGAGTAACACTTTTCGTTTCCGGTGTCCACTTTGAACAAATATCCATAAATCTGCTTAGAAATCAAAGAAAAGATCCAGAATCCAGAACTTGCCCGAGAAGTCAGTGTCATGCTTTGAAGACCCCCTGCTTCAGACTAACTGACCTGTCTTGACTCTCCCCAGCCTCTCCAGTGGGACTGAAGCCACCCCTCCCGCCAGTCAGTGGAACCTTGGGAGAGAGGAAGGGTCCTGTCGTCATGGCGCCTGTCAACGTGGACCCGGAGAGTAAGCCGGGCGAGTTCGTCCTAAAGAGCTTGTTTGCCAACTTCACCCTGCTCTCCGAGCGCAAGATTCGCATCATCATGGCCGAACCGCTGGTGAGTGACTCGCAGGTCTCATCCTGTTCTGTTTCTCAGCCCATCTGTCTCAGTTTACATCATCATCATTTAGGAATAATCTTTTATCTGATTGTGTTATTCATTGGTTTTTTATGACAGTGTATGCTGACTAATCCTTTTCGCGCAGAGGAGGTGATGCCTGCAAATGTGCCTCATTGCCAAATATTATCTCCTCAGTATCCTGGCTCACATTTACACTATATATCTTTTCTGTATCTCCCTCCACGAGTATCTGCAGTGTTTCAGTTAAGGTCTTTTCTCTCTATGACCACACAGTGCAAACCTTTGAAAGACTCCTCTGTCCTAAGTTTGAAAGCCGTATTTACATATGAGCAAACCTAAATGGTGACTGTGACTGTTAGGTATTATATCTTTTTTTTTAATCAGGAAATAGCTGTTTTAGTTTGCATCCCACAGTGAAACACACTGTAACCTCATTGTAGCCACTGGTTATTTTTCTATAAAGGCCAATGCTAGTATATGATATATATTATATTTCACATTTTTTGACCTATTGCTGCAGTTACAAGAAGTAAGAAATAGATACATAGATAAAATTACAATTTCCTGTGGTGAATTCCTAAGTCATAAGGAAAGGAAGATGTATGACCCACCTCCATGTGTATAAAACAGATATTCAAATAATGTTTTGCCATGTAGATAACTTGGAGTCATGTGTTTGCCTGCAGAAGTAACCAAATATGTGTGGTGTTCAGTAACTGCTGAGTCTCACTGACAGAGTGTGTTAGAAACTGCTTCTTTGGGTTCAGAGGATAATTTGACTCTCCAGTTAAATCCATTGTCTGAGCACGATCTATGATGTATAGTGGTGTGAAGAGGCCTTTTATCTAAGTGTTTTTGTATGTTCATGGAAATCAGGGCTGAGCAGTTGACATGTTTCATGAAAGGAACATGGCAACGTTAGTACCAAGTGCCTCGTCTGATGCTATGCAATGAAATCAGTTACAGCAGTTTTGAGCCGTTTGAACTTTGAGTTTCCTGTCTCGAAAATTTCTTAATAAAATGTCTGCCTGTTCTCGCCCCTTCTGACATGAATTTGTTCCCTTCTGTCTGTCCACGTGTGTCACAGGAGAAGCCACTTAACAAATCTCTGCAGAGAGGAGAGGACCCACAGTTCGACCAGGTGTGTGTACCTAACATGGACACATCATCAGCAATATGTGCTGCCCCTTTTTTCATCCGTCATCCAAATCCAGCCGTACCAGTGTCTTATTTTGGAACTGGGATTAACCTCTCGCTCTTTTCTGTCTCTCTCTCTTGCTCACTTTCGCTTTCAGTTGATCAGCTCCATGAGTTCTCTAGCAGAGTACTGCCTGCCGTCTATCCTGAGGACGCTATTTGACTGGTACAAGAGGCAGAACGGCCTGGAAGACGAGTCCCATGAATATCGACCCAGGGCCAACACCAAGTCCAAGAAGTGAGAGGGCAAAAGCAGCACACACACGCTCAATTGTAAAAACCGTCTTTGCACCCATCTGAGAAGTTAGAGTAGATTTAGAGGACCAAGTTGTCACATACACATACAGAAAAATGCATGAATGACAAACCTCCATGTGTCTATGTTCCGATCAAAGATTGTAGTTATTCATCCGGGCTCATTAAGTTTTTGGAAAACAGTCATTTAATCTGAAATGCTTTCATTCAGTTTTATGCACCTAAAAGCAATAAACAGTAAGCAATACTGTACGGCAGACTGACCATATATAACCCTACACACAGCAGAAGACTAAATAACCTTCACTGAAGTTGTCGTCCTCTTTGCTGAAGCTTGTTTCCAAATCTCAAACAAACTGCACGCTGAGTACACGGAGTGGACCAGATGGTGCCTACAATGAACTGATTAACGGAGATTTAATTAAAGCAGATTCTCACGTAGGACACACACACACACAGAGGCAAGAACAGGAAGTGCACTTGGGCCCCCCCCCCCCATACAGGATCAACACTGTTACACTGAATGTGACAGATAATGTTTCTGTTTCTCTGTCTCTGTCTGTCAGTGATGAGCAGCAGAAGGACTACTTATTGGAGCGAAGAGATCTGGCAATAGACTTCATCTTTTCTCTTGTTCTTATAGAAGTTTTGAAGCAGGTGAGTCTCAGTTTACAGTGCAGTCAGTCCCTCTGGATGTTTGCATCCAGATTGAACATTTCAGACTAAAATGACAACTTTTTTCCTCAATCCAGATCCCCCTCCACCCGCTTTTGGATGGACTCATCCAAGAAGTTATAAACCTGACCTTCAAGCACTTCAAATACAAGGAAGGGTAAGAACGATAACACGTAGAAACACAAATCAGAATTTACTTGACTGTATCGAATGAAGCAAAGTTCAGAGTCTCAGTGTTACTGTCTTTTCTTTCTGGCTGTTCATTTCTGTGTTTTCTCTTCAGGTACCTGGGACCCAACACAGGCAACATGCACATAGTGGCTGACCTCTATGCTGAAGTAGTGGGAGTTGTGGCTCAGTCCAGGTAAATTAATGTTTATGTTGTTTGTGTATGTATACACATTAAATGTTTGTATATCTACAGGGAGCTGATTTTGTCTGTTATCATTATCCATAAATGAAAAATATGAACTGGATTTACTTATTTCGTCTTTACAGTCTGGACTGAAACCCCTCATGCCACTCATGTAAATTGAGTTCGCAATCCAGGTCATGTTGCATCTCTGGGCTGATTTGTCAGGGAGGAAGATTGAATGTGTAGTTACAGTAGCTACGTGTCCTCCCCTTGACCCCATTCTCAGTAGGAACTGCAATTAAAAATACTGTCCCTATGAGTTGAGTACAAATGGGGAAAAGAAACAAATGCCTGCCATTCCCTGTGTGTTAGTAGCATGGTTGTGTGTGTGTGTGTGTGTGTGTGTTGGTAAATACATTGTATGTGTGTGATGGCAACTGAGGATAATGACACTCCAGATGATGGTCCTCCGTCTGTTTAATGTTGTGTGTGATGAGAGATGAGTGCTGTTCCCATTTTCCAGGAGGTTATTACTGTGATGGAGGAGGTGTGGGTTCACAGGATTAGCTAACTGCTGTCACACACACACACACACACACACACACACACACACACACACACACACACATGCGTGCCAGCTGAGCCATCACATCACTAAACATCGATCAAATAATGGATCAAAGTCAATACTTCTCGATCTAGTTTAGCAGATGTGCACTGTTTTATGTGTGGACCGTTGTTTCTCCACTTGGTTAAGCTTCTTTGTTGATTTCTAACTCTGTTTTAGTGTTATTTACACTATTTGTAGCACATTATTTACACACAGGGCCATGAAAAGGTTGAGTACACACAGGCTTAAACAATCTGGGCACGTACTTTATTCTTGGCGTTATTTCCATGCTTTTCCAGCCTGGTTTATGGATCACAGTGTTTATGTGCATCTTATTTAAACACTCAGCACTAAACAGAATGACTATTCCACTTACTTAACAGCTGTGGCAACCCCTGTCAAGCATGCAAAGCACCCCCCCCTAAAATAAAAAACAAAAAAACAAGTACGCACACACACTTACATGTTCCCTCCACGTCACCCCTCCAGATGCCATTCTAAATATAGGCCTGCAGAGCGCTGTTGGTATAATCTATCTGGATGGTGGGCACATACACAAACACACACACAAGCACACACTAATGTGCACAGGCAAAAAAGAACAAAAAGCAAAAAAAACAGGGGCATAGAGCAGTAGGAGTTAGAGGGTATACGTAGGTATACAGCATATTCTTATTTTTAGTCAGTTTTGCACGTAACCTCTTTTATATCCCAGAGTAGACAGACAAGGCCAGGTCATGCCTTCGCCATCCTAGGAAAAATATTGCCTGCAGCCTACCTGCCTTGTTGGTTTCCCTGAAATAATAACACTTTGGAATATTTAATTAATGAAGTAAATGGGAAAGAGGAAGCAAACTACTCGAACAAAAGTGTGCTTTCAGAAATACAAACAACCTTGCGATGCTACAGCAGTGCTGTAAAGGTTGAGGTTAGTGTTAGGTGCATCCATTTGGGCACATATTAAGAGTATACCCACCTCTCCAGGCACCACTACACCACTGGTAGTAATCCCACTAACCATACCACCACTTTTTTACTAAAACTCAAGAGAATAGAGGGACTGTTCACATCTGGTCACTGCTTCCTCGGCAGGTTCCCGGCAGTGAGGAAGAAGTTCATCTCTGAGCTGAAGGAGCTGAGACAGAAGGAGCAGAGCCCTTACGTCATCCAGTCCACCATCAGCCTCATCATGGGACTCAAGTTCTTCCGTATCAAAATGTACCCGGTGGAAGACTTTGAAGCCTCCTTCCAGTTTATGCAGGTAGGCTGAGCTGAAATCACGGACCAGTTATTTCCATGTCAACAAATTGTAAAGAGCTGTGGTTTAGGAGTCTCTTGAAGCGTTCGCAGGACAGACATGCTTTTTCTCTCCAAACAGTTGTGTCTGGAAGAAGTTTAGAGCTATCATAGAGCTTTCTTATAGGTTCGCAGAAGTAATTAGGAGTTAAGTGCCTTGTTTATTGGGCCTTTGATGGTAATTGCAGTGGTGAGCAGAGCATGTGAGCGCAGTGGAGCAGTGAGAGTTTCAATATCGCTCCACGCTCGATCCAGATTTCACCCCTCTCCACTCAAACCGCTCCAGATAAAGATAAAGGCTGCCTTGAATTTACCCCCCCCCCCCCCACAACCCAGTTCAGCTCAAACTTAAGGTTTGATGTTTCTTTTATAAGCTAATAAAATGGGCAGTTATTAATTAAAAATCAGTTTAAACAAAGACGCTTCTCTCTGCTGTGACTTCTGTCTCTGTCATGTGTCTCTTTCAGACTCAGCCTCCCATAAACTGAAAAATAGATGTATAAAAACCAAAGAGTTCTTGGTAACGCAGCAGCTGCAGCTGCAGCAGCATCAAAAGTCAGAGAGGCTTTTATTCACTTCGAACTCATAATGTGAGCTGTACCGGAACAAAATTGGAGTAGGATGGAGCAGGAGATAAGGTGATGCTCCGGCGTTTTAAATAATCTGCTCCAAGCTCCATCCAATATCCTTCCGCTCACGCTCCGCTCACATGCTTTGGTAGTGAGAGTGTTTCTCATTTCCTTCTCCCATACAAAACCAGGATTTGAACCGGTGACCTTGCGCTCACAGAATTATCATGTGTATACATTGCTTCTCTCACTGTCTCTGACTCTTTCTCTCTTTATGTCTGCAGGAGTGTGCACAGTATTTCTTGGAAGTGAAGGATAAAGACATTAAACATTCATTAGCCGGACTGTTTGTGGAGATTCTTGTGCCTGTAGCTGCTGTAAGTGCATTTCATCTTGCTTCTCAATGAACTTTTTGGGTTGATTTCTTGTTTGTGTGTGTTGATTAAAAAGTCTGCTTGTCTTTGTGGTCTGAATACATAGTGTTTATATCTTTACAATTATATGAATCTTAAGCTCATTTTAATATATAGCATCAAGAAAAGTAGAATAAGGACACTGGGGTATGGAACCTAAATGTGTACAGATTTAACTTTATTCATCCTCCCCCAGACTGTGAAAAATGAAGTGAATGTGCCGTGTCTCCGAAACTTCGTTGAGAGTTTGTATGATACCACACTGGACCTGTCCTCCCGGAAGAAACACTCTCTGGTAAAGTTCTGCCGATACTCTGTTTCATCGCTGCTCATCACTCTTGATTTCTTGTCCATTAAAAATAATTGGTGAAAGCTCTTACTGTAACTCTCCAACATGTGGGCTTTTATCTCTCCGTGGGAAGGAGACAGGAGTGCAGTGTGCAGTGCACAGGCTAGTTTTTGAAGCAGTGCCAGATGGGCAATATTTGCCCACAGCAGGGAAACAGGCGGGGGAATCAGCAAATTAGATGCAGTACATCTCCCTTATTAAGACAGAGGTTTCACATGAACAAGCAGGCAGTAAAAGTCCTCTGTTTAATTATCAGGACTGTTATGGTACTGCCTCACCATGAATGTTAAGGAAACGATAGAACAGGCAACAATCTGTGACGCAGGATGATAAGTTTAGATAAGATTGTTCTAACTTAAATCAACTTGTTTCAGGTTTTTTCCAAATTCATGCTTAATTTTTCCCCAATTATATTTGAATCTCTTCGAGATCCAGGTGTTCATTTCTACAGAAATTATTAACATGTTGATTTACAATGGAAACAGGTTGAAGAAAACAAGGCTTTTAGACAGAAATGATTGGAGAAGACAGATCGCCCAGCCTTTGTTGGATTCCATTGCCATAAACAAATCCAATTCATAAAAAAACAAAACAAAAACATGACGTCCGGCTGCCGTGCTGCATTATTGCTGCTTGTTGTAGATGTGCTATTTGTGATATGTGCCTGGGTTCTTCATGCTGTGACAGAAAGTCGTGTCCACCGGACTGCAGACATGTCACTCAGTTATCAGGCTCGCTTCCTTCAGTGGATTCTCCAAATACTCCAAGCAGCCCATGCATTCAACACTCCTCTGCACACACATTGTATATGTTTTCACTTTTTCCAAACGGAACAGCGCACAGGCATGCACACAAACAAACAATCGCCTGTCATGTCAGAGCAGAATGGACAGACGCGATCGGAATGACAGTAATGTGGTGTTTTCCATAATTGTTATTCTTTTGCGCTCTGAGTAAGAGGCACTGAAATGGGAGGCAGACACATAACAAACACCCTCTATGATAAGGAGTGACAGGTAAATGATGCACTCCTCAGACCAAGCATTCACATAACCTTTCATGACATGGGTGGACCTGGACTCACATCAGTCATTCACAAGGTATTCGTGTTTAAGAATGATCTGTATGTAGACTTACATGCCTTTCCCAGAGAAGGGAACGGAATAGACACCCAAGTATGTGAATCTTATGTTGACAATTTTCGTATATTGGTCTCTCCTATTAACTTGTGAAGGTATTAATCATATTGTTGTTTTCATGATACTGACTGGCAAGACAAAGCTCAGGGAAAGAAGTGTTTTATTAAACTGACTTTATTCTAGCGAGGACAACATAGATGACTGTGGAAAAAAAAAACAGGTTGATGAGGGATTTATGAGGCTTCAAACAAGTGTCACATGATTGTGCGAAGCTTAATCTGAAGTAGTGTAATTGCCTGTTGTTATTAAATGATAAAGGAAGAGCTCATAAATTAGATTTTAGCTTGACATCAATGATTGTCAGACCTGTTTTGACTGACTTCATCAAAAGTAAGAAGCTGCATTGTTCATGTATAAAACTGGTGAGGAAGACAGTCTGAATCCTTTATATTTACATGACGAACTTTGAATTTAGATACCTGATCCCTCACTGCTGCTTTTCTGATCATGTGAATATTTCCCATATGTCCTCTCTCTCCACACCAGGCCCTTTATCCTCTGGTGACCTGCCTGCTGTGTGTCAGCCAGAAGCAGTTCTTCCTCAGCCGCTGGCACATTTTCCTCAACAACTGCCTCTCAAACCTGAAGGTCAGCCTCTCTCTCTATACCATGCCAATGTAAATAATTACTATAGCATTGCAGGGAGGGGAGGGCAGTATTTGAACAGATCACAAGCAGCGTTATACACACACAAAAATTATGTAGTCAATAAATTTGTGCCCCTAGGGAACGATTTGCACACAACACTGAACTTCTCGCAACAAACTGCCGCACTAGCATTACCTAATATCTCTTCCACCTCCGAATCAACCAGCAGTATGCGTTGCCTCCAGGGAAACGCTGCGGAACATCGTGATTGATGGGGGCTCGTAAAGATTTCTCGTAGTTGTGTAATGGAACGTAGCTGATCCGTGATCCGTATGTAGCCCTCCCCACGGTTCGGCACGCATGTGAACTGCGGATTAATTGCAAAATTTGACCATCATAGTGTGAAATACAGTTTGACTGCTGCTGCTTAAAGTAATAATTCCCTAAACCTTGATGCAGAGCTGCAGTAAAGATAGACAAGACAGATGCGTGCTGTGTTTTACTGTGCTGTGATGGGGTTAGTGAAGAGGGAGTGATTTAAAAGCCGTCCTTTTTGCCTCCATGGAGTGAAATCCTCTAGACTATGACTTTGGGCATTTTCAGTGGTGTAGCTGGGAGTATTTGTCATCATAGAAATGAGATCGTAAGACTGTGATGTTTATTTTTCGATATTTGCTGCAGCTCCACTCTCAGTCTGTGGTACAGTGTCCTTATAGTATCATGATGTGCAGCCAATCAGACTGCAGTCACCTGTGTATTACAGCACTGACCATTCACACTGTACACAGACACACTAACTGTACATGCATACAAATACAAATAGCTTTAAATCCATTAGTTAAAAAAGTCACAGTGATAATAAAGTGCTCACTTTGCCAATTTGTACTTTGGTTTTTAACTTCAAGTCCATACTTCTTTGTTTCATTTTATTTTTTACTTATTTGTATTTCTTTATTTCCGCATGCGTATGAACGCAGAATAAAGACCCCAAGATGGCCCGTGTGGCTCTAGAATCACTCTACCGCCTGCTGTGGGTCTACATGATCCGGATAAAGTGCGAGAGCAACACTGGAACACAGAGGTAACAGATATCTGATTCAACTTGTCAAGTTTTAAGCTTCAATATGTCGTCGTTAACTAGATTCTGATACCAAGTATAATTACAATTAGAATTGGTTATTATCTGTGTTTCTTAAAACTGATGTGGAAGTGATTGGTTATTGTTAAAAAGCCCAACATGTCATAATTTTAATGGGATATTTAACTCAACACTTCCTCCTCCCTCTCCTGTGTCTCCTCTCTCTCGTCCCTCTTTCCTCCGCCAGTCGCCTGACGTCCATCACCTCCACCCTGTTCCCCAAAGGGAGTCGTAGCGTTGTACCCAGAGACATGCCCCTTAATATCTTTGTCAAGATCATCCAGTTTATTGCACAGGTGTGTATGTATGACGCTTCCACACGCTCATGTACAAACTCATGTGAAGTCTTAGATGTAGGTTGGCACTCACACAAACACTATTAATCCACAATATTTAGTTGACACAGTTTCATAAACAGGTCAAAAGCTAAAGCAGTTATTTCAGTACCTACTCACACAATTGCTCTGATAATACAGGATTACCATTAGATTTTTTCACATTTAGCCAGAATCCATTATTAAAATTGAATACAATTCATCTAAGGGTTCCTCTTTAAGATCTTGAAAGTGCCTGCACTTATGGCTCTTCAAGGCACCAAAACTCTTGTCCTTTCCCATGTGTTCATTCTGTATGTAATCAGTCATATAATAGAAATGTCCCATCTGTGTGCTGCTGGTGACGTACAGTACGTGTACTAGCTGCCTCACACCACATTAACTCTGAAATCCTGTAACACCGGTATGTTTGTCCGCTGCTCAGGAGAGACTGGATTTCGCCATGAAGGAGATCATATTTGACCTGCTGAGTGTCGGGAAACCTGCCAAAGCCTTCAGTCTCAACCCAGAGGTAAAGAGGGCAGACACAGACACTCAATCATGTGCACACGCTCACACACAGATCACACAGTGTGTCCCCTGGCCACGATAGAAGGATGAGCCAGCACTTGTATTCTTCAGTCAGCGAAGAAGGTGAAGAACAATATGCTCTCTGTTGGAGCTCTGACATTTAAATGCACCATCGGAATGAATAAGCACCTTTTCAGCTCTAGTAAAGAGATGCACTTGGAGTTGACCGTATGCAATGTGATTAGATCTTATGAAGGCCAATAAATTTGAGTCAGCTTCAGTTAGTGCTGAGGATGACAAGTCTGAAGAAGAAAAAACTGGGACCAGATATCTGTAGACCTCTGCTTGAGGCTAGCAACTCAAGGCTACATTAGCTGCTACTAGCATAGCACAAGCAAATCTCCTACTGAGCTGATCTTTTATATAAATGTCCATTGGGAAGCCAACACTGTTATAGAGTGTGGTGGAGTGCTCTTCTAACACAGTAAAGACATTATAAGAGTGAGTATGTTTTGGATAATTCAGAAATATGTACAATTACAGTAAAACATTGAGATTACAAACCAGTAATTGTATAAATGGTGGTGTGCGTTTACTCAATTCCTTCCACAAATTTGCCATTGCTCTTGATAAACAGACTTCTGGCGTGTAGTAAGGATGCTTCATCTGTGTCCCAGCGTATGAACATAGGTCTGCGGGCATTCCTGGTGATAGCAGATGCTCTGCAACAGAAGGACGGAGAGCCTCCCATGCCCAACACGGGAGCCACACTGCCCTCTGGAAACTCTCTGAAGAAGAAGAAAACTTATCTCAGCAAGACGCTCACTGAAGAGGAAGCCAAACTAATAGGTCTGTTCGCTGTGTCTGTAGGCATCCAAGCCAGTGTAATTTAAAAGAAGTTGGTCTAACTCCATGTACTGTCTCTTTGTGTTCTCCACAGGCATGTCCTTGTACTACTCCCAGGTGCGAAAGGCTCTGGACAACATCCTGAGACACTTGGACAAAGAGGTGGGTCGTTGTATGATGCTCACCAGCGTCCAGATGCTCAACAAAGAACCAGAGGACATGATTACGTACGTAACTGTGACGCAGAAATATGAAACATTTTCAAGTAAAACTCTCAATTCTCTGTAAATTATTTGAAATTGTGCTATTTTTTTGTCTGACCTTTTGACATGTGATGAGTATGTTTTCCATGTATATACACTGTTAAAATAACGTGCCTGTTTTTTGGGTGAAGAAAGTTACAAATGCCATAAGTAAATGTTTCCGTCTCCAACAGTGGTGAAAGGAAGCCCAAAATCGACCTGTTCAGGACATGTGTGGCTGCCATTCCTCGTATCCTTCCTGATGCCATGTCCAAACCCGAACTCATTGACCTGCTGTCACGGTGAGTCAGAGACAGGACGACTTTAAGTCTGGCAGGCTAACATGTAATTTCTTACTAATTATATACAAACACATACCTATCCTGTTGAGTAATCACTGCTAATTTTATATCTTTACATGACGTTTGTGTTAGAGATATTGTACAGTTTCATGACTTAAATTGTTTTTTTTTTTTTAATCTCTTCAGTAAGATGTTTCTCATTCAACACATGTTGTCATCTATCCCTCAGACTTACTGTGCACATGGACGATGAGCTTCGTCTGATTTCCCAGAACTCCCTGCAGAGCCTGCTGCTTGATTTCTCAGACTGGAGGGAAGACGTCCTGTTCGGTTACACACATTTCCTTTTGCGCGAGGTAAACCTGAGCTTGACAGAAACCTCCCACTACCCAGACAGTAAAAGATTTTATCCTGCATTGCACTGAATGTCATGAGAATCTTTCAGAATCAGACAGTTGTAACATGTGCCTTAAATTGAGAGAGGTGAAATCGAGAACCAGCATAAAAAACCTCAAAGTATGTTGCTACAACAGCACTTTTCTCACTTTTCTTTTTCTGTGCATGAAAATTGTTCTAAAACAGAATCCATAAAACGTTGCTCCTAGTTATCTGCCTCCACTTTTTCAGTTGATGTTGCTTACCCTTGCAAAATTATCCTCCGTGCCACAGGAGGCCTGTCAGAAAACACAATCAGAGTGACTCAAAAGGCCTTATCCTCTCTGAATTAACAACATGTGCTACATATTTATGTTGGCAGCCCTTCTATAAAATTCTTCTATAACTGTTTCAGGTCCAGGACACCCATCAGGGTCTGCAGGATGCATCTGTGAAGCTCCTTCTCCAGCTGCTCACACAGTGGAGGCTAGCTCTGCAGCTCCAGGGGAAGATGCGAGGTGGTGTTGAGGTTAGTACAGCGTAGTTTAGTACACTTCAGCATACTTTGTCCCTCTTACAGCAGTAATGGTGTTTAAATTCTGTCTTTCAAAAAAACGAAACACAAAACCATAACTCAAAAACGCTGACTTACAGTCAGATTTGTTACTCTTCACTGACCTTTCCTCCCTCGCTCTCTTCCCTCTCCATCAGTCGAGCCCCAGACTGCCCGAGCGAAGCCCTCATTGCTCAGTGCTCCATGCAGTGGAGGGCCTGGCTCTGCTGCTCCTCTGCTCGTGTCAGATCAGCACAAGGAAGCTGGCAGTCGGTGTGTTGAGAGAAATACGCTGCCTCTTCACAGCTCTGGGCCATGCGGAGGTACAGTACAGGAAACTCCAATCTTCACCAAACAAACATAGCAGAGAACAATTCTGTCGCTTTTTAAACCTCTGTGTAGGTTTTAAGTGACTGGAAAAATAGATGAATATACAGTTGAAAGACAAATATCACTAACATGTACCAGGCCAAGGACAATAGCAGGATGGAAGAAGAACCATCTGACTGTAGCTGTGATAAGATATGCAGCGTATGCAGCCTGTGAATTCTCTCACATTGTATGACGCTGTCATAAAAATAGCTGATTCTATAAATGTCTTCCCCTCCAGGATGATGACAAACCCATGATAGAGGTCATGGACCAGCTGAGCCCCGCTGTCATGGACAGCTTTGTTCATGTGGCTGTCTCTGATTCGGTGAGTGTATTTTTGTTAAGAGTGTGATCGGTAACATGAGACCATCACATCAGATAAACTGCATCAATCACAATCTCTAAAATGACTTCTTCTGCTCTCAAACTCATTTCCTTCCCCTCCATCAGTCCACGTTGCCTCTCAGCCACCATGTTGACCTCCAGTGGCTGGTGGAGTGGACGGCTCGACTGGTGAGCAGTTCCTACGACGTGAAGAGCCCCAGCCACGTCTGGATCTTCGCCCAGTGCATGAAGGACCCGTGGGTGCTCTGTCTGCATATCTTCCTGCGGCAGGAGCACCTGCCCAAACACTGCCCCATTGCCCTGGGATACGCCTGGCCTTACGCCTTCACACGGCTCCAGCTGCTGCTCCCACTGGTTGACCCCAAGTACAAGACCACACTTTCATTATATTGTACTTTTTAGGCATTTAACTGCTACTTAAATAACCAAAATAAAAATGCATATAGCATACAACAAATGATCCATGTCTGCGAAACATTCAAATATCTGACTTTGTGCCTATTCTCTGTTTTTCTGTCTGCAGCAGTCCAGTGAATGCTAAGAAGACCAGCACAGCAGGCTCCAGTGACAACTACATCTCTCTGTGGCGTAACTACCTGATCCTGTGTCTAGGAGTGGCGAAGCCGAGCATCATGTCCCCCGGTCACCTCAGAGCGTCCACCCCAGAGATCACTGCCACTACGCCCGACGGCAGCGTCACCTACGACAACAAGGTGTGTGTTTGCGCTGCAGAATTAATCATTTCCGGGTCTTCACAAAATGCCTGCAGCTCACATGTTTTTATTGATTTGATGAGTCTCTATGGACTTGCAGATTAATTGTTTCAGCTCTAAGGGCATATCTTGTTGCTTCATGCAGTGATGAATGGGATTTTGATTGTGAAGAATAGCCTTTAGATAGACATTTTACAGTCACATTGACACCATCATCACTAATCATTTCCAAGAAAAAAGGACAAGAAAGTATTTAATATCTGACATTTTAAAGTGTAACATGGTGGAAAAACCTGGACTCATTAATAATGAGCTTAAACAGCTACAGTGTATATTGTTACCAGACTTTTGGAAATTAGTTTTAGGTTGTTAATGTTGCTTGATCCATCTTTGTGTATTTCTTGTCATCTCTCAGGTGATAGGCACTCCCTCAGTTGCCTGGCTATTAAAACAGCTCGTCCCACTGATGAGAGCTGAGAGTTTGGAGATCACCGAGTCTCTGGTGCTGGGGTTCGGATGCACAAATGCTCTGGTCTTCAGGTACAGACACATGCAGAAATGCGCAGCAACAGTACACACATAGCTCTCGTCATGCACATCAGACGTGGGTGAAGTCCAAAATATTCTTTTTACCCACTGAGACGACAAATAATTTGTTCGTCACAAAAACTAATGTCTTTAAAGCTCAGACGACTGAAAATGAATGATGTGCTGGAATTAGTCTTATCCCAGACATAAGAAATACATGGTTCATCAGTTTCTTCACACCCCCTTCTTCTGTTAGTTATTCAAATCAGTCTTCACATTCACTTCATAACTGAGACGCCTCTAAGACATTCAGAGAAGAAAGAACTGCATCACTGATGTCAAAGACAGGGACAGAAATGTATCACATTTTTTTCAAAGGACAGAGGCTCCACTGTGAAAGCGAGGTATTTCATTTTAAAGACACAATCTATTTTTAACCTGAAATGTTTTTCAAAGGGGCCGTCATTGTTATCAAAGAGATTAAGGTCTCTGCAGACAAATTTGTCTAACATTCCTGTGTTTGAGGATTAGTGGTTTTAGGCCACGTAGCATCTGAGTTACACAAGATAGATATCTGTTCCAAACCGCTGTGTTCCTTTAAATCACACCGTCCTCCGTCTACAAGGAAGGAAGATTTAGTCTCATTTAGCAGTGAAGCAATCAATTGATCCTGAGCCGCTCTGATCCTGTGTGTTTATAGGGAGCTCGTTGAAGAACTCCATCCACTTATGAAGGAAGCACTGGAGCGTAGACCTGAGGTAACACACACACACACACACGCATAGAGTGATGGGTGAAACACACCGACAGCACTGAAACAAGATTAGATTAATTTTATTGATCCCACACAGAAAACTGTAAAATACACTTGTGATGAAGTATAATGTTGGTCCAGGATTAGATTTACTTTACATGCATCAGTTCATAAGAGTGTTGAAGTATATATTTCATGAATTATCTAGTTTATGTTCATAGCTAGTCAGTCAATATTTTGCTATTTATGAAATGCATTATTTTTTTATACTGCTAATGTAAAGTTAAGTCACTTTTCATTCTAAAAGCTAATTAAAACTGTATAAACAAAACATCATATGTATAGTAATATATGTTGTTTAATACAGCTGCAGACATTGTTTGAGGCTTGAAGGCTCCCCGGTTCAGCTCTTAATTGAAAACCTTTGTGTGTTTTCAGAACAAGAAGCGCAGAGAGAGGAGGGATCTTCTCAGGCTCCAGCTTCTGAGGATCTTTGAACTGTTGGCTAACGCAGGAGTTATCAGTGACAGGTAGAACACACATTTAGTCTCCTGGGAGCCCTCGAGTTGCTTTTTGTTCTGATCTTTCCTCGTGCACGTGGGCTCATGCATCGTTCATGCTCTTTCCTGTCTCTCACTTGCTTCCTCCTGTAACTTCTGGCTAATGATGGCGCTCCCTGTCTAACATCAAAGATGATCTCTGTGATTACCAAAGTCAGTTGTCCTTCTCCTCCTCTGTAGCACCAACGGAGCACTGGAGCGTGATTCCCTGGCACTGGGCGCCTTATTCCTTGAGTATGTGGATCTAACCCGGATGCTTCTGGAGGCTGAGAATGAGAAGGAGCTGGATGTGCTTAAAGACATCAGAGCTCATTTCAGCGGCATGGTGGCTAATCTCATCCAGTGTGTTCCCGGTAAATCATTTGACTTTTTTATGATAATGTATGTCCTACATGCCCAGTCAGTAAAACGCTCATAGATTACAAATGTAAATTTAAACCTTTTTTGACCCCCTATGTCTCTCTCTCTCTCTCTCTCTGTCATCCTCACACTCACATCTACGCAGTCCACCACAGGCGCTTCCTCTTCCCTCAACAGTCTCTGAGACACCATCTCTTCATCCTCTTCAGTCAATGGGCCGGACCCTTCAGTGTCATGTTCACTCCCCTCGATCGTTACAGTGACCGCAACCACCAGATCACTCGCTACCAGTACTGTGCTCTAAAGGTAAGCAGTAACTGTTCTCCCAAACCCCGCTAACCTGTTTTTTTTCATTGTATTTGACAAACGCTATAGCATTATCTCAACCTTTGTCACCCAGGCCATGTCAGCAGTTCTGTGTTGCGGTCCAGTGTTTGACAATGTGGGTCTCTCTACTGACGGCTATCTCTACAAATGGCTTGACAATATCTTAGCCTGCCACGACATCCGGGTAGGTCCACTCCACAATCAGCTATTGCATTTAGTTTGTTGCACAGGAGCTTTTTATGTTATTTTTTACGAAAATATACTCTAGTGGTAAACATACATGTGGAGAAGTTTCAGCACTTTCAGCACCAAGAAGTTATTATTCAAATCTCTTGTACCATTGCTTGTTTTCCTGTAGGTTCACCGTCTTGGGTGTGAGGTGGTCATCCTGCTCTTAGAACTGAACCCAGACCAAATCAATCTGTTCAACTGGGCCGTGGACCGCTGCTTTACTGGATCTTACCAGCTGGCATCTGGCTGCTTCAAGGCCATCGCCACTGTCTGTGGCAACAGGTAGGGAACCATGCGTTTGTTCGATTTGATCTGAAGATCCACCAGCTCCAGGGAAACAAATTTACAGTTTCTAACCTCCCGGCAGACGAGTATAACTTCTCACAGTGTCACTTTATATTCATTGAGTTCATTTTCATTGTGACCAGTAACTGATGACCATTTCTGCTTGCTTTGCCAGGAATTACCCATGTGACCTCGTGACCTTGCTCAATCTGGTGTTGTTCAAGGCCTCAGACACCAGCAGGGAAATATATGAGATCTCCATGCAGCTGATGCAGGTACATGCAGCACACAGAGCAGAACAACACAGTTTCATTGTTATATATTTATTAATTTCACACAAAGAGGTAGAAAACAGAACAGGAGCATAAAGCAAAAACCTGTCAAAGCATTTTGACTGTAATGATAAATAATGTCTGCAGGTGCTGGAGTCTAAACTGTGCGCGTACTCAAAGCGGATGGTGGAGCAGAAGCCTTGTAATATTTTGTATGGAACTCACGGCCCCCTGCCTCCCCTGTACAGCGTCAATCTGTCTCAACTCTCCATCCAGCTGGCCAGCATGTACCCGGAGCTCACTCTGCCTCTTTTCTCAGGTACGTTTTTCAGGCTGAAGATACTGGAGCACTTCATTACAAAGTCCAATATATAAAACTACGCTCTCCAAGCTGATGTATCTCCCTACACTGTCATGTTTCAACAACAGAAACTACTTATCAGGTTGGCTGCCAAAATGCAGTTTTATTGTTCCATTATAATCCAATGTGCTGAATACATCTAGTGAACCCATTAAATACTGAAGTTATCTCCAAAAGGATCTTTTTGATCCCTCACACTGACAACTCCCAAGAGGTTTCCCTGAGACGGTTGTTGAATCCCAGTGTGTTCTCAGCTTCCTCCAGGCACTTGCAACATTAATTCCCCTGACATTTTCTTTGGCTGTGCAGAGGTGAGCCAGCGTTTCCCAACCACCCATCCCAACGGCAGACAGATCATGCTTTCCTACCTGCTACCCTGGCTTAGTAACATTGAGCTTGTGGACACGGGTCTCCTACCGCCCGCCTCAAGCCCCTGCACACCAGAGGAAGAACCTCACGGTCAAGGGCAGGGCATGTCCCCCAGTCTGAGAGGCAACGGCTGGGGCTCCTTGCAGGCGACCTCGCTGGTGCTCAACAACCTCATGTTCATGACTGCTAAGGTAGGGAGCCTTGTTTGTGAAATGACTCTCCCTTTTGCAATGAAATCGCCCACATTTAAACTGGATCTCTTTCTTAACATTGTCAGTATGGCGACGAGGTTCCTGGCCCAGAGATTGAGAATGCCTGGAACGCTTTAGTGTCCAACGAGAGGTGGAGCAACAACTTACGGATCACCCTGCAGTTCCTTATCAGCCTGTGTGGAGTCAGCAGTGACACCACACTGTTGCCTTATGTAAGCGCAATCTGTATGAACCGACACACCTCTTTGAAGTCTGACATTTTCTGATGATGATAAATAGCATAGCAAATATGTAGAGACCACATGAGCTGAATCAGTTCATACTGTGTATTCGTATCTCCTTAAGATCAAGAAGGTGGTGATCTACCTGTGTCGCAACAACACCATCCAGACAATGGAGGAGCTCCTGTTTGAGCTGCAGCAGACTGACCCGGTTAACCCCGTGGTCTTGCACTGCGACAACCCTCCCTTCTACCGCTTTGCTGCCAGCAATAAAGCCTCCACCTCACAGACAGGTGAGAGGAGAATTGCTGTCATATTCTGTGATGTCTACGATTTGACTGTACTGTATTTCTAAAGATTGTGTCTGAAATGTCTTATGTGTTAGGTACCACCTCCAGCAGTAACACTGTGGTGGCTGGTCAGGACAACCTGGCAGACACAGATGAGAACAAGCTGGTCAGAGAGAGTGAAGAGCGGTTAGTATTAATGCATATTTTTTACATACTTGGCAAAATATAGCTGAATGTGCTGTCAGATCGAGGCGCCCAACAGTCTCTCAGGAGGCTTGTGCAAGTGGATATGTTAAACACGTCAGCATCGTACCAGTTACGCAGCAATATTAATATCAGAAATTCAGACTTTTCAGTCACAGAATAGACCGTATATTTTGCAAGTCTGGAAACTCAAACACAAATTTCACTTTGAATGTCATGTGTCTCTCTCAGCAGGGCCAGGGCTCACAACAGACTGGAATCTCGCTACAGCAACAGCTCCGGAGGCTCCTACGAAGATGAAAAGAGTAAGTTGTCTTGGTTCTCATGAGAATGAATGTACAACCATGCTGGCCTTGTACAGTGTGTACTCACACCAACAGCTCGTGGGGATTCACAACTGTCTGTTATTTGGAAAGAGCTTCAGGACATGGATTCTTGCTGTCAGTCCACAGTGTTCGACATTGAAACCTCAGACCTTTATGCTAATTGTCAACTGTCCCCTCCACACAGACATAAATGCACAGAGTGGCAGAAGTTGTTTTTATTGTGCAAGGGAATAATTACCTGGATAAACACAGCTATACTGGTGTGGATGAAAGAAGTGTCTCATTCAATGCATTTAAATTTTTGTTGTTGATGTTGCAGTTGTTTGTGAATCATGTTATTTGGACACGAGCCCAGACCCACCACTGTCCCCTGTGACACAGATACAGATTTAACCTCAAGCACACTGATGGTACACGGCCTATCTTTAGCAGGCGACATCCAGGCGTGAGTCTGCTGCCGTAGTCCTCATGTGACTAAGCAGAACTGTAACCAGACATGGTTACAAGAGTGGATCCATTTTTAAAAAGCAGGATGTACTTTCACCAAACTACATCAGGGCTTCTCAAAGTCCAGACTGGCAGAGAACATTAGGGAATTCAGCAAATGCACGCAGTTCGAGAACACCTGCTTTATGCTAAACGATGGCAGTTGAAAATATTTTCCTTGTTGTTTTTCCATTTTGTTCTGACTGAACGAAGGACATATAACGTGATAATTAGTGTGCTTTAAAGCTGCTGGTATGATTTTTGTATGGTAATTAACTAAAAATGTAAGTAAAAATTGTTTCAGTTCTTTATGGGTGTACATTTCAAAACTGAGCATGTTTAGACACTTGAGAAAATAAAATACAATATTGTAGCACTGGTTAAGCGTAGTAGTAAATTACACTTTGTTATTGAAATAGCTGAACTGCGCTAAGCTAATGTTTGGAATTCCACATGTTTTGAATAGTTTGTGAGTGACCTGTCACATAAGCTGTTCGTCACTGCTTTGATTGACGTGGGAAAGCTTCTTGGGATCACACAGAGTGTGTGTGTTTCAAGCATATTTGTGCTAACTAAATCTTGAGATTGGTCTGTTTTTGTAGCCGACCCACTCCCACCATATGCTGGTTGGCTACTGGGCGTTCTGGAGACCAACCATCCTCAACCGTTACCAATGCCCGTTAACGGAGGCTGCTGGGCTCCTCTGGTTGACTACCTTCCAGAAACCATCACGCCTAGAGGACCACTGCACAGGTATGCACAAACAAACATGGACGCACACTGTACAGGCAACCTGCTGGGAAACATCCACAAAAATCACACACAGAAAACACACTCAGGGGTGGAGCAGTGATGTTTCTATCAGCAGCGAGTCAGCCAGTCAGTATTAGAGGGGATTTTGCTCATTTATCTTCTCTCGACACCTCAAAAATCATTACTTAAAGTGGGGCTTTATATTCATGCAGATGCAGTTTAGTAGCAAGAGAGGCCCCACAGTCCCAGCAGCAATATACACACAAAACCAGCTTCTATAACAAGACTGAATGATGATTTGGACTGACTGATATGCCTGCCTAAAAAACCTCCTGGAAATTACTTTTTTGTATAATCTGCATGTCAGTTGTCTCTAACACGTTCCTTAACTGGCTGATACAAATCTGCCTTAAGACTGAGGCATATTTAAGAGTTAAAGCTCGTGAGCTTTCCTGTATTGATTGAGCCATGGAAGGATCAAGTGCTGTTAATGTTTTGTGCACTCACTGGATTCATCTGTGTGTGTGTGTGTGTATGTGTGTTGGTTCTCAGGTGTAACATTGCAGTGATCTTTATGACTGAAATGGTCGTGGACCACAGCGTGAGGGAAGACTGGGCTTTACACCTGCCCCTGCTACTACATGCCCTCTTCTTGGGTAGGTGTTACACAACACACACACACACATGACTCAACTTTGGTCTATGGAGCTTTTAGCTGATCAATCTTGAAAAGAGAAGGAGGAAAGAAGAGTGTCATTTAAACAAAGGAAACTGTAAAAACACAGACTAAATATCACGCATAAAATACACAACCATGTGTTTTGGAAGTGCAAAATTCCAATGTGAAAAACTGGACGAGCTGGTTGGCCAATCATACGAGTTCTCCAGCCTCTCTGACTCTTATCTCCCAGAGGCAACATGAGATGAACCTGAAGGAACTAGAGCTAAAAAGATAAGATCAAAAATCATCAGTCACTGTGTGTCTACAGGGTGTTTTCACACCAACACATACACACAAAAATAGCTTTGCAGGTATTTTCTGTGACGTCCAATGAGCTCATAGCGTGACAGGTTTTATCTCCATCCCACACAGTCGTGGAGGGCACACCGTTCTCTTGTGTGACCACAGACACAGACGCATTCCCCAGAACCGTATTATCTAATGTGGAGACATACCTACTGTGTCAGCTGTGTATTATTACGCACTCTGCATATTCAGCATACTAACCCTTAACTTCAGGCCTTTCATTATAATCCGGTCTGTGTTAGTGTGCGCATGAAGTTGTCAAAGAATCCGTGTTGTATTATTTAATGAATGAATTGTTTATTTTCGTTATGTTTCTGGGTTGGTTTATTCAACACCATAACCATAATTTAATTTTACTGCAAGTGTATTGGGATAAATGTCATATTTATATTAAAGTACATACTGAGAAACAAGCGATACGAGCTCCCTGGTTGGGAGTTGCCATCGCAACTAATTATGTGTTATGCAAGTGTACGCAAGCAAGCAACATATTTCAATTCTCTTAATGTAAAAACAACAACAATTACCAAGGCGCTTCATTATTTTGCTGTGTTTTCCTCCTTCTTTGCATGTATCTGTACCAGCCTGTTGTAGTCTGTGTTCTACTTTCGTCTCACTGTACGTGTGCATTTCATTGGTCAGGTCTGGACCACTACAGACCAGAGGTCTATGAACACAGCAAACGTCTCCTTCTCCACCTCCTCATTGCCCTCTCCTGCAACAACAATTTCCAGGTCAGATTGGGATTGTAATATTCATTATCATTAAGCCATTTTAGGCTTTGAATTGACATGGCATTGCACACACTGGCAATGGAAAGTTACTCAGTGACATTGAGAGGGCTCTGGCGAAATTTCAATAGCCACTGAAGAGTCTTCCTTGTTGTGCTTCCAGGTAATAGCCTCAGTTCTGATGCTGACCAGAGAGATCAGTGACAACAAGACCCTCACCATTAAGTCCAGCTACCACACAGAGTACCAGCAGTCACGTACGTAGAAAACACACACAAGAGAACTGATGAAAACATGCTGAAAGAGCCCCAGGCCAATATATTGACATTTCATTCTGTATACTCTATTATAATGTTCCCTTAGATGCACCTGACTTCCTGCGGGAGTGGCAGACGTCTCCGGTGGTGGACTCAGGCCTCAGTTCCACCTCCAACTCTTCCTCTGCCAGTCTGGGTGGCGGCAGCACTGCAGGCAGTGTCGGAAATTTGCCCCTTGTGACACCTGACGACCTGGAGGACCTTGAAGATACACCCAATGAGACCGACGAGAAGACGAACAAACTCATCGAGTTCCTCTCCACCAGGTACGCACACCTGCAGTGGTGTTTTGTGCCATACTAGTGTGTGTTTGTGAAGTGTGTGCGTGTGTGAAAATCTCACTGTAGTGCGCACTGTGTGCACATGATTAAGTGCTTGAGTAACACATATGTGGTGCTACTGGTGGTGGGTATACAGTGCCTGGAGTACTGTGTTGTTGTTGCTCAGAGCGTTTGGGCCGCTGTGGGTGCACGAGGACATCACACCAAAGAACCCCAACTCCAAGAGCACGGAGCAGCTCTCCAACTTCCTACGCCACGTCATCTCCGTCTTCAAGGAGTCCAAGTCAGGTGAGAGAGCACTCGTGTTAATGGCAAACATCTTTCACTGAATGACAGAAATGTCAGGTTTCACTTGCTACCTCATGATTCATGTGGAGCATTTCTGAAAATCCATGTTCCACTTTCGGGTGATTTGTTTAAAGCCCTCTTCTGTGTTCTGCCATGAGGCAGTGCGCCAGACTTCAGAGTCCAACACAGTGGCACAAAATGCTTAAAAAAATGATTAACTCAAGGATAGAGACTGTCAATCTTCTCAACCATTATGTAATTTCTTAAAGGTAATAACCCATATCTCCAAACAAACCCGCATGTGGGTTTGTGTGTATCTTTATCTTCATACCCATCTGTTCATACAGACTTTCACCTG
The DNA here is from genome assembly GCF_051107435.1 of Chaetodon auriga. NCBI lineage: Eukaryota > Metazoa > Chordata > Actinopteri > Chaetodontiformes > Chaetodontidae > Chaetodon > Chaetodon auriga. The sequence goes on from NC_135088.1 coordinate 11,087,759, forward strand.
GAGCAGCAGCTGAGCGACGTGGCTTTACAGACGGCTCTGTGCAGCTCCTCACGTCACTATGCTGGGCGCTCCTTCCAGATCTTCAGAGCCCTCAAACAGCCAATCAACAACCACGCTGTCTCTGACCTGGTGTCACGCCTCGTCGAGGTGGTGGGAGAACATGGCGACGAGGTGCAGGTGAGTGGAACAAGTGATTGTCAGGTATATGAGAGAACTGTTACGGCACATAACACCCAGTTTACCTTATAAATGAGAATGCTGATGTGTGTAATTAAACAGCATTGTTGGAGCTTTGGGTCTAGAAAAGCCCTTTACAAATATAAGAAATCATGAACATACATGTGTTTTTCAGGGCTATGTGATGGAGGTGCTGCTGACACTGGAGTCAGTGGTGGTGAATCTAGCAGAATGTCTGAAAAACAGCGACCTTATGGCAGCTCTAACCAGGTAGGCCTCCGCTCTCTATGAGATGCTAAAACTCTCCTCATTTTCTTAGAGATTTGAAGAACAAGAACAGCATATTCAAATATGTTAATATTTACTGCACTGGATTCACAGGACGTCCTCACCAGATTTCGTGACTAGCGACAAACTGATGAACCGAAAGAGCACTGGTCAGTTGAACTTTCCTGGCCCTGGATTTGTCGGTCTGTCATCACAACGCCACCAGCGTTCCTACTCGGTCCCCAAGAAGTTTGGGGAGTGTGGCCACCAGCCCAATGATCCTCCTCGCAGTGCGACTCTGGACCGCATACAGGCAAGACAAGGAGATTCTTGTTTAGTGCGACACCTTTGCACTGCCGCAGAATTGTTGACCATCTGTCTAATTCAGTGTTATGTCTGATTTTCGATCTACAGGCCTGCAACAGTCACGGTCTCGCCCGGACAGGAAGAACCCCTGGGTCCTGCACATCGTCAACCAATCGTATCGATCCCAGTGTTCTCTCTGATCCGGCCCATGTTTCCCATCCTTCAACAATACTGGCCACAGTCTTCTGGGTGGCAGTGTCACTCATGGAGTCAGACTTTGAGTTTGAATATCAGATGTCACTTCGCCTTGTTCACAAATTGCTGTCAAAGGTAGATAAGATGAGACTTGTAGAGACAAAAGTTAGGTCTTAGTACCAGCTGGACCAAGTCATTTAACTATCTATCAGCACTGTGCGGAAGTACGAGCAGCTAATGACTCATGTTGTTATTTCCCAGGTGCCGTTGGACAGAGCAGAGAATCGCGAACGCCTCGAGAAGCTGCAGGCTCAGCTGAGGTGGAGTGGATTCTCTGGGATCCAGCAGCTTCTGTTGAAGGGTTTTACCTCCCAGGCCACTTCTGACCTCACCTTGCAGCTCTTCTGCCAGCTCACGCCTGTCTCTCGCGTGCCTGTTGTTGACAGCTCACAGTCCATAGGTAGGTATTCTCATCCTGTATCATTTTATGAGCTCAGTCAATGGCAAAGTCTGCCACTTTTATTTACACTGGGTGCTGTTGGAAGTTCAACCTCGTCTCTCTGGGCAGGTTTCCCTCTGAATGTGCTGTGTCTGCTGCCTCACCTGGTGCAACACTTTGGCCATCCGACTCAGTTTTGTAAGGAGAGCGCTGAGAGGATCGCACAGGTACCGTGCAGTTCTTCACTTGAGCCGAGTTTACTTTAGTTTCCTTTAGGTTAGCTCAGGTTTTATTATGTGTTAAAGCTAATTTATCTGAAGAAAAGACATGGGAAATAAACATGCACACAAAAGATAAGTTTAATACTTGCAGGAAAGATGAAAAGCAATGAAAGCTGCCACTTCCTTCTCTCATGCTCTCTCAGGTGTGTTTGGAGGAAAAGCACACAAAGCTGTCCCATTTGGCCCACGTGATGACGCTCTATAAGACTCGCTCCTACACAAGGGACCCTTTCTCGTGGGTCAGCGTGGTTTGTCGCTACCTCCATGAGGCTTTCTCTGACATCACACTCAACATGGTCACCTATATGGCTGAGGTAAGTGCTGATAATTATGCAGTGCATACCTTATTTCTAGGCAGACATGGTTGGCTTTCTCTCAGTGTGGTTACATACTGCACTCATTAGGCAATGACTCATTATTCATATTTTCAGTAATCTGCCAGTCTGTAGAGGATAATCCACTCACCTACAGTGCAGTGTTATGTTGCCCATACACCCACTGACATTGCTCCTGAGCAAGATAATTATTGTGGTTCAATGTTTTGTCACTCACTGAATATCTCTCCGTCTCCCAGCTGCTGGATAAAGGCCTTCCCAGCATGCAGCAGTCTCTCCTCCAGATCATCTACTGTCTGCTCAGCCACATGGACCTGACTGCTGTACAAGTCAAACAGTTCAACGCTGATGTGACAAAGACCATTGAGAAGTTTGTCCAGGTAACTGTCTGCTTCTTCCACTACTACTTTGTGTTACTGTGCCATAGAGAGTGCTGTCTCTCTTACAGTGTATGCTGTGTTTGTGACTCTGTAGACCATACACTGGAAGGATGCCTTAAACATCTTAAAACTGGTGGTATCACGCTCTGCCAGCCTGGTTCATCCGGTGTACGGCCACTCGCAGGGTGACCTGTCCAACCTCGAGGTCAGCAGGGTGTGGGACGGTTCAGCCAAGGCTCTGCCTGGAAAAACACTGGACTTCACCTTTGACATCTCTGAGGTGAGGAAGAAACTCCATTAACTGGACGTTGAAAGAGCCCTTACACTTACAGTAGGCAGTGTTTTTCACGACGTGTCATAAATGCCTGTGATATTCACACTTTTTCATGAGGGGCTGTGCTTTCCTCACAGACTCCAGTGATTGGGCGTCGGTTCGATGAGCTCCAGGGTTCAGGTGGTAGAGAGGGGAAGGCCAGAGCCATGGCTGTAACCCGCAGTACTTCCTCCACCTCCTCTGGATCCAACTCCAACACCATCCTGGTGCCTGTCAGCTGGAGGCGACCCCAATCCTCTCAGGTAGAGTCAGAAGCTCCCACTGAGGTATCAGCGTAGGACAATTTTAGGCAAAGTTTACATGCATTTCTTCACGTAGCTCTAACTGGAAGTCTCTGCCGTGTCATACTCCTGTCTTTTGCTGTCTTTCTGGTACACACAGAAAAGAACCAGAGAGAAGCTGGTGAACGTTTTGTCTCTTTGTGGACAAGAAGTTGGACTCACCAAGAACCCATCTGTAAGCTACCACCCGTCTCTTGTTTACAACACTCTCCCTGTGCTGTCTGCTTGTTTACAGTCTACAAAAACCTAAAAAAGGGCAGAAGTCACTTTTGCTTGAGGCAAATTGTCTTGATTGTACTTTTTAAAAGCCAAGCTCTTGAAATTATTGACCCTGGCAAGGTCCTCCAGTCTTTCCAGATATGTATGCAGAATAATGCCTCTTATCGTGAACTTCACGTGCCGTCTGTGATGAGTGTAAATACCTCTGTTGTTCATTCTCGTCAGGTGATCTTCTCATCGTGTGGCGACCTGGACATGATGGAGGTGCGGGAGAGTGGCGTGTCATCAGAGGAGGGCGGAACCAGAGAGGACACGCTCGACGACACGGCCAGCGAGCAGCAGTTCAGGGTTTTCCGAGACTTTGACTTCCTCGACGTGGAGCTGGAGGACGGAGAGGTGAGATTCATATTTCACTGTATTTTGCCCACAGTAACTTATGTCACTTAATTTAAAGTGTAGATAGTAAAGTATCTGTCTCTTTCTTTCCCTTTTACCTTTAATGCGTGTTTCATTCATTTCTTTCTTTAACATCAATATATTTGAAATGTATTTCTCTGTCCCTCGTCCTTGTCCCTCTGTCTGTCTAACTCTGTGTCTCTCTCTCTTCCCCTCGCTGCCTAGGAGCTCCAGGTAAGGTCTCTCTCACTGACCACTTACATTAGCTTCTATCAGCGCTGTGGTGTTGCTGGCGCCTTTGTTTCCCTCTGAACAAACAAAGGATGATTGTGCTTCATGTTGCTCTCACAGCTTGGTTGCAGAACTACATTTCTGACAATACTGCTATTTGTCATAACGGAGATAAATGAGTCTTAATGGGATAGACTGAATGCAAACGGCCTTTCCAGCATATTCTCATGCCATGAATAACGATCGTTTTGCATCTTGTGCTTGTCATCAGACGCTCTCAGACTATTCATTATCTTGAAGGTTAACATGAAAACGTTGGTCTCACAGCATTGAAAGTCACTGCTACCATTGCCTCTGCCCTTCTCTTCCAATGTCTATGTGTGTGTGTTTCATTTAGGGCGAGACCGTCGATAACTTTAATTGGGGCGTGCGTCGACGATCTCTGGACAGCACAGAGCTGGGCGACCTGTTGGAGGAGAGCCAGCACTCGGGCAGCACCCCCAGTCTGGGTCACGAGGACCCCCACGATTCAGACGAGTCCTCAGAGGAAGAGGAGTCTTCGACGAGCCAGAGCCTCTCTCACTCTCAGCTCGTGCGTAGTGGCGACTGTTGGATCAATACAACATTAACATCCACTGAAGCCTGAAAAGCCTTGTTGTCTGTTGTTGTAATGACCCAATTTGACAGGATAAATCAATCGAAATTATAGATATTCCTGGTCTGTCTTCCTGTTCCAGACTAACCCTTCTCCATCAGAGGAAACCAACCACACCGATTCTCTGTCTACTTCTTACGACACATCTGCCGACCCACAATCCCTCAATGCCACCACACCGGGCCAGGGAGTGCTCCATGATGATCACCCAGGATTGCACGTGAGGAGTAAAACACATAAACATACACATGCATTTGTAAATACATTTGTTATTCTCAGTAAAATCTAATATCTTTGTCTCTTCAGGGGAGGGTGTGCGGCGACGATGAAGACACTCAGGCCCAGGACGATGACCTGTCACTGAGCGCCCACGAGCTCCCTCACGGCTCGGACTGCGGCGAGAGCTTCACCCTGGAGCTGCCGGGGCAGCCTCAGGATCAGCCCCGCAATCTGGACCACAGCCTCAACCCAGACTACTGCCAACCACCGCTGGACTTTCTAGACCCCAACTGTCTGCCCAGGTGAATGTGACAGACAGGAGTAAACAGCAGACCAGGAAACAAAACGGAGTATTGCTTCACTGGAGTATTTTATCAGATGGCAGATTGACTGACAGTGGGACTAAAGCTCGGCTAAACTGCAGTCTGAGTGCTGATTTTAGCAACCGTAATGTTTGTGTATACAACATTGGGAGAGACTGATTGTAAGCTGTCATTCAATCAAGTGTGCTGTAAATACTAAAAGATGTTAAAGTTGATAATGCTTCATGAAAATATACTTTAAACCTTGTATAAGTAACTGAATCACTCCTTAGAAACACTGCTATACATGCTAGTTAGAGTCAGCGTGTGACTGTTGATTTTCTTTTTGCTTGGTATTTTCTGTCCCCTGTAGCCTGTGTATTACGTTCACTTAGTTTTGTTTCCAAATACCACTTGAACCACATCTAAATGGCACAAAGGCACTCACATTATCCAGCTCATATAATCTCATGAGGTCGCTGAGACTCTTCATTTTAATATAGAACTTTTTTTTTTTTTTTTGTTCGGGGAAGGTATCAAACTCTCTTTTTTTCTCTGTACCCTCATTTCTTCCCCATTTTCATGGCGACAGCTTACGTGATGATGTAGATGACTTGGAAGACCTTGGTTTTCCTCCTCCCCCCTCTCCATTTTTCTCTGCCATCTTGGCAGCCTTCCAGCCCACAGTGTGTGACGATGCCGAGGAGGCGTGGCGCTGCCACATCAACCAGCTTGTGACCGACTCGGATGGGTCCTGTGCCGTCCACACTTTTCAAGTCTTCTCATCTCTCTTTAAGGTAAATCACGCGAAGGAGTAGTTGACATTAGTCATAATATTCTGTCTCTGTTTATGGCTATGATGCTCTTTTTCCACTTCAAGCAAACTCTCACATCCCATAGAATTTATAAGCATCTATGTGTGGCAGCACAATATTTCCTCTTTCTTTCCCAGAACATCCAGGGTAAATTCTGCCTCCTGACAACTGACGTCGCCACTTACCTTGGAGAGGGTTTAAGGGGCATCGGATCAAAGTTCCTTAGGTCCTCTCAGATGCTAACCACATGCTCAGATTGTCCCACAATCTACATTGATGCTGACACGGTGAGCATTGCCGGCAAATGGTTGGGTGAGGCAGGTGGGATGAGGAAGGTGAGTCATTTTTCACCACCTCCTCTCTTCTTGTTGCTCTTTCCAGATCATGTCCTATGGTCTGCTTGAAAAGATGAAGTTCAGTGCGCTGGAGCTGCAGGAGTATCTGGATACCTACAACACCAGAGAGGAGGCCGCTGTATCGGTAAACTTTACAGCTTATTGATAAATCTGTTTTTGTTTTTCATGTAAATGTGTGACCGCCGCTTTTCCACCATCCCCCCTCACTCTTACATTCCACCTTACATTTTTCCTTCAGTGGCTGAGGAACTGTAAGGACACATTTCCACGGTGCCCCGGTGACAGTGTGGTCACATGCCAGCCCGGAGACTCAGAGGAGAAGGTACTGTTCAAAGTTATTCACTGTTACGTGCAGATATCTGGAGTTTACAGGCTAACACACTCAGCAGGGTGACTTCTTCATCTGTGCTTTGCATTTATGATCTCTTTGCTCGTGTGTGATTCTGTCACACTGAAATGTTTGCTCTCTTTGCATGTTCGCTGTGCGTTATCTGCACTTCTGTTCAGAACGTTTGGAATGGAATGTTACATTAATGTTTTTCTTCTGTTCCTCCAATAATGAAAAACAAAAGCAGCATATAAATCAGACACCAAATTTATTCTTTACATTTCAAATCTCTTTGGCCCCAAAATATAATTAGTCAATGATTAAATATTCCAATTAGTTGAAGTCCCCACGGTGTTGCATGACTGCTGAATACAGTCGTATTCTTTTTCCCCTTTGATTTTGAATTTGTTTTCCAGTCCAACAAACTGTACGATCATTACTGAACTACAAAGCTGCTCTAAATATTTCAGGAACCTGTTTTTCTTTGGGTCTCTGCAGTCTACTCAGTGGTTAGATGGAACAGGTTTGAACTGTGATTAGCTTGTATGTTCAGTTCTGTGTCTGTTTTGAAGTTTTAAGAAGAGCTTTGTTAAAGCAACACGCCTGTTAACACCAGCCTGTTATAGGCATTGCTATGCACTTCACACTGAAGCAGGAACCTGAATGAAAGATCATTCTTCTCAGCCGTGTTACTGTACCAAATCAAGCTTTCGTGGCATTCGATTCCAAACTTTTGAACGGTTGTGTACAAAGGGCTAAATAAGATTTAAAGTTGCTGGGTTTTATACACTGTTGACTAATTCTCGGTAGCTTGACTGTGAATAGCCGTGGTTTATACTGTGCAGTGCATGTGTTTGATTGACGCTTTGTCTTCCTCTCACCTCACTCTGCTGCCTTAACATGCTCTCTCGCTGTGTAGCAAATGGAGTCTCTTGCAGTAAGTTCTCTTTCTTCACTTCACTGCCTTAGATTCTTCTTAAATAAACTGCTTAATTTACTTTGCACAGGACAATCAGCTAGCTGTTATTGTGTGTTTGTATTCCTTTGCATGTGTGTGGTGTGTACTTCTGAGAATGTGTGACCTTGTTGTTGAGTCTGTGTTTTCTCTGCTGCTGGTGAATTTGACCCGCTTTCTTTTTTAATGCCTTCTAGCAACTGGAGCTTTGTCAGAGGCTCTACAAGCTGCATTTCCAGCTTCTCCTACTCTTCCAGTCCTACTGCTCGCTCATTGGTCAAGTTCATGCCATCAGCTCTGTGCCTGAGGTGAGCCACAGTTCACAAAGACGTCATTTACAGTCTTAACACACCGAGTTACTTCACCGATTCTCCTGTGACTAAGATTCACTATACAGGTAATCTGTTGTCAGAATCAAAGAGGTTCAGTATTCGTGCTGGGGATGTTTTTCTGCTCGACTGTTGGATGTGAAAAGATTCATTTTCAAACATAAGATAAATAGACATTTTTTGATCCTTAAGATTAGGTTATTAAAAATATGTGAACCAACTGAGTGGGACAAGAAATAAACTGGAAGTATTATATTAAAATAACAAACTTAATTATACAACAATATATGGGGTGCTCAATTGATGGGGTGCTAAGAGCAACACTAAATGAAACACATCAAAGTCATTCACAGTCCCAGTCCGCTCGCTGCAGGTAGCTTCGCTCAGCGTGCTGCTCCTGTTACCACACCAGATGACCGCATGAACCTGCGTACAGCTAAATTCAATTTCGCCTCATTAGCAGCATGGTCAGCATGCTACAGACTGTGTGCCAGATTTCACAGAGGAGACAAAGCCCAGAATAAGACCAGCAGCCCCATTCCACACTGCTGGCTCTTAAAGTGAATCTTGAATATTGAACCAAATGAGATAAACTTTCCTTCTGTGATGACTGAAAACTCTCACACACACACACACTCACTCAACCACCATCTGTTGCCTTCCCACCATGTAGCTGCTGAACATGTCTCGAGAGCTCACTGATCTGAAGACCAGCCTGCAGGCAGCAGAGGCGGCCGTGGCCAGCGACCTGGAACACAAACACTTGGCCCACACTCACGCACACGCCACCCAGGTGGCAGCCATGGTTGTGCCCAGCTTCCCCACCTCAGAGGCAGCTGTGCAGGCCGTACTGGAGTGCCTTAAGAACCACGAGTTCACCAAAGCTGTGCGCTACATCCAGGAGTGCAGGTGAGTAACACTGAGCTGATTTTTTCCAGTCAATACTGCATCAGAGATGTTTTTTGCACCCCTTGAACTCAATTACTCATGACTTCATTACCTCTTCTCGCTCTTCCTGATCCAGATGACTGACTGAACACACTGTCACATGACACAACAGAGTGTTTTCTTTTCCTTCTGCTCTCTTTATATCCTCTGACTGATCACACCTTTTTTATCATTTACAGGAGGCAGTGGCCCAATGGAGTGTTTGGTGGCAGCTCAGAGAGCGAGGTCCAGACTCTGCTCAATGTTTACTTTCGCCACCAGACGCTGGGCCAGACGGGCACCATTGCCCTGGTTGGTTCCCGCCAGGACCTGAGCCTGATCTGCTCCAAGCTGCTGGAGCTCAACGGGGAGATCCGCGACATGATCCGCCGCGCCCAGGGGTACCGGGTCGTCACAACCTACCTCCCCGACTCCAGCGCCTCCGGGACCAGCCTCTGACAGGAGCTCAGGAGCCCCCCACCCCCTCCTTCTCCACCCTTACCTCCCCCGTCACTGCAACCATTGACCCTTCCAAAACCATCTCCACACCCCTCGCTGCCATCTCAGTCTGCTCTTGCAGAGGAGGCCCAGCAGCCACACACCTGGCCCCTGCCTCCACCTGTTTGTCTGCTGCCCCGGCTGCACAGCTCCAGACAGATACCTGCCTACCGCCCTTCTCAGCACCAGAACCAGAACCACATTTAGACCATAACCCAAACCTCTCTCTGCTCTCCTCATCCCCATCTACTGCAGACTCTGATGCCTCTTTGCTTGATTTTCCCAAACCACCAGATTTGTTCTCATCGCAAAGCTGTTCAAACACAGATTTTACACTGCCACGCACACACGAGCCAAGGAGGAGTTATCTCGATGAGAACCTTTATTATCCCTTCAGAGGACATTCATCACACAGTTCACCGCTGTTAGATTTACACAGCGGCAAACACCTGCTATCATCTCTTACATCTAACATGCTCCCGACTGTCACCTCAGAACCCACCTTGCTCGCATGCTCTGACACGAGCGCGTCACTCATTCCCCCTCGAGGCTCACATCTCCCCCATTTCCCCCGCTCTCCATACAAGCACTCAGGCCCATCACCAATTCTACCCCCGCGCCATGACACAGTCTTAACCCATGGCCCCACTCCATCTTCATCCCTTCTCCCTCCCCCGCCTCCCCCTCCCTGTCCCACCAGCCCAGGAGAGGCTGCAGCGTGGGGTTGTTGTTGCTCCCTCGGTGGTGCTGCTTCGCCCTTATCTCGCTACCTGGGGAAGGTGGGGCATGCTGCCCTGCCCCTAATGAACGTAGGGGGGCTCCTGAATGCTGAACCGTCAGATGTCCAGACCTGAGACAAACTTCCAGTGCCAGAGGACCTAAAGAGCTTCTGTGGATCCAAATGCCTGAAACCAACTACTCCTGAGCAGATCTTTGAATCTGAAAAGGAGATCACACACCTGTAGATTTTACACTTCAAGAATCACGTCCCAGACAAAATGGGATGTTTCTCTGAACCCACAAGACACTTCAGATTGCTGCCTGCTGATAACGATGACCTGATGTGATTCTGTCCGAGCGCCAGCTTCGCTTTACAGCCACATACATGTTGTAAAATTGTAAAATTGATGTGCTCCTGGTTTAATCCTGCTTGATGGTCGTCATTCAGCATCTAATCTGCTCTGCACCTGAGGACCTGTGAAGGCTCTGAGCTCGGATTTCTAACTTGCTTCCCAGAGGAACTCAAGACCTGATTGAACTTGACTGACTTTTGGTACCTCCTTCAGGGAGGACGTAGTTTGCTGGTAGCGCCACCAGAGACAGAGAGGAAACTACCCGTGACACTACATAACATCACTGGTAATTTTTCACGATTGCACTAAGTGGAGTTTTGGTAATAGTTTTTAAAAAAAGTTATGGAGAGGAGGTTGTGTTACTGTTTGTTTTATTACTGTGAGAGAAAAGGCTGTCACTTTCACTGAGAAGGAAAAGCCAAAAAGCTGGAATAACTTTTCCCTCCTGTTGTGTCTACTGTTTTGAGACCTCCTTTTGGGGAAATTGTGCAATGCATGACCCAGTTGAATGCTTTCTACTGTACCAGTGTCCCTTTTTGCTCCCCCAAAAAGTCTGACAAGCCCAGACTGACTGAAAGACTGATTGACGAGGAGCGGATGCAGTATATTCAAGTGTAATTCCTCACGCTGCCCTCGCTGTATTTATATTCTGTATCAGTGAACCAGCTCGTCTCCTGACTGCTGTTGTAGACATTGGTAGACTAATCATGCCATTATCCGCGCACTCCTCTGTGGCTAGTGGTAGCATCGTTAGTGAGCGCACACACTGTATATTCCTCACTGTCTGACACTGTAACACGTTGACCTTATGTGTTCACATGCCGTGAGGATGGCGCATGTATACACTCAAATATTTTGTCTGTCTGTGTACCGTTTCTAGTTATGGGCACACAACCATTGTAGCATATGTTTGTGTGTGGTATGTAGTTACCTTACACGTAAGGGAAATGCTGACATTCAGCACTCATTGTTGATGTTCAAAACAAAACCCGTGCTACTACTGAAGTCGAACACTTCCTGTCGTCAGCCCTTTTTGTGACTTCCCTCGTTGTCCCTCTACGAGTCATTTACTGTACAAAATATCTTTTTCCTATTTATATCTGATCCGCTATCAATCAACACTCATTTGACTTAGGTTTTATATTGATGTTTGTTCTCTCAAATCAAACTGCCATGCATGCATCTTCTGTGTACTGTATGGAGTGTTTGAACTATTTATTAACAAAAATCATATTTTATCTCAAAGATATGTTTGTATGAGGTACAAAAGGGAGCTTTGAGCTCATGTGGGTATGCTTTTTTTTTGTTGCTGTTTTTCCTGTGTGTGGGAGAACGTGTGTGTGTGCATGCCAAACAAGAAATTGCACATTTTTAAAGCTTTTTAGATTAAGACTGTAGTTGTTTTTTTTCCACCTTGTAAATACTTTTACAGCCTTTGTGAAGTTGTTTTGAGTTGATGCTCTGTACAAGTCGGTGTCAAAGTAAAAAAACGTGAAAATTATTTCTTGTGCATTTCACTCAAACCCCCTCACACACACATTTTAAAATTATAGATTTAATATTAACATACTATATATTTGAAACTAAGGAGTGCTAGTTTGTTGTAACCCCTCCAACTACAGCGGTCCAACTGACCTTTTTGCATGTGTTATACATTAAATGAAAGAGTGCAAATTCAATATAATCTACAAGAATTCAATCAACTTTTGAGATGCAATATGTTTATTTCATAAACTTTATTTCTTCTTACAAAAATAGTATTTCATGTTAAGCACCAGGATTAATGGAGGGACACAGACGTGCTTTTTGAGAAGTTGTTTTTAAATAAAACAACCGAGGCAGAGTTTATCTACTTGCTGGCAGGGGAGAATGAATCGAGCTCTTCAAGTCTGCTACTGGAAGCAACTTACGTTTGTGACATGTGCAGGTACAAGATGTTTGCTGACAGGTGCCATCAGATCTACATGAGGGGCAGCTCACACTATGTATTTGAAGCTGTAAGTGGCATCACAGGACAGCCTCATACCCTTGCAGCGACAACACAGGTCCTGGCGATGAGGCCTCTTCATGTTAATGTGCCTCTGCTTCTTCTCACAGATGCAGCAAGTCTGAGAGCAACCCTGAGACAGTGAGGTGAACGGAAGCAGCAAGAGAAGAACAAGCCGTCAAGAGGATGTTTGTGACGCCTGCTGAAGGATGCACAGTCTTAAGAGAGAAAACACAAAATCTAAATCATGCACTTTTATCAATCATCAGGTGCATTTAGGGATGTTTGGAAAGTTCAGAATCATGGTGTGGCATTCAAAGTTAAATTCAAAATTCTTCAAGCACATATGACAGAAAGATGTTGGTACATGATCCACATTTTGGTGTTCAATACCAGCCCCAAGAGATTCAAATAAATGACGTCCTCTTAGTGCTAGACAGGAAATGTACCTTGCAGAGGATGGACTCCACTCTGTAGGGGTTAAACCCCACCTGACACTTCCGGCAGAGCTGCTTGTAGTACACCTGACAACATTAAAAAGAAATATACCATCAACTAATTGTGAATGCAGATTTTGGCAAACTTAAGTTCATGCCTGCTAAACCACAGACTGCAGTCAACGACGCTTACCTTACTGGTTCCAGAGACGCACCACACATAAGCACTCTCCCACCGGATGTTACATTTTTTGCAGTGGAAAAAGCCATACCTCTGCTCCAGAAACTGAAGGAGAAACCAACAGTGGATCACGTGTGCACAGAGGCATTGTGTCAGGATGAAAGTAAGTCTATCTGTATGGCATAAATGAATGAAAGCATCAATGCAGGAGACAAACCGTAGTCTTGAAAGTCCAAAGGTTCAACATCAGACCCGAAACTGGAGCAGCCACAAAACAGTCTTTTCTGAAATCTACCCTGCCCTTGTTCTGCAGTGTTATTTTTATACTTTATTTTATTCTCTTTTAGCTTATTTTCCATCTTTTATTTCAACCTCCTTAAATCCTGTGCATGTCATTTCATAGTGGCTAGAGTCTGAATTCCTTGTTATGACTTATTTAAAGCACTTTGCCTTGTTGCAGAAAGATGCTATAATAAGAATCTTGCCTTACTTTGCCCTAATTAAAATAGAGAATTACATTCAGAAATATGCACCACTAAAGCACAGTAAGAACCAGTATGATAAGGGCCTCAAGGGTGGGTGTTTATTGCCTGATCTTGAAGCCCTGCCTGAGGGTCCCTGAATCAAATCTAATTTTAAGACCCTCATTATTTCGGTTTTATGCTTCTCAGCTGCAAATTTCTGAGTTAATGTATTCAATCAAATTACTACACAGCATTTCTGGGCCTCGGTAGTATTAAACTGTACACAATACAGTTGGGCCTCCCAGCATTAATCCATGGTTAGAAAATCCATGTATACTTAAGACAACACAAACACTGAATACTTGGCCTTTGGTCGTCCCTGAGTCTAAAATAGGCTTAGTTATCACAGTGTGAATCCGATGAGAGTTAGTTTCTTGCCAGAGAAACCCACCTGAAAGTTGGACCCCTTGGAAGACCGGTGGAAACTGCTCTTGAAGTCCCTCACTGCGTCCTCGCCGCTATGATCCGCCTCAGCATCCTTGTCAGACTCGGCCTGGTCGCCGGCCTCAGCCTCTCCGTCGCTCCCACCGTCGTCGCAGAGTTTCTTCAGGTGGATCCTGCGGTCAAACACCGGCGAGTAGATGGACACGGGCCTCAGGAAGCGCAGGTTGCTCACCGGCGGCGTGCTGCACAGCGGCTTCCCGTCCGCTTTCATCGGAGACTTTGAGCAAACATGGTGGTCGCCCTCCAAGCAGAACAGCGTCTTGGGACCCAGCGAGCATTGGACGATTTTGTCCACTTTGGCGTTGACTTGCACGCCGCACTCTTTGGTGTTTGCCCTCCTGAGTGGAGGGGGTAAGCTGGGGTTGACCTGGGAGATGATGGCCTTGCAGAACTCCAGGTAGTTGAGGCCCTGAGGGGTGATGAAGCGACCTTCTCCCTTTCCCCAGCGGCTGCCCTGAGCCGGGGGAGCGCAGACGTTGTACGGCGGAGACGTGCATAGGAACCCCTCCATCCTGGAGCCATGAAACCCGTCCCAGTACTTCATGTTGGGATTTAAACAGTTGCCTTCTTGCAGCACTAATTGGTTAATTGAGAACAGGGGCGTGCAGGCTCTGATTGAGCCGCCATATCCAGAAATATTTAGAATTTAGGTTTATGTCTATATCTGATATTGTGTTCCCGTATAAAAATGAATCAACCATACACACAGATACACAACAAACTCAGGAATATTAGACCCTCAGATGCACAGTTTTATAGTTTGTGGGTCATCTTAAATAATGAATTCATATCTTAGATGTTAAGATTGAACAGTTATTATATATAGTTGTAGTTTCACTTAATTGGATTTAATTCTAATTATCGTATTCAAAGGTTCACTGTTAAAATCTGTTATTTAAAAACAATACCTGTTGATTCTATTTTTATTTATTTATTTATTTATTTATTTATTTTAATCAGCCAGATCGTTCATTAAATTCACTGTTACCGGAGCTTTCATTAAGCAGTGCACTGCTGAAAACATGGACAATTTGTCTACTAATCTGTAGCCCTTCAAAATATTGAACAAAATATGCTTTCAAGCTAATCTTCCAACCATATTTCTCTCGGATTGTGATGAAAATAAATATGTATTTCTAATTTTCTGCAGAATAGTGCTTTGCTTTTGCTTTGAGGAGTGCATATCTGAAACATTATATTGGAGCTCCCCCTATAGCTCACACTGGCCAGAGACCATCATAGAAAGACGCCGCAAGCTGCTAATCTTTGAGACATGTAATCCTTTCAGTTTGATTTTCTGTAAACTACTAAGGCAAGACTTTTGAAGTGGTTTAAAAGCATGTGCATTCCTCAGGAAATCAGCAATTAGTGCCATGAAATGGCAAGTGCAAGCAAAGTAAGTGCGTCCCTAATGTGAAAGATGAACAGATGTTCTTGCATGGAAAAGTGTCAGATGAATGAATAGGTTAGCAGGGCAAGGAAAGGGGAGATGAATGGCTCCATGGTAGCCTAAAATATAACTGAGAAGAGGCTGCACGAATAGAGGCACACTGACTTGATAAAATCGGCTTTAAAACGCAGGGATGCCTTCAAAATGAATTAATATGAATAGTACCGTTGAGAAGCAGCTAAATGGATACAGATACGTGAATGTCATCCTAATGAGGGCATTATGCTTACTGTGAAACTGTCTCAGTGAAGAGATCATTTTCATACACAAAAACCTCTTTTGAAACACAGTCTGCCGGTGCGTTCATGTGCTGTCGGAATATTGGCTTTTAAATTTCAGAGCGACAAAAAACAGATCCCAAGGTATTAAATGCAACTCATAATAAAACTACTTGAAGCATGACGTGCTTGTTTAGCATTTCCTGTAAATACAATTATTACGTCCCTATTACGGTATCTGTTTAACATATTTGCTGTTAAGTGTTACACGTTTTTTTACACGAATAACACATGAGCACACATAAAACATTTTGATAATTTGTTTTCTTCTTATTTTGCATCGGACTGCATCCCTGAATTTACTCCATACAAAGCAACTAGTATTCATCCAGGCTATAGTTTCTTTTTAAAATATCAGTATGGTAAGAATTACTACATCTACTATGATCCACAACCAGATTTAAATGCTATGAAACAATAAACTCTGGCTTGTTACTCTCCCTCAATATATTTTCAAGCAAATATTATGAGTATTAGTATAATATTTACTGGGAAAACTGCCTCATACATTACAGCTGATATCCGCTAAGTAAAAATTGTGTTTGGATATTCATCCATCTTTAAACAAGATACATTTCTAGTCATTTACATTAAAAGTAAGGACAATACGAGCATCATTTGAAGGACCCGTAACCCTACATGGTCTCGCTCCATAGGTGGCGCTACACACTCATTGATGGTTTGTACCCATGGGCACTGAATCTATACATATTGGCGCCATTTTGGAGCTAGGAGGGGGAAGAGAGCTGCAGAGGAGGACACGATTGATCACAATTCACCGTATCAGGTAAGAAAATGCACAAAGAAGCAAATCCTTTTGATTCAAATGTTGCATTATTTTCAGGTGCTACCTTAAAAAACGAGGTATAACCCGGGATATATCCGAGGAGTAGCCGGGTTTCCAGCGCTAATAGGCGCAGCGCAGCCCGCCTTGCTCGCCTGTGTTCTCGGCAGCCGTGTCCGATTCACAGCGCTGGTTGACCTGGTCCTGCGGCGCAAAAATGGTTAGCTAGCGAAATATTAGCACATTTGCTCGCCTCAGTGTCCCAGCAGCACCAGCAAACAATGGCTCGACTTGGTCGTATGACAGGGGTCTGGGTATTGATAACGATGTAACGGTGTAGCCGGGTGTTTTGTTCAGTGCTACGTTACTATCTGTCCGCCCTCTGTCACTGAGATTGCTGTTGCTAACGTTAGCTCGGTTACGCTAGCCAGCGTTGTTGCTAGCGAGATATGCACACTAGCTAGCTAGCGGCAGCTAACTCGATTAGCCACGGTCAGTATTACAGCAACAAGGCAGCCTGGTTATGCCATAGTCCCTGGCCTTGGCATGCTGCTGTATCATAACAATAAGCACATCTATTCATAAAGCGTCTCCCTCTCTATCCACCACCTATCGCTAGCTCACACTAACTTAATTGTGGAATAATTTTAACCTAAGATTGCTAGTAACCTGGTGGTTGTTCCAACGCAAAATTATTTTCGTTTGGACTCTCGTTATTAGCTACTTGTAAAAGGCGCATTGCTCTTTTTATTGCAGAGACATCGTCTCATAGCGAAAGTGGTATTTTTAATTGGTCGATCGGCTACGTAACTGCTAAATTTACCAGATATCAGAGGAATATCTTACTTTTACTAACGAGGACTCCTCGTGATTGAAAGCGGCATACCTGGTCTCGTGCACACTGACTGTTATCGGTATATAACGATAGCGAACAACAAAAGACTTGGAGCGATTGTAGAGACCACAAAACAGGAGGAGGTCTTTGTAAAATTTAGGCAGTGCACGTAATTTATATACCGAGATGGGACAGTCCCCTCCAGAGTGCTGCAGTGCATTTGTTATGACAGCGATCAGCCTGATTATTGGGTCGTGTCACCGTCAACATTGCAGATTGGTGAACGGAACACAGGTTGTGAGAAGTCTGTGAATTATCTGATTATAGGACCATATATTAAGCATTTTACACTTAAGATCAGTACCGTTCAATATAACCTTACCAAAAGGGCCAAGTTGGAATTTAGTGATTTATGGTGGCATTACTAGATAAAATGATTGCGTTTCGGCTTGTGTACATATTTCCTCTGTTTAAAATGGCTTTGCACAAAACCACATGGACTAGTGTTTCATCAGGAGCTGCACTGTAGTAGTTATGGTTGGAGTTAATTTTTGGTTTTAAATTGCTTTTCCCCTTTCTAGATCTAATCCAGGCTGCAGCCCCGCAACTTTCTCTGCTAAAAGGAAAACTGAGCAAAATGATGTTTGCTCAAACTCTTGCTCTACTAAGCCACAATGGTAGTCTTTAGTTGGTGTCTGTGTGAAGGTTTGCTTGTGTTGAATGGATACGGAGGAGGAGCTGCACTGCCTGGTGACCTTACACATGTTTGTTGTCTGTTTGTAGATGCCATTTTGGCTTCCCTTGCGGTGTGGCTTCATTGGCGGTTTACTCCAACCCCGCCGTCTCATTCTCATAACCTTTGGACTAATTTCAGTCCCTCCTTCTCCGCTTTATTGTTGTTTCTGGCCGGCCTTCACTGGTTCAGATTTGGCGGACATGTGCTCTGTTCAGAAAATGTCTTATTTTGTTTCATTTCATCTCGGGAAAGCAAAACTCTTTGACAGGGCGTCCCTGTTCAGCTGGTTTCCCTCACTTTGTGTTTGTGCGAGTGCCCATGTGGAGGTCGTTGAGTTCACGCTCACAGCCGACTGGTGTCCAGTCCTCCCGCTGCTTGCTGACAGTCACTCTCTTCCTGACGATCACCCACATGGTTAAAACAAAGGATGTCCGTGTCAAGGTTCAGACTTTGGAGAACTGAGTCTTCATGTTTCTGCTGGCTTAATGTGTTTTACTAGGATGAACCAGTAATGAGTTGAATGTGTTCAAGAGGTTTATTGTAGCCAGTCTGATTTTTTTTTTTTTTTTTACTGCTGCTTCTTGGTCAAAGTGAAATATTCCCTGGTGGATGGTACCCAGACAGACCCCCTTCCAGGTCGAGAAATACTCCGCTCTCATTGGGCTGTGTGTGTGTGTCAGTGTGGTAGACCGAGAGAGAGATGGACTCAAATTTGGCAGCAGCTGTGGGGTGGAAAAGAAGGTCAGAATGGAGCAGTTTGGCAGCCCGCCAGTGTCCAGTGTGTGGGTTTGGCCCTTGCTCATCTGTGTGTCTGTGTGTGTGTTTATTAAAGCTCAAGTACAGCTGCAGAAAATTGTTTGGTTGTTATTCAGAACTCACTATCATGGTCTGGTCTCTAAATCAAACCCAGCAAGTGCTTTTGTCAGACGGCAGACCTACTGACCCAGACTGCTTCATAACAATCAATTCTCCTCCCATGATAAATCGGCAGGAATCGTGAGAAGCTGCAAACAAGATAGTCATTTCACAAGAAAAGTTGTCTCTCCATTCATTGAAAGCTTTTAGCAACAGTATGCAGTTTTTTGCTGACTCCCCCGGGGGAGGTGGTTACAGTGGGATGAGACATTTGAGCATGGCAGGAAGACATACTTTTATGTCCAGCTGCCACAGATGCTGCTGCATGCCACCCTGCTACTTTACCAGTGAGAGCAGACAAAGTGAAAATGTGACAAAGCACACCTTGCAGCTAGTGCTGCCGTTGCACCTTTGTGCTGAACTCCAGACTCTGGGAAAGGATTGCGGATCAGACTCTGTCCAGTATCCGTCTTTTCACTTGTCTTGACTTTCTGTCCATCTGTCACTCAGGGTATGTCAGACACCTGTTAGTGGTTTGACCACACCTGGAGAAGTCATACGGTTATATGATGGGTGAAAATGAGATGTTACTGATTGTAATCAAAGATGGCTGCAGGATGTGGAGGAGGGAATGTTCGTTGATCATTTGTTTGAGGTGTAGTGGATTGCATGGCTTGTACATGCTTGTATAAACAAGGTGTGCAGAGCTTTTTATTCAAATCCTGAGCCTGACACTGTCACTGCAGGGTAAAGATGAAGTAGAGCAATGCAGGGCTGCAATTGCTGATTATTTTCAATGTCAGTTAATCTGTAGATTATTTTCTTTGTTTTTCATTTTGTCTTAACAAATAACAGTAAATAATGCTCCATAAAATTTCACAAAGTGACACCGTCAAATATTTTGTTTTGAGTGACCAACAGTCCAGAACCCATTTAGTTGACTATCATGTATGACAAAGAAAAGCATCAAATCCTGACTTTTGACAATCTGGAACCAGCAAATGTTCGGTATTTTTGCTTAAAAATGACTAAAATACTGTTATTCAGTTATCAGTGGCAAGTTATAGCAGATTAATTTGTGGATTGACTAGTCTGAAGTGAGGTGTAGCTCTGGGTGTTTTGGCAGCACAGGATGGTTTTAGTTTGTTTTCTGTTCTATTTGAACCACTGCTTAAAATCTGCACCTGAAGCTGTGTAACTGTTACAAACCAAAAACGAGTCTACAATAACCCTTATCCACAGCATATTTTATAGAGAGAAGAAACTGGAGCTCTCATACTCATTAAATTAGGACAGACATGGAGCAACTGTCTGGAAAAGGGAGAGGAAAGATTCGCAAATACCTGCATTAAAGAAAAATCCCCACAACCCAATAAATGCCATGAGGTTGGAATTTGTTGGGAGCCGTTTTTAACTCTCAGTCTGACCCGCCAAAAGTAATAAATGTATTTTATCACATTCTTTCCACGTTTACCCAAGAAGTCCAGATCCCTAATTGTAAACAGGGCATGCTTTTTCTGTGCGATGCACCTTCCTCAGGCCTGAACCGCCTGCATGGTGAGTATGAATGGTGCCTGTAAATACAACCTTTATTTTTTCATTCATCACATTCATCAGCATTTTTAGAAAATACGATTAATTGGTCAGCACGACTGTGCAGGCTAACAATAATGAGAGGATAATGATTAATCGAT
This sequence comes from Chaetodon auriga, assembly GCF_051107435.1. Taxonomy (NCBI): domain Eukaryota; kingdom Metazoa; phylum Chordata; class Actinopteri; order Chaetodontiformes; family Chaetodontidae; genus Chaetodon; species Chaetodon auriga. The sequence goes on from NC_135088.1 coordinate 11,108,262, forward strand.
AATAATTGTTAGTTGCAGCCTTTCTTAAAATATTGACAGGATATGCATTAAAGTTTAACAAGGAGACTCTCCGGTGTTAGACATGACATGATCAGCAGTGACTCAGGAGGGAGAGCTGGTCCATCCACCAACTGCGGTATTGGTTCCTCCATCCTTAGCTCCACATGTCAAACTGTCCTTGGACAAGATGCTGAACCCCAAATTGCTCCTGATGGTCGGGCCGGTGCCTTGCGTGGTAGCTGGCTGCCATTGTGTATGTGAATGGGAGGCAAATGTAAAATGCTTTGGAAATAGCCGCATATAAATGCGGCTATTTACCATTTGTTTCTGTTGAGAGTTGGTCTTTGCCGAGTAGGCACGGCTTTGCAGGGAGCACATTAACCAGCCAACAGACAAAAGTTCAATTTTAGCTATATGGAATTCATGTTAAATGACAACAGGTTGAGTTACGGTGTTATAACGTGCATAGAAAGGTTATTGTAAGTCGAGCCTAAGGTAGATGAAAGATGGCTGCGTGATGCGTTTTGAGTCACAGGAGTCCTGTAAACTGGGAGTAGTTGAGAAAACTATCATGAAAAGAGACCAAGACATGAGTCTGCAGGAGAGAACTGTTTTGGTTGATAGTATCTTTGCTGAGGCTGTGAAAGGGGTGTTATATCACAGGCGCCTTTTTTTTTTCTTAATAATACACTCTTCTAATTTGTTGGTTGCAAAACATCAGACTCTATTCTGCAAGCTTACTTCCTTCTGTAACTCTCAAAGCTCCTGAGTACAAACCTTTGACTTCCAGGCTTGTGGCTGAAAGAATGCATTACTATCTTAAAAGCACTAGATATTTTTTGAACGCCCACTTTAAAGCATCAAATCATTCATTTTTTTTAAAAACATTACAGGCTCAGTTAACCATACAGGCTCTTTTTGTATATTCATGAACTATGAGTCAGGCTTTAGTTTGATAAAGAGGGTGTAGGTAAGATGTAGGTGGAAAAATGAAGTCATATTCCTTGGTGGACACATTTCTGCCTTTTTAATATCTTTAATGGACAAAAAGCAGTGGTAAGGTGTGACAGGTCAGTTAAGTAGCTGTTGCCAAAGAGCAGCTTAAAGTGCACGGTGACTGATCTGGCCACGAGCAGTGCGCTGAAACCAACGTCAAAGCACTTTTTGCGTCATGTGAATGCCCCAAACCTGAACCGGGTGTAATCCTTGACAGGCTCACGGCGGCTGTAATGAAATGTGGAACACAAAGGAAGCAGCAGCTAGCAGTGAAAAGTCAGCCGGCTCTCCTGAACGCAGCAATTTCATCATTCATTCAGCTTGTGGAAAGCTATTACTGTGCTGTGAATACCTCGCTGAATATTTCAGATGTCTCTGTTCCAGACGTCTTCAGAAGCTTTGAAGTATTAAAAAGATCTCCATTGGGATCCAAATAGTTAACAATGTGCTTTTCTCTCTGTTTTGAGGTGAAGAAATTCTTTGCTTTTTCAGGTTTTTGGTCCCCCGTCTCACCTTCCTTCTTGCTCTCCACTAAGTTATTACAAACGTTTCTCTGTCGTTCCTCAGGCAGTGAAGAGCTAAAGAGGATGGCTCACTCTAAAGCTCGAGTCACAGATGGGAAGGTGACCTACCCCCCGGGGGTCAAGGAGATCTCTGACAAAATCTCCAAAGAGGAAATGGTCCGCAGACTCAAGGTCAGTGTCCTTCTCCCGTTTTGCTGCAGCGGCGTCCTCCGTTTACTGTGTGGACGCACAGATTAGGGAGGAAATTGTCTGTATAATATCGACACGTTGCTAAAGACATCATGTCATCATTATTTCTGTTAGAACAGATGTTTTTAAGTATTACTACTGGAAATCTGTAGTAACCCTTATCTGTTATTTTAAAATTCTGTGTCTGTTTATGTCTGATTCATATTGCTCTAATATTACTGATGCATTGTTGCAAGAATGCTGTGGAGGGGCTTTAAACCTTCACCTAGCTAGTTAGTCACCCCAGCCACCAATCTCCAGCATCTGCTCTCCCCACTCAATATCCCCCACCCCTCTTCCAGATGGTGGTGAAGACCTTTATGGACATGGACCAGGACTCCGAGGAAGAGAAGGAGCTGTACCTGAACCTGGCCCTCCACTTGGCCTCAGACTTCTTCCTCAAACACCCAGACAAAGACGTGCGTTTGCTGGTGGCGTGCTGTCTGGCAGACATATTCAGGATTTACGCCCCAGAGGCGCCCTACACCTCCCCAGATAAACTCAAGGTACGCTCACGAAGATTTAGCTTGGGCGCATGAAACAAATGCTGCAAAATTACACTCTGCTCCACGAGAATTACTCACTGTTTAATTACATAACCGTGCTGCGCCTTCTCTCGAGTATTCACTTAACACAAACTGACAAATTGATTTGTATTTTCATTTGCCAACGTTTTTGGATATTAGCCTGAAATTTGTGCAGCGTTTGGCTGGAGATTCGACATGACTCATAACTTAAAGAGCCTCTAAACACAGACTAACAAGTCTTGCATCAATCCCAAGGTGTGTTCAAGTTTCAGTGTTTGTGTGGGAAAGTACCTCCTGCTAACCAACATTTAGCCTAAAAACACTTTTAATTGTCGTGTTTGAACTTTGTTGTGCAGTTCTAATCACACCTGAGTTTTGCTTATTACGACATCTGCGTGTGCTTCTTGTCGCCAGGACATCTTCATGTTCATCACAAGACAGCTCAAAGGACTGGAGGACACGAAAAGTGCTCAGTTCAACAGATACTTCTACCTGCTGGAGGTACGTGACTGGTCGGGTCGGGGTTTGATCGCATTTTGTCCAATTCAAATCCTGCATTGAATCTCCTCGAGTCATCGAAACCAATAGGCTTTGGCTTTCAACACTTGGCTGCTTTCAGCAAGTATTTACATTTATAAATAATAAAAACTCAAAAGATCTCTGATCACCTTTTGTTGCTTCAGAAGGAGGAAACGTTTTAGGGTGCTGGCCTAATTAGTGTTCACATCCTGTAGCTGCAGTGTGAAAATGAGATGAGCCGCAGAAGGTTTGAAGTGTTGATTAAATGTATCTTACACATTCAGATAACAGATGTAGCCTGCTTACTGTGATATTTGTCTGGTGAAAGCTACTGTTAGCTCACTACCCAAATGTTTTCTACACTGCTCAACAAAGATGAAAGCTTTGATGAGAGATTTGTTAGTGTTGGACTTTAACAAACGTCGGTATTTTGCCAGCCAGGAACCGGCTGTTGGATCCAAACATTAACCGGTGGTTACAGTTATATACACAGAGAGAGTTCACATCCCTTACTCGAGTGGTATTTCATAAAGGCGCACAAAAGCAGAGCTTATTGTGAAAAGCCTGTCTTATACTGCAGGTTTCATGTTCACAGTGTAGCAGTGAAGAAGAACTTTGGTGAAGAAACAGTGTCTGATTGAAAGTCTCCCTCCAGACAGATGTTTGACCTTCCCTTTGCAGAATGATGTATGCAGAGAGTTTGAGCCTCAAAAGCTGTTTGTACTCGTTGCTGAAGAGGCAAAGTTTCTTCTGCACTTTCTAATGCATACAATTATTTGTAAAATCACAATCAGTTTTAAAGCCAATCATGGTCCAACACACTACGGAGACACATTCGATGTGGAAACTCAAGCCTCTAACAGAGAACAGGCATTTTAGTGAAGCAGAAGACTATTTCTATTTGACTATTTATACTACGATGAAGGAGGAGGAGCAATGATGGGGAATTTAACTTCATTGTGGAAAACTTAACCTTGTGTTGGTGTATGTCTCAGAGCGTTTGAACTCTGGTCTTCTGAATGCATTTACTGTAAGTTTGTATTCAAGATCTAATGTAATCATGTAATAAATAATTAAAGGTAGTGTAGAGACAGAGGAGGAAGGAGTGGTGACAGAATGGCAGCGACAGAAGCTTATAGGAAATATGTGTTTATCTATATCTGCAGCCATCTGGCAGCTTGGTTTTTCACCTCCTTCAGGCTGCAGAAGACACTCTGCCTGAACTCCCTCTTAAACACCAAGTCCAAATAGATGATGAAAAATGTAGCATGTCTATAAAGACGACGAGCCTAAATCCCTCAGTGTTTTTAGAAAACCATTACTCTGGTGTTCTTCATTCATAGTTTGGTTTGCTTTTAGTCTTGTTGTTTGTCTGTTTCAATTCGCTTGTAATTAATTTGTCACCAAGGAACTATTTCTTGATGAAAGGGCAGGTTGATTGGAAGTGGAAGTAAATATCTTTTGCAACTTGATTATTATTATTGAGATTGTAAACGGGGCATAATTAGACAGTCTGAAAAAAGTGTGGGATGGAGGAAGTCTGATTTGCAGTTTTAATTATATTAATCATTTTGTACTTCGTGCAACAACAATGATATCCAAATTAGGAGCAACAGAAGCCATGAAGGGATATATGAGAAGATAAGTTTTTAATTGAATCTGGATTGGAAACCTCAGCTAATCTCAAACAAGACTGTCATTCTGCTCTCTGAAAGCAGACAGAGCAGTGCCTGTTAACAGCGCTTGTTTAGTCCATTTAAAGCGGCTATAATCAATATTTTTTGTAATAACAGTACATCAACTGACACCGTGTAATGGGAGAGGCGCTGCTCACAGTGATGAGCCCACAGAGACACATCTGCTGCTCCCCTCAGCTTTATGGAGCTTTAAAGGAAGTCACAGCTCATTGTTCAGCTGTCCGGCCTCAAAGTTTACTGTTTTGATTCACTCCCACTCAGAGCTGTAACCATTAATTGATTAATCAATTAGTTGTCAGCTATTAAAAGCCACTTTTTAAGAAAAAAAAATTCCCAGCTTCTTAAATGTGAATATTTTCTGCTTTTTCCACTGCTCCCAAGTAACCAAAAACAACAGCCAATCAATAAGCAAACATGGCTGTCGTTCACCCTGCTTACCGCATTCTCCTCCGTCCACCTCCGTCCACCTTCCTCGTATGCATCTGTGTTGGCGCTAACGCCCTGTCTCCTCTCTTCGTTCAGAACATAGCATGGGTGAAGTCCTACAATATTTGCTTTGAGCTTGAAGACAGCAATGAGATATTCACCCAGCTTTACAGAACACTCTTCCAGGTCATCAAGTAAGTCCTTTTAAGATTTGTGTGTTCATATTCAGCATGTTTTATTATGTGTGTGTGTGTGTGTGTGTGTGTGTGTGTGTGTGTATGTGTATAGCCTTTATTTTTCCACACTCCCTCCCTTTCTTTTGACTGCCGTAGTCATTAATGACAGAAATTAGCCCTTGCAGCCCTCCCTAACACCTAAATCTGTCTCTGCTGGCTCACACATCATGAAACCACACAGTAGCAGTCCAGTTGCTTCTCTCTGATTGCCCTCCCTCCCCTCCTCTCCCCTCCTCTCCTCTCCTCTCCTCTCCTCTCCTCTCCTCTCCTCTCCTCTCCTCCCTCCTAACTCGCTCTCAATTTCACTCTGCCGAACACAACCTTGAGGGCTGAACTCTGCAGTGCAGAATTTGGCTCTTTGCCATTGAAACAACATTGTGTGTGTGTGTCTCAAGGTTGTGCCACAATGTTTTTTTTTTATTGTATAGGAAGAATCTAAAGACCTCTGCTTTCTATTTGAAATGTGCGCAGTGAGCTAGAGGATGCAGGGGAATGCAACCTTCATTTTTGTGTGTGTATGTCCCTGTGTGCACGTGTGAGTGTGTGTGTGTGTGTGTGTGTGTGTGTGTGTGTGTGTGTGTGTGTGTGTGTGTGTGTGTGTGTGTAAGTGACACTTTCAGTGAATGGGAGGTAATGAGACTAGTAATGCCTGGCAGCGGTGAGGACAGCAGTCACTGAAATACAAATCTAGGTAATAAGCTTTACCTCCCGCTGTCATGCAGATCATTATGAGCAAGTACACCCACCTTCTGTGTGATCGGTGCAGCGCAGGCTGTTTGTGCGAGGCCAGTTTGTTTTCAAAATGAGTGAGCCAGCAAGTGAAACACACTACAAAATGCCTGCTGCAAGCAAAGCAAATCTCAGCCATGGTGCACCAAAAATCCCGATTCTCTTGTGCTGAGCAGTTGATGCACACACTCACACAGCTTGATTTACAGTCAATTTTATGTGGAATGTTATATTTTAAGTTATGCAGTGATACCTTTCTTGACCGTTTGACCTTTCTTGCCCCATTTCCCCAGCAATGGCCACAACCAGAAGGTGCACATGCACATGGTGGACCTGATGAGCTCCATCATCTGTGAGGGAGACACTGTATCGCAGGAGTTGTTGGACACTGTGTTGGTCAACCTGGTGCCAGCACACAAGGTACGTGCACAAAAACACAAAAAGCAACACACAGTCGTATCTACACACACACGGTCCCTCTGTGAGTGTTGATACAAGCAGAAATGGCTCAGTCGACTGAGGCCACTGTCGTTTTCCATCCCCTGTAATTCAAAGAGACCCCTGCAGGTGAGAAGAGGTAAGGCAGCTTCAGAAAAACATCTGTGTCTGCGACAGTCATCCTAATGGGACTGTTGGGATCTGAGTGAAAAACAGAAAGTGATGGGCTGCACCCCCCCGGCCCCACCCATACATTATGTGTACGTTTTTTGTGATTGTGTGTTGTATGCTCTCAGGCCTGCAGTTTTCTTCACCTGTTGTTTTTCCTCTCTGTCTAGAATTTGAATAAACAAGCATATGACCTGGCCAAAGCTCTGCTGAAGAGGACCGCTCAGGCTATTGAACCCTACATCACCAATGTAAGATTAAAGCATTAACACTCTCTTAATCTTTGTACATCCTGTAGTAGTCCTAAAAGTCAAAAGTGACACTTTGTCAGAGCTGTAAGACTATTTGAACCAGTGATATGTTGGACCTTAAAATCAGCTGTTGAGCATAAAACATTTTGATGCATCCAAGTATTCGTATCGTATACATGCAGCCTCCATGTTATAAATTCAAGTTTAAATGAAGCTACTGGAATAGGGTGAGATTTGAGACCAATCCATGCAAAGCAGATATCCAGATTCTCAAAAATGCCATTAAAAAAAGGAGCCATACATCAGAAAAAGCTTGAGTTGCAGGACCATGTTAGATCTCTTCTGCATCATCAGTAACGTTTTTTCCTCCTTCTTTGTCTTCTCCATCAGTTCTTCAACCAGGTGCTGATGCTGGGAAAGACGTCAGTCAGTGATCTGTCTGAACACGTTTTCGACCTCATCCTCGAGCTTTACAACATAGACAGCCACCTGCTGCTCTCAGTGCTGCCGCAGCTCGAGTTTAAGCTGAAGGTATAAAAAAAAAAAACTCTTTCAGATTAACATTCACACATGTCGTATTTCGAGTTGACTGTTCCTAAATGGAGCCGTAAGCATCTTACATTTGTCATGTCCTGTTGTTAGTATAGCTGCATCTTATTAGGACCTTTGACATATAAATAGATTAGATTTCATTGTAATATTAAAAGCAGAGGTGGAGGCGGCAGCAGCAGCAGCAGCAGCAGTAATGCTTGTGTTTATATTGGTGTTGTGAGTTTATCCACACGGCGGGCTAAAAAGCTGAATGCTCAGACCTATTACCCACAGAATTGCATATTTTCACTTTCTCTGCAGGTTTGTTGATTCATATTAGAAAGATAAAGCAGTCAGCCAGTCAGCATAATGTTGCCTCTGCAGTGTCTCATAAAGGCATCCTGCTGATGGATAACGCTCATTAACTGTTCAGAGGGAGCGTAGATCACTGCTGTCTCCTCAAAATAATAGCTGCGATAAAATCTCTCCCCCACAGACTACACACTCTCTCTCTGTCTCTCTCATGCTCGCTCATTCTTTGTCTCATCCTCACTCTTTTCATCTTTATCTCCCCTCGCTTGTTTTCTCTCCCCAATGCTTTTCTTGTGTCGTCCCCACTCCTTCCCTCTCCCTACCTCTTGTCTTCCTTTGTCTTGACTTCTCATTGTCCCTGCTGTTTCCTCCTCTCCGCTGCTCATTCTAAAACGAGATTGATACCAAAGAAACTGCTGCTTTTGTGTGTGTTGTGAAAGTGGTAGTGTTGCCAATGTAGTTTATGTTAATGACTTGGCGTGTCTGTCCGTACAACACGGCCAAATTCTGTGCATCATTTCTCTCTCTGCCTCTCTCCTTCCCTCTGCAGAGTAATGATAATGATGAGAGGCTGCAGGTGGTGAAGCTGCTAGCGAAGATGTTTGGAGCCAAGGACTCTGAATTGGCCGCACAGAACAAGCCACTCTGGCAGTGTTACCTGGGCAGGTGGGTTTCAGAGTTGTGGCTCCACAGACCCTTGAAAAGGCCTTGAAACACCCATTTGATGCTTTCAGGGGTTAAAATGTGTACAGATCTTATCTCTTCAACATGCATTTGTCTCTTGATCTATGACTTTGCATGCACCAAATACCTGCTGGGTTATTTGTTTTTGCTTAGATGATTGTGTGTGTGTCACCTTGAAGGGTTGCTGCCATTAACATTGATTTCTTTTGCTGAAAGGTTTAATGACATCCACGTGCCTATCAGACTGGAGTGTGTTAAGTTTGCCAGTCATTGTCTCATGAACCACCCGGACTTGGCTAAAGACCTCACAGGTAATTGAAATGGTTAAAGTTATCAGCGAGAAACTCATTGTGATCAGTGCTGAGTTGTTTTGCCTCTATATGGCGGTGATACCACAGCAGTTGGACCACTTACAAGTTCCTAATAATAGGTTACTAGCTTATTGTTGTTCCTTTGAAGTGTGTAATTTGGAAGAAATGAGAAGCATTTGCCGAGTATTTTGTCTGTGTTAGAGGTGGCCAGTTCTCTCACATCCCACTCATTTGTTCCTGTTTTCTTTCCCAGAATACTTGAGGGTCAGATCACATGACCCAGAGGAGGCCATCCGCCATGATGTCATCGTCTCTATAGTAACTGCTGCCAAGAAGGACTTGTCTCTAGTCAATGATGCATTGCTCAATTTTGTAAAGGAGAGGACCTTGGACAAGAGAGTAAGTGGGCAAAATCACTCATTTTCCACGAAGCCTGTCAGCACTGTGGTTTCTTGCTGTTAAAAAAGCATTAGCATATGTGATGTGCCTATTAACGGGGAAAGCACATAGTTATGATACCTCTCGGCTCGCTCCAGGGGATGTGTCTAATTGCTGGTGCGGGCGCGCTAAACGCTTGCACTCTGCATGCTTTATTAGGTGATGATGCGTGTAGACTGTGGTAGCTCCCATTTTTGTTGCCACACATGTTCTTGACTGAGATAACATGAAACATCACTTTTCACTATGTGGCAAAACAGGGCTTTAAGTAGCCAAAGTATCTCCACACCACCAATGTCTTGTCAGCGCATTATCCACAACAGCGCTTGATGTTTAAGGTTGCTGTGGTTTTTGATACCAAAATAGCATGTGGTGTGTTTAGTTAACTCAGCCGACCCCGAGGTGTCTATTTTGGAACGAAGGCTGTCTGTTCCTGAAGGACTGCAATGTGTTTGACTACTAATATCTTTGTTTCTTCATTGTTTGTCAAACAGTGTAGCTTACTGACTGCATGCCAAAGTTTAAAATTTAGGAAATATCCCGTTGCAATCAGTATTTATATGGCCCGGCCCGAGCTGTATGACAGTAATTCTACAGCTGCTGTATCATCTCATAATTTCTCATTCAGTCAGTTGTCGTGATTGGGAATCTTCCTCTTCTCCTATCCTTCTTCATCAGTGGCGTGTACGTAAGGAGGCCATGATGGGCTTGGCATCGATCTACAGGAAGTACTCGCTGCAGGGAGAAGGAGGGCGGGAGGCTTCTAAACAGATTTCCTGGATCAAAGACAAACTGCTTCATATCTACTACCAGAACAGCATCGATGACAGGTTTGTGTTCGTCCTCATACTAAAAATATAGGAAAATCAAATGTAATACTTGCTGGCAAGTGTTTGGAAGATCAGGTATTTAAATTTGTTCCCTTGATGATGCTGATTACGCTCTGAGTTCCTTTAATCAGTTGCTTTTCATTTGCTTAACCACAGCTTCTGTGTGTGCCTTGGGCTATTGGAAGCTTACCTTTGGATTTCTGCTCTTAATTTTGTTTGACGTATTTGTCTTGTTCCATGAATAACCAGCTGAATGTAGATAAGTGAAATGAATAATAAGATCACGCTGAGATACTTTACAGCAGGCTTTAACAGTGTGCCAAACACTGATCACCAGTCTCAAACACGAACGGTAAAATCAGTTTTTAGGCCAGTCCTTCAATCTGCAGTTTGAAACATATCATAGAAGAAGACATTTGATCATCCATAGTAGCCTCAGGGCTCCATAAGGGTTTTTTTTAATCATTTGAGCAGTCAGACAGTGCACTGCAGCATCACTCGCCTCCCTTTGAACTGGAAACTTAAGCGTGTTATTGTCCCCCCACCTGTGCACATATGAAACAGAGAGCCTACAGTAGCTCTCTGTGGGGGTTGTTGAAAGCCATCCCACATAATGTCAGTGCTGAAGCAGAAAGTTGATGAGCCATGTTGAGTCAAAGTGGGCACCTCCAGGTGAAAAAAAAGCCTAAATGACAAAACACACACGAAAACATCAGTCTCAGATCGAACTGAGCCGCGTCTGAGGGTGGAGTTGTCCTTTCCATCACTGCTGCAGTGGAGCTGCTTTACTGCCAACAGGAAAAGTCTGGGTTGTAACAGGCTGTTCCTGTGTGTCTGACTGTATGGAAGTTGTGCAGGGCAGCACTGAAATACTTGTGCATGCTCAGCAAATTCTCCCTTAAAACCTCTGAGATTTTATTATCCAAAGTTTCAAATGATGACGTGTCTAAACTGTCTCATTTTATTATGAGGGCGGTTGACTCGACTGAGGAGAAATCTATTTAAGTAGACAGTCGCTGATATAGTTTGTGAGAGACTGCAATCTCATTCGTGCATAAATAATTGAAAACGAGAAGAAAAATTTAACAGGGAACTTACAAATATTGACTTTATGTTTTTCCTCTCTTAATCCCAAAACGCCTTCATTTCTGACTGTGGTGTAGATGATCCTATTCAAACAAATCTAATGGTAGACTAATGACTGTCAGGACCTGAAAGAGTAAAAGCAAACAGACATTCTTCATTTTAATCTAAATTTCTCCTTGTGCGTGTGCACAGGTTGCTGGTGGAGCGGGTCTTTGCCCAGTACATGGTTCCTCACAACCTGGAAACCACTGAGCGGATGAAGTGTCTTTACTACCTGTACGCCACCCTGGACACAAACGCTGTAAAGTAAGTCTTTCTCACACTGGGACCCCACAGTCTGGTTTGTTTGTTTTATATCTTAAGATAAAAGTTTCAGCTGTGTGGAAGAAATGCTCTGAAGGAGGGCCTTTGTTTTCCTCCTCTGTGTCTCTCAGGGCTTTGAATGAGATGTGGAAGTGCCAGAATCTGCTGAGACACCATGTCAAAGACCTGCTGGACTTGGTCAAAAAACCCAAGGTAACTCTGACTGAAGCACGCTGTAAGAAGCTGATAGCTCATCGTACCTTCACGTCATGTTTCTAAACTGCTTTTATGTTGTTTGGGTTATGTATTTGCTGCAGTCTGAAGCATCGAGCAAGGCCGTCTTCGCCAAAGTCATGGTGATCACAAGTAAGTATCTCACACATGTTGAATTATTTTAACAAATTACTTTTTTTTCCCAGAAAACTTCCATCGCTCTTGTTAGAATAAGTTAAGTGGTAAACTTCCATGTAATCCCTTTTTCCCTAATGATTGAATGGAAGTTTAAACTTAGACCAGTCAACTATTCTGCACCCTAGTACACTCTAAGTATACCCTTAATTCACAGAATCGGGAGAGGAGTGAGAGATATCTAACAAAACCTGCAGAAACAGGATGACCTAAACACCTTTGTTTCAAATCTGTGCCTTGTACACATCAGCTCTTAATTGCGTGTGTCTATAGGGAACCTGCCAGACCCGGGCAAGGCTCAGGACTTTGTGAAGAAGCTGGCTCAGGTCCTGGATGATGACGAGCGCATCAGAGATCAGTTAGAAACCTTGGTCAGCCCCTCCTGCTCCTGCAAGCAAGCTGAAGTCTGTGTGGTGAGTATCGACGTTCCTGCCCGAGATCGCAGCCGCTGGACTCTGAAAACATTTTCTCTAAGGTCTCAAAAAGTGCATGTTGTACTTTGGATTAAAGCACCTGTGAGGAAAGTCTTTTAAAGTCTTTTTAATCTGTCTGCGTAGAAGGCTTTTCATGTGTAGCGTTAAGCATTGAGTCAGTAGTTTGAGTTACAAAAGTTTCTATAAAGAGGCCATCAAGTCAAGTATCACTTGCACTTGTGGTTCTACAGTACTAGTTTTTCTGCAATGCAGTGTCCTTATTTAATATATATTTTTTAATCATTTGTTTGTCACCTTTTCAGCGAGACATCACTAAAAAGCTTGGAAGCCCCAAACAGCCCAGCAATCCCTTCCTGGAAATGGTCAAGTTCCTGCTGGAGAGAATCGCTCCTGTACACATCGACACAGAGTCCATTAGGTACTGCCTGCATGTGTGTATTTGTGTGTGTGTGTGAGTGTACAATGGGCCATGGCACAAAATTTGAAGTCATTTTAACCCTGTTATATTTTTACTCACTGTGGGCTCCTTTACGGAGGTTGTCTAGACGATCATGTCTAGAAGTAGGAAAACACACTTATGTCCCTTCTGTTTAAAAATAAAGAAATAAAACATGTCTATGAACCCAGCCAGAGGATTGTGGCATTCAGAATGTGAAGAGTACAAAGAGCCAGTGATAACTGATCCACTTGTGCAGTATTTGACCTTTTTAATATCTCTCTTTCATCTGTCAGTGCTTTGATAAAACAGGTCAACAAATCTATAGACGGAACAGCCGATGATGAGGAGGAGGGCGTCCCAACTGAAGAGGCCATCAGAGCAGGACTGGAACTGCTGAAGGTAAAACCCAAACCTCAGCGTGTTTCCTCTATGGCTCTGTCTACAGCATCACGCTGGCGCTCCATTAAACAGAAATACAGTTGTAGTATTTAATATTTATCAGACGTCGAGCAGCTGTTTGACTCTTTGTTCTTCACTCCGCACAGGTGCTGTCCTTCACACACCCCGTGTCGTTCCACTCTGCAGAGACGTTTGAGTCCCTGTTGGGTTGTCTGAAGATGGATGACGAGAAGGTGGCAGAGGCCGCGCTGCAGATCTTCAAGAACACAGGCAGCAAGATGGAAGAGAGCTTTCCTCATATCAAATCGTACGTTTCGTCGCCAGATTGACCTGATTGATTGACACTGTGATCATTCATATTTTGGAATGAAACCCTTGCTTTGAGCGCGTTGCACTCTGCACAACTTGCTTCCTATAGTGTGTAATGGTGCTCTCTGGTTTGCTCCCCCAAGTGTTTTGCTGCCGGTACTACAGGCCAAAGCCAAGAGAGGCCCCCCTCGGCAGGCCAAGTATGCCATCCACTGCATCAACGCCATGTTCACCAACAGAGACACACACTTCGCCCAGATCTTCGAGGTCAGTCAGTCCCATTGCTTTGGCTTTATACTCTCTTACACATGAGAGAAAAAAAATATTTAGAAAACATGGAAAAGAAACCACCCTGAGGTGAGCTCGTTATTCACTTCAGCTACACAATGGAAGTGAAATAATCAATCACTGACGCATCTGAATCTTGCTATGGCGCTAAAACAAGAACGATGAAGATACCTGACATTATTGATGTTACAGATGTTCTAGTAATCAAGTTATCGGCCTGTGAAGGGCCCCTCTGCCACCACGCTGTGAGATGAATTATCAGGAAGGGCACAGCCTGCTTCATTATAATGTTTATTACCTGACAAAACAAGACTTTTTATATATTACTGAGGTCATCTGCTAAACTCTGCGCCATGTTTCACTCAGAAGAAGTCAGATTAATAAATCAGCAGTTATAAAAGTGTAAACACCATCATTAAGGCAGACAAGCATTATCTGGGAAACACATTGTTTATTCACTTTACGTGGAGCTAAAATTAATACCCTGAATCCATGAAGAACTTTGTACTTGCAGATGAATGATTTAAAGGAAAACAGCTAATGCTTTGAGATGACTCATGTGATATAACTTAGGTTGTCTGTTTTGTTTCATCTTTAGTAGTATTTTTTCCATTTGTGTTGTTAAAATTCACTCATGAAATAAAGACACCAACAAAGTACGTGTTGACAAAATTAACACTTAAGACCGTTGATCTGCATGTCTGGCCGAGGACAAAGCAGACTGTGATAAAGCAGCTGTGTTTGTGTCTTTCCAGCCTCTGCACAAAGGCCTGGACCCTGCTAACCTGGAGCAGCTCATCACTCCTTTGACCACCCTGGGTCACCTGGCTCAGCTGGCCCCAGAACAGTTTGCAGCGCCGCTCAAATCTCTAGTCGCCAACTTCATTGTGAAGGATCTGCTCATGAACGACAGGGTGCGCACATCATATACTGTCAATACACACGTCACATATACCAGGTTTAGACTTAAAATCTATAGAAAATACGTGACAGTTGTTTAATAGTTGTTGTTTATTTGGAAGCAGTTCCACTCTGAGGTCCCAAAAACTGTTCACCACAGTTGTAGGATCAGTATTTCAGCAGTCTGTGTGTTTATAGCAAGTCTTACAGTATTATTTGTGTTTTCTGCAGATCCCGGGCAAGAAGACAACCAAACTTTGGGTCCCTGATGATGAAGTATCCCCGGAGACTCTGGCCAAGGTTAGCAGTGAACCCTGCATGTGTCTCTTTAACACTCTGCCTGCCTGTTCAATCTCCTGCCATGTGTTTTTATCTGAAGAGTCCTTTCAGAGTCTCATATCAGCACTTAACAAGGAAAAAAATGAGACATCTCCCCTGATTCTGAATAGTGTAACTCAAGGGATGCACTATTGCTGCTCCATGAGTCATTTCTGACCCTCCACCCTCCTCCATTCAGATCCAGGGCATAAAGCTGATGGTGAGGTGGCTTCTAGGCGTGAAGAACAACCAGAGCAAATCCGGCAACTCCACTCTAAGGATGCTGACTGCTATTCTACACAGCGATGGAGACCTAACCGAGCAGGGCAGGATGGGGTAAAGGATGAAACCTGTACTTCTTGATCAGACACGCCCAAAGTCCTGTGTGTGTCAGTCCTTGTTAACTGTCTCTCCTCTTCCTCCTCTCCATCATCCTCCAGTAAACCAGACATGTCAAGGCTGCGGCTGGCAGCGGCATGCGCCCTGCTGAAGCTGGCACAGGAGCCCTGCTATCACGAAATCATCACACTGGAGCAGTATCAGCTGTGCGCCCTCGTCATCAATGTAAGAACTGACGCAAGTCTCCTCTTTGCATGCAGGCTCATGCTCGTTTTAGGGCTCTGCATCTTATTATCTGTTTTTATGGCTCTGATTTGTATTGAAGTGACGCATTGGGTATAATAGTCTCTCCGACACCGCCCCGATGTTCCCTCCGCATGTTTCTCGAAACCATTTCATCATCTGTCTCCTCCTCCTAATCATCGTCACTGTTTTGTGTTTCTCTTCGGTCTCAAGGATGAGTGCTACCAGGTGCGACAGTGTTTTTCCCAGAAGCTCCACCGGGGCCTGTGCCGCCTCCGTCTGCCTCTTGAATACATGGCGGTGTTCGCTTTGTGTGCCAAGGACCCCGTTAAGGAGAGGAGGGCTCACGCTCGCCAGTGCCTGGTGAAAAACGTCAACATACGCAGAGAGTACCTCAAGCAGCACGCTGCCATCAGCGGTAAAGAGACTGAACACGATCTGAAACGAAATCTGAATTTGTTATTTTTTCTTTTTTAAAGCAGCTACAACAATACAAATATGTGATAAATAAATTGGCCTGTGGAAGAGGAACAAATAAGATCTTTTGTTTTCCTTGTAGTGCACACGTCTGTTATCATGAGCACTGCTGTGATGAGGCAGCGTTACTGTAATATTTACCTTGTGTGTGTGCCAACAGACAAGCTGTTCTCTTTGCTGCCGGAGTATGTGGTGCCCTACACCATCCACCTGCTGGCACACGACCCAGACTACGTCAAAGTACAGGACATCGAGCAGCTCAAAGAAATTAAAGAGTAAGTAGTGGACGGGGAAAGCTGTTGGTTGCTGATAACACTTACGATAAAAGCAAACTTTAAAAATGAGAAATACGCTCTGTATGAATTAAACAACACTAAGCACTTTCCCACCACACATCGATCACTCTTCTTACCATCTCTCATGAATAGCATCTGTAGAGTTTTAAGGTCTACGTCCAAGAAAGAGAAAGCTATAAAATTATGGCTGGCATTCAAAGTCCTGTATGCTGATGTCAAATTTCCTGTCCTCGTCAGGGCTCTGTGGTTTGTCCTTGAGATAATCATGGCCAAGAATGAGAACAACAGCCACGCCTTCATTAGGAAAATGGTGGAAAATATCAAACAGACGAAAGATGCCCAAGCCCCCAGCGATCCCAAAACCAACGAGGTACGCATAACATCTGCAAGTCTACCTACACTGAATATGTAATATATAGATAATACATATTCATTCACAGCTCTGAGTACCATCCTGCTGACCGGCCTTTATGACTTCCCCCTACAGAAACTCTACACAGTGTGTGACGTCGCCATGCACATTATCATGTCAAAGAGCACCACCTACAGCCTGGAGTCCCCGAAAGACCCCGTGCTGCCCTCATGCTTCTTCACCAAACCCGACAAGGTTGGTCTCTCCACCCATGAGCACCTCTCTGAAAGCCTTCAATATTTTATTTCCAGTGCAGCGGCTTCTTTTATGTTTTTTTTATAGCAATAGCTGAGCTGCAAATGAGAATGACGGGTCAAGTTGTTCTCTTTTGGGTGTTATGGATATTAATGCATATGCACCTCTTTGATGAGTGTTAATTAAAAGATAATCACAGATGACTTGTATTTTCCTGCTTGTGGCAGTTGGTAGTAACCTAGTTTTTTGTGTGCTTATGGGCTTGTTTCAAGAGGAATTATCAACACAGCTGGCCCACGTTTTTTGACTAATTAGATTGTTCTTCTCATAATCCTCAGCTTGTGTTTCAGGGTTTTTTTTTTAAATAATTGTTCTCCACAAACACATGTCATATAACTTTTCTCTCCGTTTCAGAATTTCAGCAACACAAAAAATTATCTCCCACCAGAGATGAAGTCATTCTTCACACCAGGAAAGGTGAGTCCAGTCAGACCCCTGAAATGGAAGCTTTTTCCATCTGGTTTCTGTTCTGTTGGATGGAACACATGTCAAACTGAAACTCTCATCATCTGTCGCTCCTCCAGCCCAAGTCGGCGAACGTTTTGGGTGCAGTAAATAAGCCGCTGTCATCGGCGGGGAAGCAGCTCCAGAGTAAATCTTCCCGCATGGAGACCGCCAGCAACGACGACTCATCATCCAACCCAGGCTCCCCACAGCGCAGCAAGACCAGGTACAAGACGTAATGCACATACACGCTCCTCTAAAGACGCTCAGGTGTTGTGATCTCTGCGTATGAATGGAAGATAATGGAAACAAACTTCTTCATAGCACAGAGAGTGAAGATGATCATAGACTCCACAGACAGACACGGCTTTTGCATCTTGTAACCTGTTGCACCTTGAGTTGTGTATATATAATAGTAACTATTAATAATTACTGCGTTTCAGGCATGACAGCACAGAAATGGATCACAGTGAAAATGAGGACATCACCCTGAAGAGAGCAGACAGCACTGACAAGGTAATAAAACCTCTCTCACATAGCTAAAAGCTGCAGTAATCATCCTGAAAATATCCCATTATTGTGTTATCAATACCCCCCCAGTGGAAAGATCAGTGGGTTTGTCATTTCATCATATTTGCACAGCCCTATTCCAAAGAAGTGAAGCTTGATTTCCCTCTTATTACTGTAATTTAGTTTTGATCAGAGCACCCATGACACCAATTGGATAAACGGGCAAAAATAAAATGGCTTTTGTATCCAGTGTGGCAAATTTGGAGAGACTAGTGTATTGCAAGTAATGAAAAACTGACATGTTTTGTAGTGTGACTGCACACATAAACTGAGAGGTTTATCTGAAATGACACCATAGCTGAGGATAAGTAGAAATGGGCGCGTTGCTGTGATCCAGTTAAGTGCTGCAGTCATAAACCCTTGTGGCTCTGTGTTTTGATCCTACTGTGCAAACACCTGCTGGATTGAAGTCAAGATAGGATTAGCGAGTACACGTTGTGTAAACTATCATGAATAACAGCCTCCAGACCTGCTGCATACATCGTTAAGTCACCGAGGCCGCGTCTTCTATCAGAAAATATCGATGTTCCATACATTTCAAATGTTTGACAAGAATCTGCTTGTATTTACCAGTGTTATTTCTCATGTTCTCGTGGGTTTTAAGCAGTTTATCTTCAAAGGAAGCAAACAGGAGACCAGACAGTTTACTGCTTTTCTGAGGTGAAAAACATCACCATTCAGAAAAGAACATTAAAAGAACATTTCAAGCTCATGGAGGCTTCTGGCTTGGTCATGACAAGTCTTGTTTCACACAGCAGGAAGCCTGTCAGTCCTGGTCACCATGTGTTCTCTCTGTTGCAGGATATTGAAAAGCCACGCGGTCGCAAACGTGGCGTGACCTCCAGTGACGACCAGGACAGCAAGCCAAAGCGTGGACGCAAGAAGGCGGCAGCCAACACGACCGCGGCGGCTGAGCCCGAGGACCA
The DNA here is from genome assembly GCF_051107435.1 of Chaetodon auriga. Lineage (NCBI taxonomy): Eukaryota > Metazoa > Chordata > Actinopteri > Chaetodontiformes > Chaetodontidae > Chaetodon > Chaetodon auriga. Next base: position 11,126,953 of record NC_135088.1, read on the forward strand.
GTGGGACGAGGACAATCGGCCAGAGGACGAACAGAACAGCCCGCCGAAGAAAGGACGCAGGGGCCGGCCTCCAAAGTCTGCCACTCCCAGTCAGGACGCACCTTCCAAGGGAAAGAGGGGAAGGAAGAAGGCAGCTCCTCCACCAGAGGATGATGAAGAAGAGGAGGAAGAGGAGAGAGGGGAGGAGGAAGCAGAGGACGAGGAGGAAGAGGATGACAGGAGCAGTGAAAATATGGAGTTGAAGACCAAGGGGGGAAGGCAAGCCAGGGCGCCGCGGCGATCACAAGGGTAAGAGCTTCCTGTGCAGTTAATGCAGACAGAGCAGGAACTGCCTCACTCATGACATCTGCTGTTGGCACTGAGATCTCTGTCAGCAACATTCATTTCGACTCTTCGTTCAACAGCTCGGAGTCAGCAGAGTCCACACCGCAGAAGAGGAGAGGACGTCCACCCAAAGCCGCTCAGCCAGCTGCCAAGAAACCAGCGTAAGATGCTCTCTAGATTTGGGATCTTCAGGCTGTTGTTTAAACTCATTCTCTACCTTTTTTCTTTTAGGACTGTAGTGAGGGTTTTGTAATGTTGTGTTTGGGTAAAATAATTTCAGTGGACCAGCCTAGTATGATTTTGTTACAATGTAAACTTCCTGGGGGAAAAAGACCATGAGATGTGCTTGAAAGCTCCAGAAAACTGGAACTTGTGCTAAGGATGACAAAAATAACCCTTCAAGCTTAAGTGACTTCTCTAAATCTTGTTATTATTATTAGTAGTAGTAGTATATACTCTCTACTTCCTCTATCTTATTATTCTCATGGTGTCTTATGAAATTCCATGAAAGCACAAAACTCCCTGTCACATCATCTTCGTAATCACACTGCTGCTACATTTACTTTGCCGTTTCTTTTCTTTAACTTGTGGTTACCTTTTGCTGCTTCGGGTTAATGTATATGAGGGTAAAGTTAAGGATTTTGTTTTAAAAGAAAAAGTATGTGTGTCTGCACAGTCTTATATTATGCAAATGATTGATTTCTCCTTTTTGTACAAAGTATTGCAGATTAGCTGTGAGATGGAGCTCAGTTGTATCGTGTCTGTGCTACTTTGTGCACAGAATGTAGATGAGACAGATGGATTTCTAGATTATAAGTGAGCATTTTAAAGCTTTACTCTGTCTTACTGGCCAGTGTGGTGCGTTAACTTTCTGATTTATCTGCCAAAGATGCTTCTTACCGACATTTGGCACCTCGTGGGTGATATTTTGAGAAATCTTTATGAAAAAATTCTCTTTGGTGGGTGGTGGTGCTGTGTTTTCGTCAGGTTTCTGCATGTACAAATGTCTCCCTGTTACACGTTGAGACATTCTGATTCAGTGTGTATCCACTCTCCAGGCGCGGTGGGCGATCGAAGGCAGCTGCCGCTAAGGACGACTCTGAGGAAGAAGATGAAGAAGAGGAGGAGGAGCAGGAGGACGAGCCAACGCCTAAGGTACTGAAAGTGTCATGTGAATCATCTGTGGGAATTCTGGTGTTTGAGACTAATTATGGAGGAATTCATACACTGTTTCCTGTCCAGAGTTTTCACCCTGCTGTTTCCCCCCACCTCTCCTAGGGTCGCAAGAAGGCAGCAGGGCGAAGAAGATGAGCTAAAAAATGATCGAGGACGAACGAAAACGGCGCGTCTACTCTAAAGTCATGGAGGAAGGACGTAGGAAAGAAAATATGGACATTGAACTTTTTAAACTTTTCATACACAAACGCTCCTACTGTTACACAAATTCACACACTTGCATATACCACATGCACACTACACCAGTACATCTGTATCATCAGCTGTGGGTTGTTGCATTGTGATGATGTTCACCACATCTCCTCCATACAAGTAGAAATAATTTTAACAGAAAACAAAAAAAGATCACTCTTGTAAATAGTCTCTTATGTCTGTTTCATGTTCTGTTGTTGTGTTTGATGCTGACTGGGAGGATGTTGTAAAGCCTTTACCCGCTGATACTATTATTATTAAAGTGCTCCCATAAAGCAATATTGCTTATCAATCATTCCCTCTGTGTCACACTTTTTAAAACTGAAAGAGATTAAACATGATCTTTTTTGTGATGTTAATTGTGTCATTTTACTTCAAAAGAAAACATGTTTTTGTTTACAGTTCTGTATATTAATACCTTCTTTTTTTTTTACCATGTATTGAAAAATTTAGAAAAAATGTCAAAAACCTGTCCAAATGTAGAGTTGCCTCTGGAAAAGATTGTAGTGTGCATCTCATTTTTAGGTTGTACTTACTAGTAGATGGAAGTCATGAGCAGCTGTGGTTGTATTGTTTGTCACTGCTGATTAACTTGGCCTCACATCCACCCAGTCAGATCCTCCGTTGTATCAATATAATTCTCTATAAAACCTGACATGCTCCATTTCTCTTTATTTCACTTTGAAGTCTTGGATGAAGCAGTTTGCTTAAGGACATAATCAGCTGTGATGCCTTCAGGTGTACAAGCAGAGGAGAAAGAGGTCAATTCAGATGATTGTTCCCGTTCGGGTTTAGTCTTTTTTTTTTCTTTTTTTTTTCCTTCAAAATATCTGTTATCGAACTTTTCAAATGTTGTTTTCCTGTGCCACAGACGTTGTCTTTTAAACTGGTTCTAGGTAAGTAACAGATAACCTTTAGTCCATTGCCCTTCACACATCCATGATCGTTATAGATGACGCCGGAGCTCGTAGTTTGTCTCCGTGGAAACTTAGAGGCTATCATACCGTGGCCTCTTGAAAATGACATTAAAATTCGTCAATTTACACACTGAATTAATTTTATCTCACTTTTTTTTAAACATTTCTAATACAAAACGTGTTTGCCGGTCGCGATGTTTTTCTCTTTAGATGGCTATGGAGTGACCCGCCCTACTCTGCCTCTGATTGGCTAATATCCGTTACCTTCGTTGTTTGGTTGGTAAGGTTCACGTATGAGGAGTGGTAATTGGTTAGGATTAGGGAAAGTATCACGGTAGGCGAATCACAGAGTAGGGCGGGCCACCGAAATACCCGCCACATTCGTCGCAGGGCGACATCAAACCCGGAAGTTGCTCAGAGAGGTGGAGGAGGAGTTTTAAAATCCAGATATGTTTTGAAACTGGGAGAGACAGTGAAATGTATGCTTTTTCTTAAACTAAGAATAGAGGGTAGTGCTGCATTCTGCTGTGTAGTATTACAAAAACTTATCGTTATATAGGTTTTCATTAACCCCCCCCCCCCCCCCCCCTTCCGTTAGCACAGGTGGTATGGACGTCAATGGTTATGCAAATATGATTAAACATTTCTTATTAAATTTGCGTAGTGTTCACTGACAAGCTCTTAATCTTATCTTTCGGTTGTTATCGGTGGTTACACTATTAGTTTATCAGTGTCTCCACACTCTTCACCCCCAGGCTACTCTACCTATAAGCTGTCTTTACCTATAAGCTAGCTAGTTATCTTAAATATTGGCGCTATTAATTTAGAATAGAAGCTACTACGCCATAGGTTCCGGTTCAACGCCACACCCCCCAACCAATCAGAATCGCGTTTTCAGGGGCCATGGTTTAAAGCACTGAGCTGTGCGCGTGTTCCAAGTGTAGAACAGGCCTTTATCACAGCAGACATGTTGACATGTCACTGTAGGAAAAGCACAGGTGTAAATAATCAAATGAATGATGGCTGACTTCCATTGCACTGCTTCACTTTTGGGGTCCTGACATTGTGCATGCCGATTTACTCACACTGTCATGGCTTACTGGGCCATTCTTTGTTATTGACATCTGCGCTTATGGATGTCAACATGTCTGCTGTGAAAAAGGTCAGTGTTTTCAATCAGAAAAAGCATTGTAGCACCACATGTCAGAGAGAATTTGCACCTGTTGCAGCCATCAGCAGTAGTAATTTTGTGAATTGAATGACATTCTGTTGACAGGTGTTGTCTATCTCTGTCCCACTTCTGTGTACTATTTATATGCAGTATTGTCATATATTAGTCTTTGTAGTACACTGCTTTGTAGTTAGTATGGAAGCAGTTAACAAGTTTATCTGTTCTATACCAAAGAGAAATGATAGAATATTTGAGTTTTGTGTGTTTCCTCAGGTGTTTCTCAGGCTGTCGTCACCATCCTTAATTAGTTTTGAATTTCTTCCAGCTGTGAGCAGTTCCTCCATTTCTTTCTGTGTAATGAGTCATGTACATCAACAGCACACTAGTGTTTGAAACGTGTTTGAATTGGACAATATAAGGACTGAAAAGTGTAATTTTGGGTCCGATCATCTTGAAAAGTGCAAAAAATTGTCACTAGTTCATTGCTGTGTCCTAAAACTGCCCACCGTGTATGAACTGCTGAATGCCACAGAACAAGAACAATTAATCTGATGCATCTTTTTTCTGTTGTCATGCCAAAAACAGAAAAAAAGATGAGGGGACATCACCGCTTCTATATAAGGTATTGCTTTACATGACACACTATGCATTTGATGTGGATGAAAACTGATTAACCAGCTGTATAATTAAAAATCTCAGTCGTCTTAAGAAGTGTTTTGCTCTATTTAAAGTTTGAGTTTCTATTGAACTGTGCAAACTGCTGCTATTCAGCCAAAAACTGAAAATTGATTAAACGCATGCTCTAAATTTGGTCATGTACATTTTAAGTCTTTTTTTCTCTGGATCCAAATACCACTGTCAGCATATCAGACCCTCTCTACTTCCTCTCCATTTCATTATTTGCAGTGTGCTCAGCTTGTGCTCTCAGGCTGCTTAGCGTCACTCGATGGTATTCTTCCTGCGTTGTATATGGAGACTAGCAGCGCTCTGCATTGCTTATGCATGTACACTTGAGATGGGAACTTTCCGGTGCTGCTCGGCTCGGTGGAAAAACACCCACACGCCACGTTCTGCCCCTGGTTATGATCCATGACAGGCCATAATCACTTGGCTGCCAGGTGACTCTGTTTTCGTGCGTTGGATAAACCACCTGCCTCTCAAGACAAACACAATGAATGACTGCATTCTTCCCCTGTACATCACTGAGAGGCAGCATCCACAATGTTACTGTTAAAATTCACTCAATTGAGCGACTATAAGAGTCTGTGAAAGGTGTAAACACATAATTACATAAGTCTTTGAACACTGGAGACATTTTCATACCATTGATCAAGCCTCCACCAGCATCATTAGTCTGGGTTTCAGTGATAGAAGTTTAAGCTTTTCCAAATTGCTTAACTGGGAAACTGTATCTTTTGTTTTTGGCAAGAATATTAGCACATAATGTCTATCTCACATTTAAGATCAAAAATGTTGATACAGGTGTCAGCAGTATTATCCAGATTTTTGGCTGAACCCTGATTGCAGGTCACTGGCAAGGTGCAGGTATCCTCACTTTTCAATTTGTGCTGTTAAATAGGGATTGGCACTTAAATAGTAACCAGACTTCGCGATGTAGGGGACAAGCAAACCATCTGTCCTCTGAGCAAGACCGCCCTTTTAATCCCATCACTATGGATATGACTGTGAATAAGGAAGCAGTTAGTTTCCCCAAACCCTATTCACAATTTCAAGGCTGCAACTTGTTATTTTAATGATCAATTCATCTGCTATTTTTTTTAATTAATCATTTTGCCTGTAAAATATCACAACAATGTGATCATTGAATCATCAGAATTTACTGCTTGTTGTCTTTGTGTGTGTGTGTGTGTGTGTGTGTGTGTGTGTGTGTGTGTGTTTCACACACACACACACACACACACACACACACACACCATCCAACAGGCTGGCCCCCTCCCATTTATTCATGCAGGTCCTATATGGATCAAGATGGCCAGCAATAAGAGGCCGAAGTTTCCAAGCAACCGAGATGAAAGCAGGAAGATAAGGAAGTAATGTGACCATGGTGCAGCAGGGTACACTGACTCTGCTGTTTGCGTATCTTCTCCTCACCCCTCACGCCCCCCTCTCTCCCCCGTCATCTTCTGCCTGCACGCGTTCCTGGCTGAACTTGATCCAGTGAGAAATGCAGATGAGGTTTTTTATGCTGTCCACATGTGACATTTAAATGGAGTTATGAGATTATCTGCCAGCAGAGGATGTATGATAGTGTTGCTGTTACTGAGATCATATTAAGTCTGTCGCACCTGGGTCACTGTCCTGTTCCCGAAAGCAAAACTGAGGCGCTTCATAAACTGCTGGGGGGGGGGGGACCATACGCGCAAATCCTCATTTGTCTCTTTAGTCTGTACAGAACCTAACGTATCCCTGCTTCGCTAAAGATTGATCGTTTTGGGATCTTAACATCATGTTGCGCCTGGAGACCTTCATGCGTCAGGTGCTTTGGCTAATAATTGATAGATTTGAAGAGGCGGCGTGTGGTGGGTTCACAGCTGGCTGGCTGCACTCTACAGCCCGCTGTTCAGTCACCGAAAGTCTCCAAGCATGGTTAAATGAAGATTAGAGTCAAAAAGTGGGCGTCCGAGTCCAGTTCTGACAGGCACCATGAGTGCTTTGTTCGCCCTTTTCACGTTTCTCGCCTTCGCCTCTGCCGCCGCAAAGCCCAACGCTGGTTTGAAAACGTGGGGACGTTTCAATAAACTGCCCTATCCAGGAGACAAGGCTTTCCTCTACGATACCTTCCCCAAGGACTTCATATGGGCGGTGGGCACGGCGGCGTACCAGGTGGAGGGCGCGTTCGAGAAGGACGGCAAGGGGCTCTCCATTTGGGACACTTTTACGCGCGGTGGGAACCGGATGGCCACCGGGGACGTCGGCAGCGACAGCTATCACAACATCCACGCCGACATAAGAGCCATCAGGCAGCTCGGGGTCAGCCACTACAGGTTCTCTCTGTCTTGGTCCAGGATATTTCCCAACGGCACCCGCGGGAGTTACAACGAAATCGGCACCAACTATTACCGGACCCTCATCAAGAGGCTGAAGGAGATCCGCGTGCAGCCGGTGGTCACGCTCTACCACTGGGACCTGCCCGATCACCTCCAGCTGAGCCTCGGCGGCTGGAGTAACCCGGAGATTGTGGGGATTTTCAAGGACTACGCAGATTTCTGTTTCCAGGCTTTCGGGGATGATGTGAAGTATTGGATTACCATTGATAACCCGTTTGTGGTGGCGCGGCACGGGTATGGCACCGGGGTGGTCGCTCCCGGGATAAAGAACGACCCTGACCTCCCGTTCCGCGTTGGACACAATCTCCTCAAAGTGAGTGCTAGATCATGTTTTGACAAGATCATAATTTTTAGAATGTAGCAATACCACACAGTTAAAAATACTGCCAAAGAACAAAATACACACAACATCAAGTATATTTAAAGTATCAAAAGAAAAGTAGACATACAGGATGGCCCTTTACTGAGTGTTGAATTATCACTGATCCATTAAGATGTAAGCAGCATTTTATTATTATAGCAGATAGAACAATGACAAACTCATTGAAAAACCTTTCAAATTGTTTCTGTAATCTACAACAATATATCATAACTTCAACCTCCTCTCCTCCTTCTTCTCCTCTGTCTATCTGTCTGTTTCTCCTCCAGGCTCATGCAGCTGCATGGCACCTCTACAACCGCCACTACCGACACCGTCAGCAGGGCAAGCTGTCCATGGCACTGGCCTCTCACTGGATCAAGCCGAGTCGCACCCGCCTGGAAAGCCTGCGAGAGTGCCAGTGCTCCCTGGACCACGTCCTGGGCTGGTTTGCTCGGCCGCTGTTCACAGACGGAGACTACCCACCCTGCATGAAGGCGAGGCTGGGCTCACGGCTGCCCTCCTTCACCCAGGAGGAGAGGGAGCAGGTGAGAGGAACAGCTGACTTCTTCGCCCTCTCTCATGGAGCGGCCCTCAGCTTCCAGCTCATCAACGACAGCCTGAAGTTTGGGCAGCAGGAGGATCTGGACCTGAGGATGCTGCTCTACTGGGTCAACGCCGAGTACAACAAGCCGCCCATCTTTGTGGTGCAGAGTGGTTGGTGGGTTCAAGTGTTGTGTTGATTTGTTTGTGATGTTTCTGAGTGTTGTTCTGTGTTGTGGAACATCTTGTTTTCGCTGCTCCTGAATGCAGGTACGTCCTTGGAAATACCAAAACTGAAGACCCAAAACACATGTACTACCTGAAGAGGTTCATCGCAGAGGCACTGAAGTGTGAGTAATGGCACAGTCTGATGTCATGCATTCACCACAAAAAGCATGAAAATCCAGATTTTTCACATTTCTGAACGAACAGCATGAACCATTTTACATGAAGCTGAAATTTCAAGTTAGGAAAAGCTGTGACCTCAGTCTGAGCTGTCTGTCTGTCTGTCTGTCTGTCTGTCTGTGTGTTTGCCACACAGCCATCATCATAGATGGAGTGAATGTGATTGGATACACAGCCTGGTCTCTGATAGACGGCTTCGAGTGGCACAGGGAGTACGGGATCCGACGGGGACTCTACTATGTTGACTTCCACACTCCTGACATGAAGAGGGAGCCGAAGACATCTGCCACCTTCTACAGGTGCATGTTATAATGTGATGAGTGGTGATTTTGACGAAGGGTGCACAGTGTTTAAATTTGCGCAGATGTCTGTCTCAACTCAAATACAGGCAACTTCAATTTTGGATAAAACTTTTTCTTTCTTCCTTTTTTTTCATCATCAGCATCAAACTTCATTATTTCATGCCACCGCATTAAGTTTTTGCAGACATCACAGGAAGAAGTCTGCTCTCTGCCTCCAGTCATAAGAAATGACAGAGAAAGTTAGATATTACTGATATTTGTCATATTTAAACGAACTCTAGAGAGTAGAAATCACTACAGACATCACATTTGAATATGTCAAATACAACCTCAATGTCAGTGTACACAGACACATGATTTCAGGGTAGTCTTTTAAGGGGCTTTCTTGATAAAAATACATAGAATGGAACTTGTAATGATGCCTTAGCAGTACAGAGCTAGTTTTCAGTCTTGGGACAGCTCCTCCTGAAGTGATGATTATTCATTATTCCCAAAGAAACGTCATCCAGCGGAACGGTTTCCCAGAGCTTCCAGAGAACAGACCAGCACAAGGAGTCTTCCCATGTGATTTTGCCTGGGGGGTCTCTGCCAACTCCATACAGGTATGTGCGTTTGGTGTGTGTGTGTGTGTGTGTGTGTGTGTGTGTGTGTGTGTGTGTGTGTGTGTGTGTGTGTGTGTGTGTGTGCGTTGAGGATGAGAGGTGTGTGTACTGTATGTACATTTGTGGAGGGATGGGAGACTTGTGGAGGGTCAAAGGGCAAAGGCCCCATAATGAAACAAGTGGAATACTTCCTCAAAATGGAGGAACTTGAGCAAACATTAACAGTTTATTAACTTTGGTTGACAGATTCAGTATAAACCTCACTAATATTGTGTGAAGTGAAGTTTTGTAAACAGCTATCAGCCCTTCTATAGTTATTATTCTATGGTTTCACAGAAAGGGAAAAAATAGCAGCTGCAGTTTCTCTGCTCTTTAACTTCTATTATGTTCATCACATTGTTTTGAACTTGCAGTTTTCATGGTGAAAGTCCAGCTCAGAAACAGCCACGATGATGAATCCTCTCTTAATCATAAACCACATCGCCTCACGCTGTCTGCCAGCTGAGCCAAACAGCACAGGACCACCTGCTACTATCGATTTGCCCCATTTGGCCTTTGTCTGCATTTGTGTATGTGAGGTAAAGGCAGTGTGACAGGACGAGTGTTTACACTGGTATGTTTAGGTGGAGACCACGCCCAGCCAGTTCGCAGACCCCAGTGTTTATTTATGGAACATCTCCAACAACGGAGAGCTGATGAGGCTGGAGGGCTTCAGTGCTCCACCTTTACGCAGACCCACACACTGTGCAGACTACGCCACCGTCCGACAACAGGTAGGCCCTCCTGCCTGGCCTGGCTTTCATATTAAAAAGGCAGAACTTGAAATGGGTTTGCATGTGAGCACTTAAAAGTTAAAGTTGCGGCATGTTAATCCCCCTCTATCTCTCCAGGTGGAGGAAATCCGGCAGGTGGGGGTAAACCACTTCCACTTCTCCCTCAACTGGTCAGCTCTGGTGCCCACAGGTGACGTGGCTCATCCCAACACCACTCTGCTGGGTTACTACCGCTGCTTTACCCGCCAGCTGCTGCAGGTCAACGTCACGCCTGTGGTCACCCTGTGGCACCACACCCGCCAGCGCAGCAGCCTGCCGGCCCCGCTGGACACCGCCAACAGGTGGCTGAACAGGTCAGATACAGTGACTGCAGTTAAAGCTGTTTCAACTCCGGCGGGTTTTGTGATATCACCCCCGCGTCTCAGTACTCTTCTTTAAGGGCCAGTTTCTCATTTTAGTTTAAATTCTAAATATTTTGCATGAATGCTGAGGAAACTTGACGACCATGAGCACTGCTCCAAACACAGATCCAATAAACATCCATCTGTATCAGGTGCAGTTTATTACAATCCATGATAATTTATAGACTGGTCTGATGTAAAAGTAAACAACGCAATGATGTTCCCAGGTACAGGCTGTCCTCGCCATCCTCATGACTTGCTGCCATGGTTTCATCTTCTCTTCCTGCCATAAAGAGATGTCACTGAACTCAGCACTTGCAGTGTTTGATAAAGGAACAATCTGGTGTATTGGCATCTTTATTAGCACAGCATGTTGCATAAAAATGTCAAATTAACATGTAAATAGAGATTTATCTTGGATATTTGGCATTTATTTCCTCACGTGCGTGTGTGTCAGCAGTGTTTTGTGATATGTTTTTGATGTATTATGATGACTTTACATATTAAAAAAAAGTTCAAATGCAACCTTTTCCTCAGGGAGACTCCAAAGGCGTTCGCAGACTACGCCAGGCTTTGCTACAGAGAACTAGGAGCTCATGTTAAGATGTGGATCACCCTGAATGAGCCCAACGATGAGATGGTGAGCTACCAGGAGGGCCATCAGATGCTGCGGGCGCACGCTTTGGCCTGGCACGCTTACCGCGAGTTCAGACCCACACAGGGAGGACAGGTCAGCAGACGATTTATAGGAAATGTAGAATCACTTTAATTGTTAGGAGAATGAAATAGTCACACCTGTACTGCCATGTGTTTGTGCCGCGCCTCAGGTGTCCCTGGCTCTGCACATGGACTGGGTGGAACCAGCGTTTTTATTCAGCCGGGAAGACGTGGAACCAGCTAAAAGGGTTTTGGACTTCCGCGTTGGCTGGTTTGCAGAGCCGATCTTTGGCAGTGGAGACTATCCTCTGGGAATGAGGAGCTGGCTGCGTCAGCTCAACTCACTTGAGTACAAATACTTCATTCATACTTCAATACAGTCACTTTGTTAGTTATAGAATAAGCATTGCTGTAGACAGTCACAGGGAAGAGTCTAGTCTCTGTCTCTTCTTCTTCTTCTCCTGCCTAAGTACTGCTGTTGTATCATCTCCTCTAAAACGCCGTCTTTTCTGTGTTTCCACAGCCTGCCAGTGTTCAATGAGGAGGACAGACTGCTGGTTAAAGGGACATATGACTTCTTTGCCATTAGTCACTTCAGTACCAAGCTGGTGACACACGCCAAGGAAGACTCGTGAGTATTTTTGCCTTTATTTTAATTTTAATTTGACAAGGCATATTAATAGGAAAACAGCTTAAAGCAGCTCAGTTTAGTTGAAGACACATATGTTGTCCTGATGTAGTGACACTCACAGCATTTTAAATGCACAAGCTTACAACCCATAATATGTTTTTCTTCCATCTCCATGTCTGCAGGTACACCTACACAGCAATGCTAGAGGTCCAGCACATGATAGACACCACGTGGATCATGTCCCCGAGGCCTGTTGTGCCCTGGGGCTTGAGGAAAGCCCTGAACTGGGTGAGACTGGAGGGGTCTGAGTCCCTATTTGACTGATACATACCAGACACAAATATTTTGGAGGTGCCCTGATGTGTTTTCATATAAACTGGATAAAAACTCAACAATTGCTGTTTCAGTGTGATATGCTTCAATAGAAGAACCTTGACAGAAGTTAAAGCTCACATTGCTTGCTTCTGCTGTGTCAGGTAAGGGAGCACTACTGCGATGTACCTGTCTATGTGATGGCTAACGGGGTCCAAGAAGACCCAGCCCGCTTTAAAGACAGCCTGAGAGTGTACTATCTGTACAACTACATCAACGAAGCACTGAAAGGTGAGGCTACAAACACACACATCCCGCTGCAGAGGATGCACGCAGTACACCTGGGAGCTGAATATTGTTATCACTGCATGTGTGTGCTGAGGGATCAATCCGTCAGAAGTCATGTTTTTTCCCCTCACTGGCCTCTGGAGAGCTTAATTATTAGACAGGTATTAGATCACTGACCCTTGAATAGTCAGCTGACTCAGAACAGACACGTATGCATACAAAAATATCAACAGAAACACACACTCTACTCTGAATTGTTGAGTCACGGTCACTTGCAGCCCGCTTGCCTGGCCTTGGAAAGTTTATTGGGTTACATTAAGAGACGACCTCGCGGCAGCGCGCTATGATGCACACATAGTTTCATGTTATTGACTGTTGCAGTGTGCTGTGTCACCACTAAGTGGCAGCCATCCACAGAAAACCGTTTATATGTGCAGAGTGGCATTTACACTCTACAAACCAAAGTCTGACATACATCAAATATGACACGTGAAGTTTATTCATTTCTATGTTGCTTTATGACACCTTTGATTTGTTCAAACTAAATACGTATTGTCAGGCTTCGTTTTGTATATTTATGTCGAGAGGAGTAATATTATGGAAGCTGACTCAGGCCAGGAAAACAAATACATATTAAATTTCAATGAACTTTTACAGTTGTGACAATCAAACATACGATGTTAAGTAAATAAGTAAATGAAAATGAATGTTCTCTCGTCTCCTCCCGCCTCAGCGTACACTCTGGATGGCGTGAACCTGAAGGGTTACTTTGCCTACGCCCTGAGCGACCAAAGGGACCCGGGCTTTGGCTTGTACGGCCACGTCCACGAGGAGGTCATCATCAAGGCCTCTCTCTCCAACTATCGCAACATCATCCAGCACAACGGCTTTCCCATTCAGGGAGCTGCGCCCCAGCAGTGTCCCAGCATGCCTCAGCCCTGCCTCGGCTGCCATGCGCTGGTCAAGAGGCCTGTGGTGGGCTTCCTGACTCTGGTGGGTTCAGGGGTGCTGATCACCCTGGGCCTCATTATCTACTACACAGCCAAGAGACACAAGGAGTGTTACTGATGACTGTGGCAGTAGGATTTGCTCTTGTCTTTTTATAAATGAGAAGGTGTTATTCAGAAGCTTAGAATCAGTCGCTATTTTACTTTACAACCTTAAATTATGGTGTGTCTTCTGACTTTTACAATAAATGAAGTCTGAATAATGAAAATGGTCCAATCTTCACATTTTAGGTGATAAGTTATTAAAGGTTATGTAAAGTTGGTTTGTTAGAAAGAGATTTATTACAAAACCAGCTGGGAGCCTCCTACAGTCAATAAAACCATACACACCATAAGATTCTTTACGTTTGTCCAGATGTTTTCAAGTCTCAAATGCATTCATTTGTTTTTAAAAACAATGTCAAATGATTACAATGGTAGTTTGTGACTGTAATGAGTCTGTTTGTCCTTAGTGCTTAACCCTAAATTGAAATCTCACATACTGGGAACCTTTGAGTGACATCAGTGTTATGTTGTGGAACAGCAAACAGTCACTCTCATCAAGCTCATTATGATTTCAGGACTGATGGTCAATGAGGTGTTATAGCACACATTCTGAGTTATGTCTGTTCATGGTAGTAAAATCCATGTTTGGTCATATCCATCGACGAACACCAGACTGAACAGGTTGTAAAGAAAACGTAATTTATTGTCATGTTCTGGTGTAGATTTCTTGTCCTTGCAGTATATTTTAAATGCACGAAGTCTTCTTGGGGCAAAAAGCAAGCGCAATTTGAACTCACGTCAAGAAAAGTGTCTGTATTTAAGTCCATTCAGAGTCAAAACATCATGCCGTCAAGACCATCTTCCATGAACTTCTTGTAGATGGCCATGAACTTGGCAGTGAAGGCCTCCAGGTGGTAGATGGCTTTGCTGCCCAGCTGCAGTCTGTGTTCGTAGTAGGCTGCCATGTGGGCCACCTCTGCCTTCAGCTGGCCATCACAGTTACTCAACAACTCGTTTACCAGACCCTGTTAGAGGATTGGACGTGGAAAAAGGATACTGATTACCTCAAACATTACTGATAAGCATGCCAACACCATGATGGGAGATGAGACACAGTACGCGGTACCTTCATAATGATGTCAGGAGGGATGCAGTGAGTCAGCAGCTCGTAGATTCTGGCTCGAACCTCCAACAGCCTGCGACAGAGACAGATGTGGATTCAGCATTAAATCATCCCCACAAGTTTGATTAAATTTTAGTTGCCTTCAGAACCAACTAAACCTCTTCTCTTTGCCTCCCCTACCTCTGAGGGCTCTGCTGGCTGACGATGGCGTTGGCCGTTTCCCTGAGGTAGACCTCCCAGTCCGTCGCCGGGACATCTTGGTCTACTGAGAATGGATACCTGGAAAAGATGAACAGGTTTAATAAGCAGTTACTTTTAGTTTACATTCCATACGAGCCCACAGATAACACTTTGTGATTACTTACTGCTGCACTCTACAGGCCTCGCACATCAGAAGGGCTTTGCGGAGGTTGCGACCAGACTTATCAGCGATTTGCTTGGCCAGCTCAGGTGGGAGGAGCAGACCCTCCTTTTTACAGACTGAGGTCAGAACGTTACAGACCTAACAAACAGGAAGAATACAGATACGAAGGAAGAAAGGTGAAAATGTTGTTTAGTCTCACTCTAATACATTATTTCCAGATGATTATTAATTATAATCTAAACCAAATCATCTCCATCTTGCCTCTTCTGTGCTCGGCAGAGGAACTCTGATAGCCAGACAACGGCTCCGAATCGGCCCAATGACTTTGGAAGTGGAGGTAGAGTACAGGATGAGACGGCACGTGCTCATGTACTTTTCCATTGTCCGGCGCAAGGCATGCTGGGCATCCTTTGTGAGTCTGTCCACCTCTGTCAGCAACACCACTGAGAACGAAAGTGTGCCAGTTACTACGAGAATGACAGTGTGATACCATGGCTTCACAGAGGCAGAGGGGGCATCAGGGGAAAGGTAGTTAATATAGGGACAACCGAACATGGACCAGCATTCACAGGTTAAACTGGCACAGAGGGATGAGTGTCTTTCCTACCTTTGAACTCTCTCTGGGTGCTTGACTGAATCTGCTGAGACTGAGCCACAGTTTTAATCAGCTCTTGAATCACCACCCGGTCCTGGTTTCCAGCATCACTGTGGACGACACAAAACAGAAATTAAATTGCATGTTTTTGTCTGTTACAATAATGACAGCTGTCACATAAATGCAATGGAGTAAAAAGTGAGGTGGAAAAACTCAAACACCTCCAAACTTAAGAGCAGTGCTTTGATAAATTTGCATAGCTTCATTCATCAGTTACCTTGGGTTGACTTCCAAGTGGTAGTTACTGGCTATAGTATTTATCTCGATTTTCTTCTTTGAGGGAGCCTGGAGACAAAAAGCACAAACCAGATTTTGAACTCATGAAGACGTCTGGAGAGACCACATGCTGAAAGGCAGGAATGGTCTAGCGTCTGTATTTCATTATTTGCCCTCTCACCACGATGGACTGGTGCTCGATGCGAAGCTTCTCCACCCCAGCTCCATACAGCTCCCTCAGCAGACACATGATGCGGGTCTTCTTCCCCGCGCCGGAGGGACCATACACCAACAAGTGTGGGAAGTCGCCACATTGAACCTGAAACAAAGAGGTTTTGCTTTCTAAGAACAGGTTTGCTAAAGCTCCACTGGACACAGCACAGTGTGTCAAGTGCTTGTAAACATGTAGCTGTCCTGCACCACATTCACTCAAGCCTCTTGTCTTGTAATGTTGTACGCCATCAATCATGTGCCATTTGCTTTTGCCTGCAAGGAACATTATATTAAGCAAACAATTCAGAAACAAAGACATTGTAAGATGAATCTAGCAGTGGATGCACTCAAATGAGACACCTCACGTTAACTTCGGTTACCCCAAAACAAGGTTGAAATGATGGACACTTATCACAAACGAGCTATCTTGACTCGGGTTGCTCTCCACGTTATATTTACAGTTAAATGACCGAGCTAAAAACGAAGACTGATCAGCACAGGGACGCATGAATGAAACTTGTTGATGTCAGGCTATATGCAGCTATTAAGTATAATGCTAATGCTAACGTAGCCTGAATACAGTCATGACGCATGAAGTTGACTCTCTTACCAGGTTTTTCAACTGAGTCGCTTGCTCTTTATGATAGTCGAGCTTCCCGAGGGAAGTTGGCCGATATTTGTCCACCCACAGACTCATGGCGTTATGAATTTAGTCACTGTTGTCGCCCGTGTTGACAGCAGACAGCTCACCGCTAACTGCGCTCCCGCGAAATTTATTCACACACAACCCGCGCTGCCACTTCCTGTTTTTCTACGGAGAGTCGAACGGGTCAGAAATGGTAAATCAACCTTTTCATCGCGAAAACTACAACGTGAGTACGATGCTTTGGATATTGTGCTTCTACCATAACAGGCCTTCGTCAGGTATCAACAGGTAATTATAACTGACTTCAGACAGTATTTAGTAGTATTATAAAACTCTTTCAGTTGCGTTTATGAGCTGTGCACCAGTCTTGTTAGAAGGCAACAACTTGATTCTTCATAAATGTCCATGATGTCCCCACAGTCACTATCTTTTGTGATGATTTATGATCCTCTCCAGCTGTCCACAACAGATGACCTCCACAAGTGTCTAGTGTGGTATAAGTAGACATGTGTGTCAGGAAGACATGTGTCTTATTTGGAGAAAGCCCAGGAGAGGACGAGAGG
Organism: Chaetodon auriga; assembly: GCF_051107435.1. Classification (NCBI taxonomy): domain Eukaryota; kingdom Metazoa; phylum Chordata; class Actinopteri; order Chaetodontiformes; family Chaetodontidae; genus Chaetodon; species Chaetodon auriga. The sequence continues at coordinate 11,143,905 of NC_135088.1, forward strand.
TTGCAAGGGACCCAGCTGCTAATATTTCTTATAGGGCCCACTGGCAGGTTAATCTGGGTACATCCCATCTGGAATTTGAAGGATAGCATCTTTTCTCTGTTGCAGCATATTTGCAGGCGTTTACACTGCAGACAGTAAAGCTGCAATGATGCCACCCAGGAATGTGAAGCTGTTAATCCCATGTAACAAAAACAAAAGCCCACCATGCTGTCATGCCATGAAATAACCAGAAGCTGTGAGATTTTTAGAGGAGCTCATCTTGTTATTATTGGAAGCATATAGGCTTCTTTCTAGAAATGCTCCTTCTTATATAGGGGGTCCTTTTAAATGCCCCGATCACCATCTGATCAACCCACTTGCTGAACCAACAGTCTGATTCTGTGCCATGCAAAAAGAAAAAAAAAAAAAGTTCATACTTAACACACAGGTTCACATACTAACAGCTGAGGTTAGTCCATGTTTTCTGTCATGCAGTGTTAGAGTTTGAAAGCACATTTTTCTTCGCTTATCTGACTTCATGCATGTGAATGTTTGTTGTCAAAATTAGGTTTTATTGTCTCTCGAATTTTACACCGTACTTACAGTACACACTGTCAAGATAACACATCTTACATAATTCAGTGTGGCTGTAAAAAAAGACATTCATAACAAACCTAAGCTGTCATAGATACTCTTTATCTTCCCCTTTCTTGTCTGTAATTGTTTTATTGTGTGTATTCTGGATCTACCTGTCAAATCTCTGCCTTTCTCGTTTCCTTTGCCCTGCTTTTCTGCAGCCTGACCCAGCTAACTATACCTGTCATGACAGGAATGCTACATATGGAGGAGCGTGTCCCAGCAGGTTGGCGTAGCTTGTATTGAAATACGTGTTGGAGTTAAATTGATATGCATCCATCATCACAGCAGTGCAGGACAGTGTAGCATCTGGGACAGGTAGGGGTGGTGGGTGAAGATGATCAAGTTCATTCATCGGTGGATTTTTATTTGATAGTTCAACTTGTGGTGATGTTGTATTGACTTTTAACAATAATTTCTATTTCATATGCAGCAGAGTAGTATTTTAAAGCATCACTTGGCCCCAAAACTTGTGATCTGTATCCTTTCATTTGATAATCTCAACATAAAAAGATCAATAAACCACAGCCCTCTCTCTGAAAACCCTCTGGACAGTTAGATAGCACTGTCTATGTGCTGTGTTTGTGGATGAAGAGACTTTACTTAAAGCGATTCAGATTAGAATAACTTCACTCTCAACTCTTGATGCACCCTTCACCTTGACCAGATGTCTTCTCCCCGAGACCTTGAGGGTCAAACAGGCCTCAACAAGCAGAATCATCCTCAACGTGAACGTACAAATAGCAGGTCTTAACCCCTGACCAAAGACATGCACTCCAAAACATGAAAGTCAATGTTTGCTGGCAAACTTGAGGAATTCTGCAGTTCATCGACAGCTTTTTAAAGACCAGGAGTCCTTTCTTGTTGATCAATGCTTGCAGCTTTGCTCTAGTTACAAAAAGTGTGAACTGAGAGAGATTCGGAGAGGATTAGAACACGTTTAAGGCATTACCTCATGTGTTGTCGAGGAATGTGCTTCGAAGCTGAAAAGTCCTTTGCCTCGAGCCATATTATACAGCAATGAGTGAAAAGGAGGAATGGGGAGGGGGGGGAAGGTGCACTGCAGACCCCCAAGCCTTTTAATCATTTGTCATCATTTGTCTCAGTCTAATGTACGTGCAGGTATTTAATCTGCTTGATCATTTCCACAACAGATTTTTCTATTTGCTTTAAGTGCATAATTCATATTTCTTTCTCTCTTGCACATGCACAAAATAGTCCTTGCACACACACACACACGCACACACACACATACACACGCACACGCTTTCTTGCACAAATAGCACAAACACCTGCCTGTGGAGCTCTTGCTGAGGTAATGTAGGAGGGGAAAGCATTCCTCAACCCTTTCTTCTTCTTCTCTCCTCCCCTCACAGCACTTCATATCTTTTCAGAGGTTAACTCACTTTTTCTGTCTGTCATGCAGAATATAAGCACTGACTTCCCTTGGCTGGATGCTCTTCAGTTCTTCAGACTGCTGTGCTGGATGTGTTCTTGGATGACACAGTTTCTGGAGGAAAACATCGGGTATGTTGAGTTGTGAATTCTGAGTATTTTTTGACATGAAGGTGTTTTTAAGCCAGCGTACAGCAATATTTTTTTCCACATGGCCTCCACATAATGGGAACAAATGACTCTTTGCACGCGTGCAGTATGAAACTCTTTTTAAAATGATTATTATGTTTCACATATATGTACTTTGTGGTTTGCAGTTGCAGAATTTTCAGGGTTTGAACCTAATTTTAAGACCCACCGCTGTGTGTTGGAAAGACAAAGAAAACATGCCAGGCAAGGAAAGGGTGTGTTGGATGCAGCCAAAAATATCCAGCAGGAAAAAACTATGTGTTTGAACTAAATGCATTTGTCAAAAAAACAAGTCTGAGCTGCAGAGTGTTGCTCTGTGGGGTTTTTGTACAGACAAACTGTTGACTTTGGCTTGGATCAATTACATATGTGATTGCTCTGGCCCAAAATATCCCATTTACTCAAGTCTAGCATTGTGGTCGACCGATTTTTTTTAACATTAATGTGTTAATTGTCTGCATTTCTCAAGTAGGTCTACACTCTGTCTGCAGTGCACTTATTTTTAATTTAAAAATAAAAATCGACTAAATGAATGTCCACAGGTGATCAAAAATTAAACTTTATTAAAAAAAAAAACCAACCTCATAAATGAAAAGTGAATAACATTTGAGTGCACCTAACATCAGCAGACAGCAGCATCTCCTTGTTTCTGAGGGAGAATGAAAATTTGTAAAGTTAGATTAATAAAAATAAACAATTTTATTGTTTTAATGGTGGTGCTGATTATCAAAGCACCAGATATCATCCTGATTAATCAGTTGACCACTAATCTGGCACTAATAGTATTTACAGTATCAAAACATTAGAAGAATCATCTTTGCTAAAATATTGTTAAACTGTAGTACCGAGCCATTTCTTTCTGCTCACAGGTCTATCTGTTTAAAGAGGAAAACGATGACGGATAAACTCATCCAAGCAGCTGTTTCATCCATCTCGAACATAACACTTAGGTCTCCAAGCATATCCAGACTTGAATCCAGACATATACATCTATTTACAGAAATTACTCTGCATTATACATGCATGTATTCTTTAGTGTACACGTGTGTGAACATGAAGCAATTTGCCCACATTTACATTCACTCTCTTTCTCTCCAGCTCAGGTGTCGAAGGAATTTTCTGAGGCATTCAAATGTGGGCTGAAGTGTAAACATCATCCCCTCATAGCTTCATTTCAGCAGCTTTAGGTCAACTGACAGTTCATCGTGCACTCATGATAACAGACTGAGGACTGGTTCCCCAGTGATGCATGAAGGTCCAGTAGCTGCACTGCCCGTTCAGCAGCGGCCTAACAGGCACATTGTCCCTGAGGCTGTGGGCGTCTCTTTGACTGACCTGCAAGGTCAAGTTCCCCTTCTTACTCAAAGCTCCAACAGCAAACTGAGAGCCATGTCTGAACCTGTTCCTCTGCTACGCTGTGCTCCAGAGCCCGTGGCTAGTCATGCTCAAAGACGCAAGGAGCTGAATATGGACATCAGCTCCACCTGTAGTACAACCAGGCCTGACTTAAAGCAGAATGGACACTGTGAATGCAGTTCAGACATGACTCCTGGAGCAGGTTGGGACATGGAGGTGTCAGACCTGGGAAGTCAAGCTGCTGGGTATTTGAAACATTGTGGAGCTATATCACCTCAGCAGCAAGTAGAGACCTCCTTATCCGATGAGGGTGATCCTGCCTTTTCGGCAGCCCTGGATGAGAGTAGTTGCAAACATCTGCCAGCATCTGTGAATGCATCAGAGGACTGCTCACTGGATCTGCTAAGAATAGTAAAGCACAAACCAAGTGCCATCGTGTTCTGTGATCATGATGGTAGCTCTGACAACCAGGTGGTCTTTGCCAACGAGAGCTCCAACAGCTGGGAGTCCTCTTCATCCACCAGTGAAGCGGGAGAAGGTGATGACGATGATGAGGAGGATGATTTTCCTGAGATGCTGCAATATAAGGAATTCCTGGTCAGCCGTCAGCGTAGAAACTCAAGCAGGAACAGGAAGGGCTTGGGGAAGAGACAGGATGCTCGGCCCAAAAGCTCCACATGCGGCTGGCAAAAGCCCACCAACGAGGGCAAACCAGAGCTCACAGGTAGCCAGGAGGAACAGGATGCAGCGCAGAACAATGGAAAACAGGTAAGAATAACAAGACAAGAGGAGAGTGATAACAAACACAAAGACGTCTTATCACTGTTGCCAGAGAAAGCAATTCATTAGCTGCAAGCATGCGATACATTGTACTGCAGACACACCTTTTTCACAACGGTTCTTGTCAAAGCAGGAAGAGCACAGGTGTTGCTAATAACATTAACAATAGCTCTGCTCCACACATGAGTCGCAGTGAGACAGTGTGACAGTGAGCCAGCATGAAGCTGAAGCAGAGTTCCTCAGATTTATTTTGTGAGCACATAAAATAGTTAAAACTAGCTCCACCTCAACCACAGTAGTAAAATGCTACTTACACACTGATTCATCAGGATTAACAATGTAATCATTATCATATATGATAATGTCCCAGTCACAGTTCTTTGTCACTTTAAGTACATTTTACTGATAATACTTCTATACTTTTACTCAAGTAGGATTTTGAATGCAGGAGTTTTACTTGTAATGGAGTATATTTGTACAAATTTATTGGTACTTTTACTGAAGTGAAGGATCTGAATACTGCAAAGTGTTTTCAGTGAGAAAGACCTATTTTGTAACGTTGAACTCTTCTTCCACCACTAGAGGGCAGCACTGTCAAATCGTTTCTAACTGTTCAGCATGAGTGCGTTTCCACTTGACCAACCCTTTGTTGCTTGCATTATTTTTTCATTGTATCTTCCACAGATTTTAAAGAGTGTAAACATGAATCCTTCTCAATTTATAAATGCTTTAATATCTACTATGAGCAGTAATTCACATTCTCCACACTGTATACTGCACAGCATGTTGCAATAGGGGAGCTGGAGCATCCTGGTAGATTAATGGTCAGAGATGCATACATGCAAAAATGCATGTATTTAGTATGTAGTACTAATATGTAATATATTATGCTGTCAAACATTTGGAGATAAACATCTGAATGCTTTATTATATGAGTTTTTGAAGTGAAAGAGAAAAATGTGTTTTAAAAGGGGTGGTGGTGGTGGTGGTGGGGGGGGGGACGTTGGATAATAATGAATATTTTGGCAGGTATACCTTCAACCACAAATTCCTCTCATTTTTTCTCCTGGCCACACCTGGCATCTCCAGCTCCCAGTATGCACTGTACCAGCGGGCATCCATTAGTGTGAGCGTGCCCCTGACTGTGTTCTCACACCTGTCAGAGCAGCCCTCAGTCGCTGGCACGCTCCCACAACAGTCCTCTGGCACACTGCACACGTTTGTCCCCTCTTGGACTGAAATGAAAGGATTTGTTCTCTCCGCGCTCCTTCTGGGATGTCGTTCTCAGAATTTGACCAAGTGGCTTTTAAAGTCACTTATTGACAGGATGAGGCCAGTGCTCATTTGAATACCTGTTAAGTCAAAGAGGCCCCATTGTGGTTCCACATTCTTGGAATATCTTGGTTCAGGCAGTTTCGTCACACTCCACAATGTGGGTGACAGCTTCGCCAAATGAAATAATTGAAGAGGTTTAGAGTAAAAAAACAATTTATCAAACTGCATTTTAAGTGAAATAGTGTTGAAAGCTTGGCTGGAAAACCCAAGTCCAGTATCAAAAACACTGTTTCTACCATATCTCGGTTCTGTTGGCGTTTGACTCTCATTCATATCTCAGCCTTAATCACAGGGCACATTATGGTCTCAACCAATTTCGCTTTGCATGCCAAGATACATGTATGCAAACCATGATCTGTTCTTATACATACATAAAGGTTTGATTTGAAGAAGAATTCTTTCATTCCCACAAGTGCATAAAGTGCAACCAGTTAGTCACGTTTGTTATGAATTACTGTCATTTCCAGTGGTGTACTTAGCCTGATAGCAGGAATGTGCGTTCTGCTTCTCTGGATTTGGAGGAGAATTAGTTTGCAAGTGAAGCCTCTGCTGCTTACTGCAGATTTGAAATTACAGTCCATGTCCACTGGACAACAGCGCTGGACATTTCCTGTTTCAATTACATGTTTAAATCCAGATGCTGTGTTTGTGATTGCGGGGGGAGATAACATACCTTACTCTTAAATAGCTGGTTAAATCCTGCTTCAGGCTTGGACTTGGGTTTATGATTGGATTTTCAGTCCTTATTTCATCTTGACCTCCTTTGGACTTTAAAGCAGCTATAACCACTATTTTACAATAACAAAATGTCAAATGAGAAAGTGAAAATGTGATGGGGTCACTCGTAATGATAAACTTGCAGAGAATTATCACCCAAATCTGCAGCTCCCCCCAGCTTTATATAGTGCTGTGGCAAGTTTAGCTCATTGTTTAGCTTTCTGGTCTGTAAATTAGCTGTCTTGGTTCTCTCTCACCCCTCTCATAATGTTGTTTTAACTGCACAAAGGTTACGGCTGATCTCTTATTGAAAAAGCTCTAAACACCCACTGTAAACGACGTGCTTAACACCAAAAGTGAACGTAGTGGAGCACTTATTACCAAAAGAGCCACACAATTTTCTCAGCAGCTGGTACAGACCAAAACTAAGCTAAGCTAAGCTAAGCTAAGCTAAAGCAGAGTGAACACTGTACTTTTTAATTCATCAAGTTGTCAAAAGGACTCTGAATGAATGATAATGTAACTCTGTAACTGTTTGATGTGTAAATAACTAACTGTTGGTTGCTCTAAAAGGTGAAAATAATGTCAATGATGAGTTCACAACTTGTTTCTGCTGCCCCCAAGTGGCCAGAAAGCAGTTATTGCAGGTTTAACTCATCTTGGACTGGACAAGGTAACATTTTGGTGCATCGATAGCTGACTGAAAAGCCATCTTCCCTCCTCCTTCGCAATATCATTATTTAGCTACATTAACAACATGATGATGATATTGTCGTGGATTCATGCACAAATGCCCTTCACTTGAGATCAGCAGAGCGCACTTACAGACCCTTCTTTAGCTACTCACACATAGATCTGTGCATCATGATAATTGCCGTTTTAGCCTCTCTAAGACAGTTCAGGCAAATAATGAAATGGTCTTGTAGCAGAGATGTAGTGATGCATTAAGAGCTCTATCCTCTATAAACACTGAACAGAAGCCTATTAACATTTCATGAACTTTGAGAGCACTCTGCTGTGAGAACTCAGTGCGTGCATGTGATGGCGTGCACATTTACATGCCACTCCGCATGTGTTTGTGTTTGCAGTCACTCATGCCATCGAAAAGCCCCCACTCCCTGTGTTCTCCCCTCGCCCTGGCTCTGTCCCCCATCGCGAGGGTAAAAATAGCACCCTGCTGCACATAGACAGCCCTCTGTGTTCCTGTGTGTAGGAATCTGGAGATGTGGGGGCTGTAACACACAGGAAATGGCTTTACGGCCAAAGCTGTTGCTGCAGATATTTTTTAAACTGGTCAACATGATGGGTTAGGGAATGGGAGTGGACAGAAGGGTGTGTTTGTGTGCGTGAGTGGGTGGGTGTGGGCATGCTTGTGTCGTTGCATGCATGTGTGTGTGAGGGGGCTGTTTTTGGACTTCAAGCTCCTCAAAGGGGCCCTATGTGCTGCTATCAGCCTCTGGGACTCTGGGATTGGCAGCGGAGCCCAGAAACAAAGCAGTTTGTTCATTTCCTGGAAGGCCAGTGAACAAGTGTCTCAGTCAGAGTCCATGACCAATGCGTGGAGAGGGAAAGAGAGGGAAAGCGAGGGGTTAGGTATGTGCATAACAGAGCAGTGTGGAATGGACAGATATTACAAGACATTTACGTAACATGCATCGGCCACACTGCTGCTGTTATCTAGTTTAAAGACAGTTTGTTCCTCTCTCTTTGGCTTTAGGATGTCTCTTCTAGCAAAGGTGTCTGTAGTCTTTGCTCTACAATACTCTCACTGAGAAGGTGTCGCCTCCTGCACAGTGCAGGCTACACTGTGTTTCCCTGCTCGGCCTGAAAAAGCGTAATGTTCATCTGCAAGCAGCCTGGAGGCACTGGAAGGTGGAGTGGGTGGATGAGGAATAGGAGTATGTGTTGGGTTAGATAGAGCAGATTTCTCCAGCATGTATGAAAGGCCTTTGTGCAAGGTTAACTCCAGAGTTCGTATTATTTACCTGTGTGCGTCTGCGTGTGTCTTTTGAGTTCAGGCTGCTGCGTGTGACTCCATGACCCTGCTGATGAAAAAGTTGGATCACCTCAATGAAGGGAGCCGGGAAGTCCAAAGCGCTAATCCCTCCCACGCAGACGAGGCCGTTGCTGACGAGGAGCTGCAGAGCACAGCAGTAAGTCAAGTACACTTAAATCAAGCCAAGTCTGATTTATTTATGGTCAAAAGTCAAAGTCAAGCCGGCAGAAACAAAGTGATTAAAAGAAAATGAACACGAGATAAAACGTGAAAAGGTGAATTGATGATGTGTTTTTCATACACATGCACATGTGGTTAGTACACAAATAGTCATATAAATATAGACCAATTACTCAACCAGTTGCTTCACAATTCATTTTTTTTTGCAGTATATGCTCCATAGCAAGTGTAGCTTTTCATTAATTGTCCTGCTGTAACACAGACTGCTAGCATTAGCATTAGATTAAGTTAGCATCACCTGTTCAGTTCACATTCAGTTCAGATGTTCACACACAAGAACTTTAGTGTGACTGAAAGAGATTTTAAATATAATATGTTAAGTATATAAATCACATAAAGGATTTTAGACAAAGTTCATTACTTCAGTAATACTTTACACCATTCATGGCCACACACACTCTCAAGCAGAATTTACCATCAAGTCATCATACAGTCTACCACACACATGTTGGACAGAGAGCCTACTCAGGGGAATGGGTTGCCAGGATTGCAGTCTCTCCCCCTATTTAATATGAGGTAGATTCATTAAGAATAATAGTTTGGATGGTCTCCAAGCCTGTTGTTTTTCCGCCATTAAAGCCCTTCATAAATCAGGCAGCTTCTGACTCGTCTGGCATCCATCTGGAAACAGCATTAATCCTCCAGAAACCACCGATTCTTAGAGCTGAGCTCATACCAGCTCCCTGTTATTTTAAAGGTTTATTTGACATAATTTCTGGAAGAACAGTTTGTAAATAGCTCCTGTGCTGTGCTCCTCTGCTCCCCTCTCACAGGGCATTCCAGCTGCCTCATTATGCTTACCAAGTGTAAATCTGGTAACCTCAAATAGCTCTTAAACCAACAGCACAGAGCTGCAGGAATTCGTATAAAAAGGCTGTATTTAATCAAACTAATCTCAATCAAACTGTCTGGCAAGCCAGGAAAACAGCAGTGAAACAGACATTTTTAGCTCTGTCAAGTGTTTTATGTAAAACTAAAATCTGTTTTGTTTGCAGGGAGGACAGATCAAAGAAAAAGGCACAAAACAACACAATATGAAGATCAATAAAAAGAAAAATCAATAAAAAGTGTTAAGTTCGGCTGCCTGCCCTACAGTGGAAGAGGAGCACAGAGACCATTTATCCCAAAAATGTGAAATATTCATAGGGTAGTAAAGATTAAATGCTGCCAGCCCAGAGGGGTAATGTATGACTTTTTCTTTTTTGGGAGTGAAAGATATTCAGGGTTGGGTGTGAAGCAGAATGATTTATTGTATGAATAATAATTAAAAAAAATACTGAATTCAGCAGTTAAATATCAGAACACAGTCTTTTTACCCATATAATTAGAATAACCTTTTTGTCATTGCAAGTCATTAATACAGAAAAACTGATTATCTTATCATCTTTTAATTCGCCCCTCCACCCCCTCATTCTGCTAATTCTATTTTAAAAAGCCCCTCATTTTTTTCCATCTTCGATATTTTTGTTCATGTCTTTTTTTAGCCTTGCTAGTGTCACAGCTCTTGGGATGACAGTGTCTGCTGGTCAGTTGGTCCAGACTGAAATGTCTCAACAGCTCTTGGAATGAAATTTGGGAAACACATTCACGTCATGTAGTGCAATCATCAGGTCAAGATTTCATTTTGCCCCAAATTTCAACAAAATGACATTCCCATCAGCCTTAGCTCTACTTTATGTTTAGTGCTAGTTGGCAAATGTCGATGTGCCAACACGCTAAAGTAGTGAAGATGGTTAAACGTCTGAGCGTTAGCATTGTCACTGTGCGCACATTAGCATGCTGATAGTAGCATTTAGCTCAAGGCACTGCTGCTAACATGACTGTGGACTCTCAGACTTGTGCTCTGATAGTTGGACTTTCCACTGTGGGAATCTTTTCCTGTCGGTTAAATGATAATGATGAACAGGAAAAAAATAAATGCTTATCAAACAACCCACTTTATTCAAGAGTAGGCTAACAAATATGGAAATACAGTCGTGCTAAAATTAGAAATTCAGATGAGAAATTGACTGACTTCCAGCTTGAGCTGTACTTTGTTTTGGGGACACAGTGTCCTTGATGCTGTTATCTAACTGTGACTGCACAGTTAGAAAATTAGCAACATTATCATGCCATCTCTATGATGGAAACGCTCCGCAGGGCCAGAAAGGGAATTTCACACACAGACGCTCATTGTATGTAGTGATGAAGGGAAAATGTGTCTCAATGGAGGATTGGATTCTTGCTTGAAAAAAAAACGCTGTTTACAGAAATGTATGCCATTCCTGCTTCACTCTCAAATACACGCACACACACACTGACACATGCATCCACGTTATCAGCCCAGTGTGTGACGCGGGGGGGGGGAGCGGGAAGCACAGCGGCGGCTCTTCCCACTGTGGGTACAGTAGTTGAGTCATGAGGTCAAGCTGGGACGGACTTTCCAGTGTTGGCCATGAGCGCAGAGACAGAGGGGACCGGGGGGACTTCTCCAGAATCAGAGACACATCATCAGCAGTGTCTTATATCTTCTAACACACACCAACACCAGCGCCACTAAATACTCCACAGAAACCATACTGCAGATACAGAGAGCTGCTGAAGAGGCAGGTGACATGAAGACAGGGATGAGGGTAAGAGACTGGAGGAGACACAGCTACACACAGACTGATGCTAAAGGTGCTTCTGTGTTTGTTGAGTTTAGCAGCAAAAAAGGAATAATTTTGAGACGTAACTGCAATTAATATTTGCAAACAAGTCGATAAATTGAAAGTGTGAGCAGCAGTTTAACTTGTATGTTTGGTGTCTTGACAGCATTATGATGAAAAATGAGTTTCTCGTCATGAATAATAATAAAAAAAATAATTCATATTAACTTTGGCAAGGGAAAGGAGAGACAAAACAATAATTTGTGACAAGAAACAGTTGCTAATTTTAAACACTAGCAGTAAGAATACAGTTGATGTGATTTAATGTGATGATTTTAACAGTGTGTAAGAGCTGAATGGATGATTTTATACTGAAACAAAAAAAAATGCTGGATGTTGAAGAAAACATGCGTGAAAGAAACACATGTACTTTTATTTAACCGGTTGACTGGCTTGCCTTATTCATTAGCAAATGTTAGCTTCAATCGGCAGCTGTTCTGGAGTTTCTGATTGGATGGAGCCACCCAGTTGTCAGAGACATGTTGATGCTCAAATTTCCATTTTTTCTGGGCTTCTCAGGGATTTCCAGAATTAAAAGTTACAGGATGGGCCTGTTTGTCAGCTGCTGTTTCCAAGGTCAAGAGGTTCAATCTCATCTGCCTTTTTGTCTCATCTGGCTTCATCTTCTCTGTCCTCCCAGGGCGCGCCGGCTGTGGCCAGGATGGCGAGCCGAGCGCCGAGTCAGGATCAGGGAACCTCCAGAGCTCCGGACAAACACGAACCGCTGTCCAGGCACCCCTCGCGACCTTTGACCCGCAGCAGACCGCTGACCCGCTCGTCCCTCTCGTCCCCTGCACATCTCCATGCTCGACGGGCCAGGGTGAGCGAGACGGTACCTCTGTGGGTGTGTTTGTGAGTTGAGAGTGAGTCAGTCTGCTGTACTCAGAGGAACAACTTGTTTGGAGTGACTTTGTGGTGAATCTTGCAGTGAGAATTGACAGTGAGTGTTTGTGGTTACGCTTGTGTATGCCTGTATGCCTTTTACTGCTAACTACACATCGCTGACAAGGTGAGAGAAAGCTTTTAGGAAAGACTCAGTGTAAATATTTGTGCATCCATTTGGCACAAAACTAACCCACCTGAATTCTGTCCTGAATACTTTATGTAATCATAAATGCATCGAGGCTTCAGTCTGCTGCAGCTTCCCCCATGAAAAACCCACTTTTGTCCCAGTGTTTGTACACTGATGCACAAGAGGTTAGCACTCGCAAGCAGACATGTTGGTCTTAGCTCAAAGCTGCTGTTAAGTCATGCCTTGCTCACTCTTTAGAAACAGCATGCACGCTGGTTTAGAGCCAAACACCACCTAACTCTTTGCAGCTGATCCTGCAGACTGGAGTTTCAGAGACGAGTCTGATTGATTGAAGTTGATCATTTAACCAGCTGAGGAAATGTTTGATGTCTGCAAAACTCAGTTTGTAGCATCTTTTGAGCGAAACCATCAGGCTCAGACCTATTTTGTGCTGTGTAATTGTGGACAGTGAATTGTTGGTTTTTGGGGGCAGAGTGCGCTGAAACAAACTGAGACTTAGCATGTTATTTTATTTTTACATTGTTGTAGCTGCTCTGCAAACACATTGACCTCTCACGCCCTTTTGTTATATTTGATGTCTTATACTGGGAATTTCCAACCAAAGCTCTTTTCAGCAAAGTAAATCTTTCCCTCACTTTCTCTTTTTCTTATTCTTTCCTCGCTATTTCCTTGAAATCCAGCGAACTCCCTCCCTTTCCTTTATCATGTGTCCTCCTCTCTCTCTGGGCCTCGGTCCAGTCTGCATGTCCCCTGCTGTTGTGTAAATAAGGTGAAAGTAAAAGGATGAGGCAGCTCTGCTCCATCCGGCAGCATGTAAGGTCATTTTTTTTCTGTGTCAGCACTGCGGCAACAACAGAAACTACCACATGTACACCACTGCTCAACAGGCTTTACAGTCAAAGGGCTGCAAAAAGCAAGAAAATGGAGAAATGGGCTTAATTGACCCACTGAAAGCCCGTCGTCCTGCTTCCACAACAGACCGCATGCTTATGCAGAATACAGTAGTACATCCCTGTCTGTTGATCCTGAAGTGTCAGAATTATTGAATGTGTGTGCGTGTGTGTGCATGCATGCGTGCGTGCGTGCGTGCATGTGTGTGTGTGTGTGTGTGTGTGTGTAGGTAGGTAGAGAGAGCAGCAGGGGCCGTGGGATCAGGCTGATGGTAAGGAGTGGGTTTATTTTCCCCTGACTGTGACTGATAAAGTACAGCTGTCCAAACTGACATGGACACACACACACACACACACACACACACACACACACACACACGCACACGCTTACTTCTATCCTTATGAGGACTGTCATTGACATAATGCATTCCCTAGCCTCTAACCCCAGACCTTAACCCTCACAACTAGATGCCTAACTCTAACCTTTACCCAAGTCTTAACCTTCAAACAGCCCTTTGAAGTTGTGAGGACCAACCAAAATGTCCTCACTGTCCAAAAATGTCCTCGCTCTGTTTGTTAAAAACTCACTCGCTATGTAGTAAATACAAGTACACACACACACACACACACACACACACACACACACAAACACTGTGTTCTAAATTTAGAGGATACTTGGTGTGTTTGTGGAATTCAGGCCTTTTTCAATCAATGGTTGTTTTCTAATCAAACATTGATGTGCACTGATATTTCACTGGTCAATACTCATCTGTTACCCGCTTCAATCACCATTACTGTTTATCACCTTTTTTTCTGTCTTGGTGAGATGTTTCATACCTGCTGTTTGTTGAGCCTTTGATAATACTCGATCAAGTACTGTACTTAGGTACAAATTTGAGGTACTTTGTGCTCTGCTGGCACATACTTATACTTCACTGCAAAATATTGTACATTTTATTTGACAGCTTTATCTAATCCACCAATAAATTCTGGTGTTATAGATTAAGCTACCCAGCAGTTGATAAAGTAAACTTAGCTCCACTTTTACCAGCTGCAACATTAAAATAATGAACATGTTAATGAATCAATAATTAGAATCCAGTTATATGATACACATTATTCTGACATGAGGACTTTGTGTTGGTACTTTTACTTTTAAGATTAGAGTACTTCCTCCACTGCTGCGTAAAATTACTGATAGCTGTCACACACACACGTGAAACAAAATAATCAAATCACTAAATCACTGCTTTCATATTTTCATTATATATTAGATATACTTTTATATGCTGAGGTAAGATGGGATCTTGTTTGTTCAGTCATTTACAGTATGTGACCTCAGGCCAATGGGAATCATGCCGAATTTCATGTGTAATTGCCAAACTGCAGGCGCATCATTTGGTAAATCCCAGTTCCTGAAGACCTTTGTAGGGATGTGGGGTTTTCCTCTGACAGTGGCAGCATTCATGATAAACTATCGGTTTCACGCACTTGTTAGGAAATTCATCTGAGCCATTGTGTTCCCAGATCTGGTTTGTAACTCCTGTGGATTCTGGGACTTTTTAAGGAGTGAAATGTACTAACCTTTAAGTTCCTGTGCTGATATTCCAGCTATTGAATCCAGTATTTGACTCGTGGGTTGTCACTAGTGGATTTTTTGCTGCCACTCTGATCTCATTTTCTTCCTGCTTCTTCTGTCATGTCCTCTTTTCTCCCTCTCTTCCAAATCAGCTCACACACACACGCACACACACACACACACACATACCCTGACTTACATTTTGTCCCATAAGGAAGACGAGTCTCCACAATGCGACTGCATAAACAGATTTATGTCCCCACAACACGAGTAATATACGTCCACATACATACACTGACCCACACATGCAACATCCTTTCCAATTTCCTCTAATCTAATTGCATCATTTATTATGACTTCAGTTGCTTTTCCGTAAAGGGGCTTCAGTTTCATTCATGAAGCGGATGTCACCCAATTCAACAAGACTTTTTTCCATGTGTTTTTTTCCCTTTTAATCCCAATAAACCTCTGGTTAATATTCAAACAAATAAGCTGTTAGGGCTTAGTGGGAATTCATCTGATCATATGACATAAACACTCAGGAAATCTGTTTCTTTTGGTTGAACCAGATTTGGAATTTGGGTCATTTTCCCAGCGTAGCTACTGCTGCTGTATGAGGAAAGTGTGTACAAGGGAAACTGAGTCATTGCCTTTGGCTGATGCTGAGTTTACATTCTCCAAAGATTAAGAGTGTTCATGTGAATCCATTAAGTGTTGATATATTGTATTACTTTTGTTTTGCTACTCACTGTGTATTTCTTCTCTTTTTCATGTCAGGCTGCTGCAAGGATGACCAGTGGATCAGCAGGTACGATAAGAGTGAGACTGTGTGTGTGTGTGTGTGTGTGTGTGTGTGTGTGTGTGTGTGTGCGCGCGCGCTCGCATGCTCAGTATCCATTCAGCTGGATTGTTTGCATTCCCGCTTTGGGATAAAACTGGACTTCTGGGAATGTCTCCCACAGGATTCCCAGCCAGTATGTCAAACCTCAACCACCCAGAAGTAATACTGTTTCTACTATAACACACACACACACACACATACACACACACACACTTACAACGTTGCATGTGCACATACAGAACACATGCATATTCAGGTGCCTGGACACAGATATTCCAACACTGTTGGTTTGGTGGAATTAGAAGTTTATCATCCCTTCATCAGAGCAAAAAGATGTTTTTGAATTGAAAATATCTCTTGTGTCAAAAAGAGCATTAATACCTATTTTTTTCTCTTTCGTCTTGAATTTGTGTCTTTTCTCTCTTTTCTCTCTGGGACTCAAGTTCCCAGCGACGGTGATCCTGAGGAGATGATTAATGAGTCCAACTCTGACCCCAGTCCGTATCTCTTATCCTCAGAGTGTGTCCCTTTTGATTGACATGCACAGGCGTCATGACGACTGTGGTTAAGTACAGCCCAGAGAGATGTCTCGTGTTCGGATTGTTTATTTTTGTGTGTTTTGTCTGTATGTGTGTGCCAGCTCACACATCCCCGTGCTAGTGTGTGTGTGTGCTGTAACAGTTAGGGTGTCTCCGATGTGGCACCACCGTCAGCAAGGGTCACATTACTGTCAATGATAGTCCGTGCGGGAGAGGTGCAGTGTGGGTAACGAGGCCCCAGAGGCTGCAGGGAGGTCAGAGGTGAAGTCATCAGCAGCGTACGACGAGACGAGAGTGTGTGTATGTTTGTGTGTGTAAGAGAGAGTCGTTTCATACGACACGGTAGCGCTGAGCACAGATTGCTTTCATTGTTTGGGGTTTGGTGCTTCAGGGTTTGTTTTCTCACTTGAGAGTGTTTATTTTCTCCTCTGATATGAGGAAACTCTTTGGCTCTTTGACAGAAATCCCGTCTAATCAATCAGTGTTCGTCGGCCTGTGTGGGCCGAGCCTCAGCTGCAAAGGGACAGGATATGATACGCACATATCTCTGCTCACATAGCTGACATTCACTCTGCACTCGGCCAGATAAACGGGGAATTCCTCCCGCAGAACTACCTGTGTTCTCTGCCGGGGGGGGTCTCCATGTTGACCTGTAGGTGTTTATAATTATCCTCAGTGTTTTTGATGTGTTTTTTCAGTGTCTCTGGGTGTCCGTATGAGAGATAATGCATGCCATGACAGTATGTGATTTAAATCGAATCTGCCCTCGAACTACTGAGGAAAATGTTTTAATCCCTGTAAAGATGAAAAGATTTAGTTTCAGTTCATTGTTTTTCTGAAGAATTAATATGCAGTGACAGAAGAGTATTGTTGTATAGACACTTAAGTGCTTTTCTTGATCTCAAGTTGGTTTGGATTTCAGTGATCTCTTAATCTGTGAGGTCCCCTTCATGGTGCAGACTGTTTCCTCAGTTGTAATACACATGGAAAAAAATATTTTTAAGCATTTAGCCCACTTTTAACTTTCATTTGAATAAAATTTGAACAGGAATCAAGTTGTAGCCACAGGAAGTAAAGGCGCAGAGCAGCAGCCAGACAAATAATACACCTGTTTAAGACTTGTTGGTCAGGACTTGGGACATCATAGCCAAAACTTAAGATGTACTTAAAAACATCAAAACATACGACTGTGTCCAGCATATGAATGTAGTTTTATTCCAGCTGTTACAGCTCCACATGTTTTTAGAGTTGAGTTCAAAACTACTGCTGGTAAAAATGTCCTCTCAAAGATGTTTTAGAAGCGTGCTGCCGTTTTACAGCAGCTGATAAGCTACAAATGACCTTGGTCTGAACCAAACACGCACTGACACACATTCTCTACACTTTCACTGCAGTCCAGGATTATAAAAAAAACATATAATCCATCAGAGTTTTCACATTATTGGAAAGCGCTCGGGGAGGCTGTGAGTAATCTCGACCTTTGGCCCGTGAATCCTTTTAGTGCGTCCCTTGCATGTCTGTAATATGTTTTTAATATGTCTGACTAGAGGGATTCAGCTGATTTATGGCTCCAGCAGACTTCTAACACACATTTTCCTCGAGGCAGTGTCAGCTGATATTTAACCTAAATGTTTTTCTCTCATTTTAGTTCTCTAAAAAAGTCACACAGTGCCATGACATTTTCTTTTAACTTGTGTAAAAGTGTTATAAGTGTCAGGGAGTTCATACAGTATGTGTGTCTATGAGCGTTGTGGGTGTGTGTACATGTATGTGTGAAAACCTCCACTGCTGCCACTGTATGTTATGCTTCAGATACCTCACACAGAAAAGCAGTTGGCTCAGCAATTAACTTGCAATAAACCTTTATAACTTAATGATGGTGGCTTGCTGTGGTGTTAATGTGTGTGTTTGTGTATGTGTGTGTGTGTCAGTAGCAGAGATGTGTAGACCCACCAGAGTGCATACATTAAAGGTTTGTGATGCTAGGAGGTCCCTTATTAACTCAGTGCTTAGTAAGGGAGCCTGTGAGTGTGTGTGTGTGTGTGTGTGTGTGTGTGTGTGTGTGCGTGCGTGCGTGTGTGTTGAATATTGCAGCAGCGTGCAGCAGCGCTTTAACCAGTCTGGAAGTGGATTTGGCTGTAGTCCCAGTCTCTCCCTCTGTTTCTTCCTTCACCTCTCCTGTTTCATTTTTCCTCTGTCTTTCTGCCCTCTGCTGTCTTTTCTGACCCTTCAAACTGTAACTCGACCCCACAGTGATGTTTTTTTTTTGTTTCCATGTCTATTTTCCATCTTGGTTTGTTTTACTGTAACTGTTTGCTGTGTCTCTGTTTGCATATGAATCCCGTGTGTCCCTTCCAATGGCCTTTTTCTTCACGCGTAAAGAACACGCATGCAGCACGACTTGCAAATGCATTCATTTGGTTTTAACGGCAAATAGTTTGTAATTGTTGTTTGCATTTGTTTTCTCTTCCAAATACTTTTAGCTAAACCCATCGAACCAAATTTCCTTTTTAAACCTGCAGTGTTAGCATTCATTTATGCGCATCTGATGAATAGTCGCTCTCCTTTTTGCTTTATTTTGGTCTCCACCACCTCCTGAGGGAAATATTTGTCCTTTTAGCTGCTAAATGCTCCACTAGCTGCTGACTGTGTCCGTCTGTTGTTTGGTGCTGCCTGAAAACAGCTGCTGATTCTGCCTCGTCTGACTCCACAGCAGACATGTGTAGTTTTACTCTTCAGTCTTATTGTTCCACTATAATTATACTCTCAAAATGTTTGCGATAATGAGTTCCATGTTCAGTTAATGAGTATATGTTACCATTATGGTGATAGTTTTGACAGCTTTTAAGCACCACTGATGTTTACATGAGACTGCACCACTTGTTTATTTGTGTGTGTGTGTGTGTGTGTGTGTGTGTGCTGGCATGTGTGTTTGGCGGCACATGTATGAGTGCATATTTGTGGATTGCCTGTACACACTTGTGTGTTTGTGTGTGGTCCTGCAATCATATACTAGCGCAGGGAAAAGGCTTGAGGAAGGAAGTTGGTCCTTGAGGATTTTCCTGCTAAAATGCTTATTTTAAGAACTAAAAACCTCAATATATGTGTATCTCTCCTAAGTGCCTTCAAAATGCGACACTCAGCAACAAGGCCTCCTATCAGCATGTGATCTGCACACCCATGACCTGTGGGGTTTCCTCCGTGTCCATTAGCTATTGTTTCCCCTCCCCAGTCCTGCCCCAGGTCCTGCTTCTTCCATACCACAGTCTGCACCCCATAGCCGCCTGCACTCAGCTTTCAAACCCCCACGTCTGTCTCCAAACACGATGTCTACCCCTCCCCATTCAGTTCTATACTTTATACCTCAGGCCAAGTCTGCTTCTCATATCCCAGCCCTGGTTTCCTCTATTTCCCATATGTATCATCTCTCTTTCTCGGTCCTTATCGAGACCTCTGCTTTGTGTCCCGTGCCCTGAGGCGGGCCACAGTGATAGCCATCTCCGTCTGTGGGTGATCCAGTGTCCAGAATAGGAGGTGGACAATGTCAACAGACTTAATTTTGCAGGCTGGACAAGGGAAGTTGTTGCTGTTGTTGTTGTTATTACTGGAGAGTGTGAGGGATAGTCACTCTGAATTAGCTCTTGACCCACTTTCCTCCTGGCCCATTTTCCCGAAGGAACTGACCAGAGCAGCATTCCTCAACGGCTGGCGCAGAAATATTGACAGAGACACACAGATACTGTTGATTCAAGCCCTTGTGAGCAGATGGTTATAATGCAGGCTCTTTTATGATGATGCATGATAAGCATACAGATCATAGAATAAGAGAAGATATGCATTGTTTCTTCCACTGTGCTACGTTTAGTGATGCCTGTCTCAAACTCAGGCAAGAAAATCTGAGTCGTTTCCACTCAGACATTCCTCTTCCTCCACTATCTTCAAAGCTTTTTAACAAAAATATCTTCACATCTTTATTGTTTAATTCTTATCTTAACTTGGGTGGTTTCCCTTCTGATCTCCATGGCCTCTATCGCCTGTCCTCCCCTCCTCATTCCCTCTCTTGCTGAGTCTTTGCTGCCTTTTGCTTTTGCAAGGAGCAGCCGTCAATCACAGCGTCTCTCCGATGTATCAGAGCCAAGGGTCAAGTTAACAGCATCACCTCTGAATACTAAACATAACAAACTGATGTATGAGAAAGGACATGTTTTCTTTGTATGATCGAGATTGTTTTGTTTAAATTTGTCACTGCCTTGACCTCTTTTAGCCCTTTTACCTCTCTGTGAAAGTTTATAGATGCAACTTTATAATATAAATACACAGTTTTCAGTTCATGTCATGTTGCTGAAGGGTCATGAGTGAACACATAAACAGATGTTGTGATATGAATCCTGCAGCTCTTCAGAATGCTTGTTGAGGAAGTGAGCAACATATGGAATTGCTATGTGATTCACA
Organism: Chaetodon auriga; assembly: GCF_051107435.1. Taxonomy (NCBI): domain Eukaryota; kingdom Metazoa; phylum Chordata; class Actinopteri; order Chaetodontiformes; family Chaetodontidae; genus Chaetodon; species Chaetodon auriga. The sequence goes on from NC_135088.1 coordinate 11,164,549, forward strand.
GTAAGATGATTAGGTGTGTGTGTGTGTGTGTGTGTGTGTGTGTGTGCGTGCGTGCGTGCATGTGCTCTCCAGGATCATTACTAGCAGATAGTATGAGCTAGGAATTTAGGTCAAGGTCACACAGTGCCATCTGTTCAGTGGTTTCATTTAATCCTGAGGTTTTCCACTTAAAGCAGTCTGGTGGTGCTCACTGGAGGTAACACGCTGCTGCTTCTTTTGCAGGAAGATGGTGCTCCGTCTGGGTTCCTCATTTGTTTAGTTTTCATCGCAGTGCACCTTCAAATTTCCAGCGAGCAGCTCTCGAGGTGACGTACAGTATAGGACTGGGCGGCTTATTCGTTTCTATCTCAAACAGCAGAGTCAAGTGATCTGAGCAGCTTGGCCTGAATGGCTGAGTGTTGCTGAAAATAGAAGACAGACACCGGGGAGAGAGTGGAAGGGATGAAGAGGAGAAAAAATGAGCAGTGAGGAGAGGAGGAGGAGGAGGAAGAGGAGGAGGGGCAAGAGGGTAGCTGAGCAGACATGCAAATTTAAAGGAAGCTGGGTGAGAGGAGTGGGTTGCACAAGATGCTTTTGTCACCCTCTTTGATTACGTGATCTGTTAAATTATTGATCAGCCTGAACCCGCTTACCCAGACTCTGTGTGCATATGCAGCTCCTGACTTTTTACATTACAGTGAAGGAGAATCACAGAAAACCCTGGAAAAGCAGGAAAAACATCTTCAGAATAGATAAATGTACTCAAAATTCAGCTAAAACTGCTAAAAAGCACAACTGTGGATGCATTCAGCTTTAATTTGCGATTTAGAAATCTCTATCCACTGGAGTCAATATGAGAGAGAGCTTTGAGCATCTTTGTGCTCATCACATGCAGTTTATGCTAATTTGACAAAATGTCCTACCCTCCGAGAGAGAAGCTCAACCTCCTCCCCCTCCTCCACCTTCTCCTCTTCCTCCTCCCTTTTCTGCCTCTTGAAGGCAGCAGCCTTCGCCAAGCCCTCCCTGTCCATTTCTTTAACCACCACAAGATCTGATTGCTCTCCTGGCGGAGACGCCCATGCTCTACTGCGTGTTTGTTCTGACAATCAGATCCCGGATCTTGTCCAGAACATGTCCATTGTGATGCTTTGATTGGCTGTTTGAGCCCTGGACCGTGTTAGGTTTGTGTTTTGATTGGCCGCTGCTGTGAGACAGTGTTCCTGTGGTGTTCCCCCTCCCTCCCCGGCGTATATCATAGCCTTCAGCATCACAGAGGAGAAATACAAAACTGATCCTGAATCAAAGTCAGTGGAAGTTTTGTAGTTTTCCCACAGAAGTGTTTAATTTCTGACCTCTGGCCTCTTTCTTTCTTACACCATCTCTCAACCTCAACCCACAATCCACTGTGTCTATAGTTTCTTTAAGAGTCTGTCACTGCGATGGCTCGTACAGTCCAGTTAGTTTTCTTTAAAGCTACATTTTTAGTGTCCCACATTAGAACAATTAGGTGTTGCCCTTTAAGAAATACTAACTAAATAAAAAATAAATTATCAATAGAATGTGTTAGATTAACTTTTCTTTTGTAAAATATAAATTATGACCCTTGTCCCCAGATAAGGTTTCAGGGCATCTTTTCACGTCACTCTTCTGCTGATCCCAGTGAATTTATCTTAAGACTGTATATCAGTAGTGAATGTTCAGAAGGATTTAAGAAAATGCCAGCAGTACTTAATCTCCTGCTCCTCAGAGTTATGTTAGAGTGTTCTGATTATAAGCCAGTTGTGCCTGTAGGTGGCTGTGATAATGTGCTAAAATCCCTTAATCCTGCAGCCCACACACATTTGCACAGGGAACACGAGTCACAAGGTAACGCGCGTGTGTGTATGTGTGTGTGCAAACTGGGTACATGTGCGTCCACTTTAACATTATTTTATGAATGCTTTGTATTTGTGTGGGTTTAAGTTTATTTACACACATTTGCTATTCATGTCTGTTCATAACGTAGCGTGTTTATGTCTCTTTGGGTGTCGGCGAAGCTGGTCGTCGTGCCGTCACTCTGTCTGGTACCTTCGGGGTTTATGTTACACTTTGGTTTTACGCTGCATTTCATGCTCGTAAAGTAATGTTGGTGGATGTGTGTATCAGTTATGAAATAACGTCTGCCACACACATACAGTTGTACAAACAATGTCAAAAATTCAAAAACGTGCACATGCAATCTACTGCAGACCGTGTTTCTATTTCGATGACAGATGTTGTTTCATAAAACAATCCACAGGCACGCATGGGCTTCCTTGAGGAAATGACTGCAAATGTTCAATTATATATCAAATCCACATTCATTCAAAGCAACATCTGAGCATCATGTCTGTATTTTGATGAACAGAGTAGAAAGAGACATTCTAACTTTCATAGCACCTTCTTCTAGCTACTGTTGTAGTCTCGATTTTAGGATTTTAAAACATAAAGCCACTTCTAACTGATGTGAGTGCTCCTTGGATTAATTCTCCAAGTCTTTAAAACTCTGCTGGACGACTGGAACATCATTCTTTCCAGAGGATATCCCTTCAGTTGGTATTTTGGTGACGGTGCCGACATTGGTCCAAAATCTCCTCATATGGATGTTAGTTTGAGATCCTGTGACTGTTGAAGTTGGAGCATACGATTCACACCATTTTCATGGTCCCTGGTGCCCTGAATGAAAGCATCTGCCATCTTGACTTCCCCTTTAATATCTGAGCCACGAAAAAAACGTCAGCACATTTTGGTTCTCTTGTTTTGCAACAACCTGCAGGAGGCTCAGAGACATGAAATTTTAAGTGTGCGGGGACTGAAATAACAGCTTCGTTCATCGCTTTTATGATTCTCTTCAAGACTTTTGGTGGTTCATCTTGTACCTGCATGCTTTAGTCCCACACAGTCTTAAATGCCTCGCTTGCCGTCCTTCTCTTTTTTCTCCAATCCTCCATAGTGTTGCGATGGCGCACACAGGTTCACCACCTCCTCTCCTGTCTGCTTCTTTATGCCTCTCCTCCACATGATTAGAGCTCTCCCACTCAGAATATAAGCCTGCACGACAGCATCCAGTGCCTACGTCTTCTTTCAAGGGATGCTTGGCAGCACTGCTCAGAGATCAATGCCATCCGCCTGCAGAGTGTCATGGTGTCTTGCCAGCTTGGGATCCAAACCCACGAATAAAGCTGATTCAACTGTTTCAGTTGCTTGCATTAATTGTCATCCTCTAATCAATAGTTAGGCTAGAAATGAGAAAGCTAGCTTTGAGAAAACACTCTAAATGTCTAATATTTGACCAGAGTTGAAACAACAATCAGTTAATTGATGGTCAGAATACATCAAGCTCACCAAATACATACATGAATTGATGCCTTTGTATTATGCTTCAACAACAAGTCATTATGAAATTTCCTCCTCAACTTGTTTTGCAATGTGACTCACACCAAACACCAAAAAAAACTGTCCCATTCCCAGTCCTCCCTTATCCCAGTCCTCCCTTTTATTTTTACCATTTGAGTGCAATTATATGTGAAAGAGACATGCCGTGTGATTTCCATCCTCCGCTTACAAATATAATGCACGTGAATCTCATTGAGCTGCAATCGAAACAGAAGGGGAAATTTCATCAGACGTTTCCTTGCATGAAGCGTGCCATTTAGTATGTTTCTTGCTTCCTCTTGTCCTGATCTTCTTTTTGTTGGTGGTCTTGTTGATCGGCTTTCTTCTCCCCTCTGCTCCTCTGCTCCTCTGCTCCTTCCTTCTGTCATTTCTACACCATGCAGCTACTCATTGTTCATCATTCACTCCTTCTAAATCACTTTCCCTCTCGTCACTGCTGAGTGCCAGTGCCAGCCATGAATCTCACCCTGGTCTCAGCAGCGTAAGGCAGGAATATAAATCACTCCACGGCCACTGTCAAGGCCATGACAGGAAAGTAGGGCCGTGAACTCCAGCCTTAGTAACCTTCCCCTTCAACATGTGAGCTGTATGTTTGATGGGGAACAAACTGGAGAAGTCAAATTTTGGATGAAGACTAACTTGTTCAACCCCAGGCAATTATTCATAGCCCCATTTATGACAGTCAACCAATGAACTGGTATTCGGTGTCCAGAGAAGTGGAGGATTCTGCTGACCACTCGGGATGTCAAGCATGTTTCGACAGGCTGAAAATGTCGAATCAGGTCTCTACTCGAGGATCCGTGCTGACCTGGAACTCAACACCACAAACAGGACATCCGATGGTGTCAGGCAGACGGCAGCTGAGGAGCGTCCCGGCCGGTCAGATCACTCTGTCTGGCATTCCTGGGATGACACTGGAGTAAGTCAGAGCTCAGAGTGAAATTCCCAAAACTCGGGACCTGTCAGAGGGGTGAAGGGACTCATAAAGAGAAGCAGCTCAGACAGTTGATGTTTGTGCACTTTCACTTTAGGTTGTCTGGAGTGTGTATGAGTGCTGGGCTCACTCCTCTTTATCTCAGTCATTCATGCATATATTCAGTCACTCCTGTTGTGGAGAAATCACGTGTGCAGTTAGAGGAAAAAGAAACAAGAACTGCCCTGGAGCCCTTTGTCCATTTTGTTCATTTCCAATGCAGTTACATTTTAAAATGACAAATATTTACTGTATCCAGCTTCTTAAATGTGAGAATTCGCTGCCGTTTCTGTCACTGTGAAGTGCATACATTTTGGGTTTGGGTTGATTTTGAGATATCAGCTTGAGTTTTGTTAACTTGTGCTGCTCACTTGTCATCATTTCTTTAAGATTTTAAACATAATTGGAAATGAAAGGAAGTCAATTGTGAGGTCGGTCACACATGGCGCTCAGCATGTCTGTTGCAGCAGTTTGTGCAGCTGCCCTGTAAGGTCACATGTGTGACGGAAAGGCCAGAGATGCTGAGGAAAGCTTTCCCTGGCAACACAACTCAACTGCAACTTTGTGTGCATGTGTCTGTGGCATGACTTATTAGTGTGTATGGAGGGGATTGAAAGAGATCCTTGTTTGGGTGAGTGGGTGGGTTGGGGCCTTGGAGAATATGTAGTTTTGGTGTGTGTGTGTGTGAGAGAGAGAGAGAGACTTACATACAGGGAGGGGGAAAACCGCCCCTCACATCTGGCTCGCCATGTCAGAAGTCCAGACTCACACAGAGAAGTTATGTTGAATCATTGCTCCACCTTCGCCCCACCAGCGGTTGTAGACGAGTCGGGAGGGGGACTGAGGAGAGCAGACATGCTGGGTGAATTCAATCAGTGTATCGTCGGTGGGTCCAGATCCTGCGAATAGGACCTCATCCGCCTCCGCTGGTGCAGGAAGGTGACGCAGCGCGAGAGGAGCCTTCATACCAGGTGAAGCGGTGACGACCATTGCGGCAGCCAGACTCAGTCAGCAGCAGCAGCAGCAGCAGCAGCCAGGAGCGCCGGGGCTGGAATAAAGGGATTGAGGAATAACAGCGCCGGTTTTCACAGTCGGGGAATATGCGTCCGGCTGCACCGCAATGACAACCCAGCGAAGGACTGCCAAGCTGCAGCTGCGGCGGTCGATCAGCGAGCAGCTGCGGGACTCCACGTCCAAGGCTTGGGATCTGCTGTGGAGAAATGTCCGGGAGAGACGGCTGGCAGGTCAGAGAGCCAAAAACCAATGGAAGTGAAACTTATTTTAATATGCGGAGTACAGCTTGTCCTCATTTTGACTGACACAAGTCTGTCAAATAGATCTGTTCGGCGGGCAGCGCGAGCGCTGATACCTCAGCCTTTTAAAAATTAAACATATATTTTGGTGTGAAAATGGATTTCTGACAGCATGGATGAATGTTTGCGCTTCTCACTGTCGGAGGCCACAATTTCCCCGCATTTTACCATTTGAAATAAGTTCGTATTAGAGGGATATATAAAGTTAATCTTAGTCTATTTAATACAGCTTCTGTTATGCCTGTAGCGTCATGCGCAGCGCGCTCCCTGATATTTTGGGAAGGTCATTGTCAAATATAGTGCTCAAAACAGCGCAGGCATGTACTGTGGACAGGAGGGGAGCAGGGGGGTTCAGATGCCAGTCCTTCACCGTTTCTTGTTCCAGTCTGGAGAATGGTTTATTGTGCCTATTGCATTTTAGAGAACGCGTAAGGGGGTGTTAATATTTTGGATTTGGCGTTTCATACACAGCTGCATGGAGTCAAGTATTCTGTGTCCGCGCCAATGCGCCAAGTTTTTGGAGGGTCAGTCGGTTTGCTCTATATTTACAGTGGCCTGGGTGCGCAGAGATGAATGTGTATCTCTTCCAACTGTGCGTCAAAGAGGGAGGAGAAGGAGAAGAGAGATGCAGAGAGTTGCTGTCTCCTCGGTTTAATGTAATTACCGAGATGTCTGCCTCTTAAGCAAATTAAGTGATGAACATTCCCACATCGCAACCCCACAAACCACCGCAGGCCAGGACATCGGTCAAAGCCACTGTGCCTGTCAGGCGTATTCAAGTGCACAGCAGTGATAAATCGCATGTGTGACCAGCAAAAGACTCCCAAGGCACTGCTAAAGATCATTTTCACTATGGCATGATGGGTAATTTACTAAATGATGAACATTGCTTTAGTGATGCTTTTGTACTCATTTAATAAGAGTGGGATAGCTGTCAAATGGAGCATCAGAGAGCACCTGCTGGCCCAGTAATCCTCTTTCCCCCAATTTCCCACCCCTTCATCCTGTCCTCTAGCCAGCGCCTAACCCCCTTCTCCCAAAACCACAGCCCCTCCTCACCCCACTGCTGAACCCATCAGCTCACAAGGCACACAGTTCACATCTGTCTGGATCAGATTTTAGAGATGGGGATTCCTTAAAATGTGCACATCTGGCCTCTCCGTTATGCTGGTATTCAGCGGCGCATTTTCCGCTCTATGAATTAGTCAGAGAAATGGCATATTGAATGAAGAAGTGCACGTCAGGAGATTGTCAGATGTTTTAAATTTGAAGCAGCGTAGTGTTTTTGCGAGAGTCCCTGATGTCCCTGCAACACGGTAAAATTAAATAGAAAGAATTTGTCTGCATGAAGCTTAAAAATGAACAGTTCTATTAAGAAACACAGTAATAACAAAGCGTTTAAAGGTGAAATGTACATATAGCCGAGCGCTTATGGACAAAAACCACAGTAACTGTTGGATGCAGTCCAAATGTCAAAGAGATTAACCTACAAATTCAAGTCTGACTGAAGGCTAATGTGAATTCTATTGTGTTTATGGTTCCATTCAATCATCTGCATGCTTGTGTGCGTGTGTGAAAACTGAGAGTGCATAATAGCACCTGGATTTACCTGTAATCCCACAGATTTTTAGGCGAGCGGTGGGGGTCTGAGCTCCCTTTGCGTGTGGGATTTGTGGGTCTTAGTTGCTTCTGTGTGTGTGTGTGTGTGTGTGTGTGTGTGTGTGTGTGTGTGTGTGTGTGTGCGCGTGACTTTGTTTGAAAACCTGCAGGTAAATGAGTAGAAACCATTACCTTGAATCATCGCTCAGTCATTCTCACTGTATGTTCGCCACCTCACCTACCTGGACCTGGACCTCTGACTGAAAATACTCACTGAGTGTAAACCCCGGTGATTGTATTGTTTGTTTTTAGTGGCCCTGAATGCATTTGAAGACAAATTCAGCAGCCTGTTGGTGCTTTCATAGATAATCCCAAGGCTGTATCAAGAAATTGAGGCTTCCAAGCAGATCTTATTGTTAACAAGCAGTTCTTCATATGCAGCTGCAGAATATGCACGATACTGCACACACAGTTCAACGTTTCAGTTTTATGGCTGATTTAGCTCAGTTTGCTTCTTTTGAGTTCATGCTCGGCCTCAGATGCTAAAGGTGACCGGGCTCTGACAGTCAGAGCCCTGAAGCTTGGAAATACCCTGACTGTGGAGCTCAGACTACTTACATTAGTGTCATCCTTCAGATCACTGAAAAGCTCCCAAAGGGCTTTTTAAAATGAGACCTGCAGCTTTTTCCTGAATGACAAGATGGCTGTCTGATATAAAGACGGTGGGCGCACTCGAAATTGGCACACGTGTTAAAATAAAACATTTCCTAAAATAATAACTGATGAGCACAGAATGGAAACTAGACTTGTGTATGATATCGTGTACTAGAAGCAAAGGTTTGGGGTCATGATAATAAGTATGAGATCATGGCACGCTTTAAATCTCAACATTTTAGCTTCACAAAAATAGGCTGTTGCATCTTATTTCAGTGTCTGTGATTCATCTGTATTCATCAAATGTCACATAACTGCAGATGTTTCAGCGTCCTCTGAGTTTGCCTCTTTAGCTTTTTGTCCCTTCTTGGCTGGCCGTAGCTGAGACAGAGTGATGGATATTGTATTACTGGCTGCTTACTACAGCCCTGCCCCGTGCCAATCCATTTACACACATCTATTTAGCTCACTATCAGGTTACTGCGGCAGCCTGCTGTGCCCTGCATCAGGTGGAGGGTTTGCTCAGGGCTCTGCATCGTGTTTTGGGCGAGTCTTCTTTTGCCAAAAGCTCTAGACTGGCATGAAAAGAACACAAAGTCAGGTCATGCTTTCCATGTTTCAGTGAGAGATCTTGAATCTCATGCTCTTGAATCTCATCTCTCCTCTCTTGAGATCCATATCTTGAAGATAAATTGTGATTATTTTGTCCAAGATTACCTCAAGATGGCAGTCTAAACAAATTGTAGCACTGGTTTTAGATTTCACAACTTCACGGACTCTCTTTGGCTGAACACTAATGTAGGATGTGTGGTTAAAGCACGTTTCTGGCTGTTCACGCTCACCTCTCTGACAGCGTATGAGCTGCTGACTGAAAAGCTCTGCTGTTCATTTATGCCCCTCTATCATGAGCTCAGGTGCCTGTGAGTGAATGCTGACCTGAAATTGACTTTGCTATGACCTACTTTTCACGTGCACCTCCATCCCGCTCTTACCCCCTGCCTATTACCTCCCTAAAGCAAATTAAAAGGACCCCCTATATTCTCTGCTCCTGGCGAATCACTATTCTACCAAACTAGGTCAAAGTATGAACTTCCCTCCTCCTTCACTGCATTCCATACATTTATCCACCAACTTTACTGTATGGCAGCATTCAGTCATTAACTTTTCTTACTCTTTCCTACTGCTAAACAACTGATGGATGTATTGCAATCAAGAGCCCCCATGCAGGGAACGTGTACTGAAGTATTTCCATTGTACTTTATACTTCTTCTACTCTACATTGTACATGAAAATATTACAGTTTTTCCTCTATATATATCTGACAGCTGTCACTGCTAGTTACTTTGCAGATGAAGATGTCACATAAAAACATGTTAAACTACTCATTCCTAACATTTCTGACTTGTGACCTCTTAAAATCAAGCAGTCTCTGCCCTTTATCATGTGTCAGATGCCTGTGAGGTGTTGGTTCCCTCTAAACCTCTCACATGGTTTCATTTCAGTCACTGTCAAAGAGGTAAAATGAGCCAATATTTCACGTAGAAATCAAAGATTAGAGAAAAGGCCAGAAAGCAAATGTATGTGGGAGAACTTAATTTTTACTTCTACCCTACCGTATTAATCATCTTATGACCCTTCAGTTTGTGACCCTTTGGAGGGGGCCCCACCCCACGGTTAGGAACCTCTGGGCTAAACTACCTGTAAAGAGAGAAGTTAAAACTTGCTCCACCTCGACCAGCTTTAACAGCAAAAATGCTGCTTGCACAATGCAACAATCTTTGTAATAATATATCAGTGACAGGAAACATTTTTTTCTGCAGAACGAGTGATACTTTAAGTTTGTTGTTATGCACTTTTACTAGGATTTTGGATGCTGAGCTTTTTCATGGAGTATTTCTACAATGTGGTGCTTTTACTTAACTGGGATCAGTTATTTGAAATGTGGTGCGAACTAGATGGTGTGGAATTAGAGAACTTTTCTCAATGGCATAACAGTCCTACTCAGCTTTAGTCACAATAGGTTTGTTCCTACATACATTCCTCAGCACAGTCTCACACACCCACACACTCTCTATTGTTCTGCACTTTCCCATTTCACTTTGGCATATGGCCGTTGTTGGGATAGTGCTTTTTGTTTTTTTTCCAGGCCTATCCCAACTCTCATCACAGCTCCCATCCCAGATATGCCTTTCCCTCACACACACATGCACATTTGCCCGAGGCATGTACCAAACTGTGTCTTTGGCACAGCGTCAGGAAGCAGTGGTCCCTGAGCTCTCGTGCCATTGGCCGCTGGTCATGTGACCAAAGGAAAGACCTTGTGAAAGTTTATGAGTCTTCCTCCAATCTCAGCTGAGAAGTCAGCATGTGTGTGAGTGTGGGTGTGTGGGGAGAACAAGGCCTGTCATCTGAGTCAGGTGGTGTGATGAAGCTCGTGTGTGTTTGTTCGGCTGTGGTGAGTTGAAGGGAGGAGACGGGCGGGTGGGGAGCTGATTTGGCTTCCAGTGAGGGCATGTCAGAGGCAGGAATTCAGAAGGAGTGCTCACACAGCGACTCATCAGGGTGAGAGAGGGGAAGACTTGTATGAGGATTAGATGGTAATGTTATGGATTCTGTGGACAACAGTGTGACTGTCATGGGTGATGTGGACGCTGCAGTGAGTATGGACAGTGTTGCTGCCTCAGCACAGAGAGCAAACGCTGCAGGGACTGAAGAGGCAGTAAACAACGCTCAGGACTGTGTGGACAATGCGAACGGAATAGAAACTGAGGCTGTTGGTGATGGGAGAGATATCAGAAAATACACACACCCAACAAGCGTAACCATGGCTGACAGTGTGGACAGTGTGAGGGACGGTGAAGACAGTGCTGACACTGTCGGGACTGAGGACAGTGCTGATCTCACAGACAGTAGGAATATGGAAATCGATGACCTCGGGGAAAGCACGGATCAAAGTGCCAAGGACGACAGTAACGGCTGTGAGAGTGACACCGACAGCACCAGTGAGGGAACTTGTCTGGAGGCCATGACACCTTGCGGGCAGGACTATTACCTGAGGCTGGGCGACACCCCTCGACGGCGCTCTGCCCTGCGCCTCTCACGCATCATAGCCCGCCAGCAGCTGCTACGGAGGCTGGCACGAGGTAGAAATCGAGAGTTATGGTTGTTGTTGGAATTTCATTGTGATTAGACGTGTGAGTGATTTTGTAATGTCAGTGATCGGACTCTGAACTCATTCGCTGGATGTTCTCACAAACTTAGAAATTATGTAACTTTAATCAAATGATGTGATTTTTATCACATTCCTTGTGTTTTTCCCTTCAGGTTTGCTTTTTTTAACAAGAGGGCGATAGAGCATGAGTAGATTTGACGCTGCCTTTAAAGTATTTGTAGCATACGTAGTGTGAAATTCCCTTCAGTTTACTTTGCTCCTGCAGATGAACTCATGAAACCTCATGTGTTTGTCCATTCAGAGGTAGAGAAGAGAGCTGGGTGCACATTCACACAATGTAAGCTTTGATTAAGAAAGTGTGTCAGTTTTAAAACACGGGCAGGGATTGTGACTGCAGGCTGAGGTTGTGTCTTCGTCATAGGGATATTTCAGTTTTCACCTTATTGGATTTCTACACAACACCAAAAATGAAAAGACCTCTTAGGCTTCTAGAAGTAACCGATCTAACTTCTGTTTCATCACGCTTTTTAAATTTTAAGGCTTACACACTACAGGTTGCCAATACTCCCTCTTATTTCTGGTTTTAATCAGCGGAACATATGGAGCCACTTCTCCCACAAAAATGGCTTTTCATAAATCTAAAAGAAGTCAAAACAAACCCTAAAAGGACTGAAGTGTTATTGTTTTTGTCTATGTCCCCCTTCCCAGCTCGTCAGCTTTGTATTCCATGGTGACTTCCTCAACTTCCTGTCACATGACTCATGTTTCCCGGGGAGTACACATAACATCCCGGTGTTGTAAGAGGCTTTGGGCTGCTGCGCTGGCTATTATTATGTGCGTTGAGTTGTAGAAGATGAGCTCCTCTCCTATGTGTCCTGAGGTTTTTCCAGCTGCGATGATGGTGCGTTGCTCCGGTCCTATGCAGGAGCAGAAACTTGTTCGGTCTTGTGTTATCCCCTTTTTTTATCATCCTCTGCTGATAAATTTGTCTCTGCGAGCCAAATGTTGAATGAACCTACAAAGTTGATAATGCGCGGAGCAGAGAGACAGATGTCAGGTGTGGCGGGTGAGGAATGTGGATGGAGAAGCAAGTTTATGCCTGTGCTGGTTTTGGGTGATGGTATGACTGATTTAGAGTTCACTCCCTGCCTCTTGCACCAATGCACAGTTTTCTCATCTTCTACTGCAATCATACTGTCTTTCTCTCTCTCACACACATACACACACGCACGCACACTCACTCCCCAGTTGCCTTCCACTTAAAGTGTCAGACAGGCTTAAATAAAAAAGTCAGTGAATAAACCAAACCTACTGAAACTTCTGAGTAATGGTTTGATTCATCTTTCATGTTTAAGTACACGTCATTCAGATTTCTATAGACTCATGCTCTATATACAGATGGGTGACAGCTTAACGTGGCTATAATCAATATCTTTATAATGACAATACATCAAATGACTATATTTAACCACCCTCCTGGTTTAATGTGCATTTTCAGTATGTGCTTAAAAAACCTCCATTCCTGCATACAGGTAGTGGATAGAAATTAATTTGCATTTCCTTTTGCCGATTTTCTCAAAATTTGCTCACTGTTGAAAAAAATAAAAATCGATGGTGGTAAAACAGCTTTGTGACCACCCCACATAACAAAAATAACTACTATATCCATGCAAAAACATTTTGTTTGTGAAGTTTAATTGCCAGTGACGCTCCAAAGTCAGTTTGATTGACATGCATCCACCAAATGTTTCATTACATTAACATTACATTACATTTAAAGTTAACACTCACTGTGATACTCACCACGACCAAACCACGAGATTGGAGTGACTGCCAATCCAATCTGAGCAGCAAACTGTTCCTTTCTAAAGGCTCAACCATGAAACAGAAAAATGGATAACATACATCCACTTCATGTATCCTAGCCTGAAGCCAATTAATCATTTTTCAACGCATTGCTGTGCTTTAACACACATTGCTTTATCACCCTCTGCTGGAGAAAAAGTGGCATCACCAAAAACACAACCTAGACCACAGTCATCAGTCCTCTTGTCTCATCCCATCAATCCAACACTCACCATAATCTCAGTGCTGTTAATAATCACTGTCAAGTGCTAATTTACAGCAGTATCTGTCATACTGTATATCCAGGTGCTGTCTAATCTCTGCAGTCCTCAGTCAGCGATGCACAGGAGACTCTACGCCTGAACCTGCACTGATTTCATGCCAGCATTGATTCTGTTTTACAGAACATTCCTGAGGGCTCGACATCATCGCTGATTAACCATATGGGACGCGACAGACATATTCCTCTTCGGCGTCCCTCCCTCTCTTCCTTCCTCCCTCTCTCCCATCACTCCTACTCTCCCTTCTTTGCTCCTTTTTTTTTTTTTGACCTTTAAACATGAAGGACTAAGTGCTTTAGCGTATGTGGGAATATGGCTGCTTTCCAGACATCCTGTGTGTGTGTGTGTGTGTGTGTGTGTGTGTGTAGTTTTATAGAGGGACTATGACTGCTCAATTCATGCCTGTACAGCCTTTACAAACTATAAGATGTCTCTTCTCTGTCTCTCATCAGTGCTGTTTATCTCTTCTAGCTATGAAATTAATTTTAATTCAACATTAACATAAATTTCGTAAAATTACCAGCTGTTCTTTGGTTCTTCTCTCTGTTGTTGTTGCGTCGGCCTGTCTAACAATTATCCCAGCTGAGTCCCACTGACATGTTCAGTCCAGGAACTTCCTGTTGCTGTTCTTAGCTCACATGCCGCTCCGGACACCTGGGAAATTCTGAGCAGGAAATGATGTCATGCGAGGCTCTTCAGGGTCCTTGAGACCCAGCACGAGGCGAACATAATGCTGAGAAAAGGCTGTCAGAAAGTCAAGGCTGCTGGCGTTGGATAAAAGGGAGGAAATGAAAGGTAGAGGAAAGAAAGGCGAAGGCACGCTGTCAGAGAAAAAGTTGTGAGGACATCGGGGTGCTTGTATTATGTCTATTATGTAACATAGCTGGCACTCTTGTTATGTAAGGAATTACCTTACAGCCTCTTTGTCCCACACATGGACGCCCGTGTTCACACACCCACACACAGTCATACACATACCATCTGTCCATCTCCCCTGCTGTTGTTCTAGTGGCTTGCTGCCTGTTGTCATATATTCTCCACAGCAGGAATGCAGCAACATGGAATAGACTAAAGGAAAAGCACGGTAGGCAGCTTGGATTAACTCTGTCTGACTGTGTGCATTTGTGTGTTTTGGGACACTAATAACATGTTTGTGCACTAATTAATCTCTTGATTAAATTCTGCACAGATGAATGGCAGCGCTTTGTTCTCACGCTTATGGGAGCTTTGCCACTTGGCACCTTTGTGTGCAAACACAGAGACACATTGCCAATCACACAAACACTGTAATGAAGCATGCCCTCTTGTCTCGTTTCCCTCATTTTATGTGGAGACTACAATGGCTCAATGTAACTGTTGATTACTTTTGAATGCAACACCTGAAAAGTCTGGAAATTTGTAAATTGAGGATTTTGAAGGTCTTGTAGCACTCAGATGATTAGTAAAAGGGGGTCTATGCATTGTTTATTCATGCCTTGAATTCATCTTTTTGTTAGAGGAGGTTCCATGTTTGTCGTAGTTATTCTGCATTAACACTTTGGAGAAATGACCAATTGTTTTGAAAACCTGCAAACAAGTTGATCTGAAAATACTGTGATTGTGGCTGAAATGATTGTACTCTTTGAATCATCAGCCTTGCGTTTAATTACACTCCCTTTTGGGTCCCAAACATATGTAGTTTTGTTTTATTGATAACAGCTCAGTAGTTTTCTAAAGCAGCTGGCCATGTTCTTTGTAATGACGTGTCAACCTGTGAAACAGTGTGGCTCACTGGTTTGTTTTTAATGGGCGACAGTGGAGGTCTGTGTCACAGAACAATAATCAGGCTTTGGATACAAAGGCAGTACTTGTTCATTGTTGGTTTTGGTCTTTTCACAGGATTTGTTGATAAAATGAAAAATCACCAGACGTGTCCTTTAAAATGTCTTCATCTGGTTTCTATAAAAAAAAGAGTTGATTATCTCTCAGATCTCACATTCAGTAAATAAGCGGCTGGAGTGGTATGTCTTCCTGCCTGTGGTTTTCCCACAGGGTCTGTCCATCTCGCTTGCCCTCCCCGCCCCAGCTGTCTGCCTGTCTCATCCTTTTTGCATTCCCTGACTCACTGGGGGCAACATCTGGACTGTGCTAAACGTCTGCACTGTGTGTGTGTGATGCATGTGTGTGCATTCCGCCGCACATCGTCCCGCTCTGCAGTGTTGCACAGTAAACCAAAAGAAAAGAGGCTGAGGTCAGAGTCTCCTTGCCGGCCTACCGAGAGGTTCAGCTGACATGTGAAGTTAGTGTCCACCGGTCGTCAGTCTGTGACCTCAGGGGCTGGCTGATGTAAACGCCAGCTGAAATTAGCCATTTCCTCCATGGACGTGATGGGGCAACAGCAGCGCCGGTGATGACAAAGAAAATGTGGAGTTGGTGGCATCAGCCAGCTTCTTGCAGGAGCGAAGAAGAAGAAAGGATGAGGAGGTTTAAGTGAAAGAAGCAAAGGGGATGGATGGATGAAGGAAAATGTGTAAGGGAGTATTTTTGCTTAGGGACAGATCGTGAGAGGATAGAAGAAGATCCAGAGAAAAAAAAATGTACAGAGAGGAGAAATAAGAAGGCAAAAGGTAAGAAACTAAAACAAGAGTGAGGAGGAGAAAGCAGCATAAGGCAGAAGGAGAGCTGCAAAAATAGAGAGACATTGTATGTGGATCCTAACAAAGCAGAAAGTGCGAGAGAGGAGGTTGAGGAGAAAATTAGAGGGAAGAGAAAACCTGCATGGGGCAGGCTGGAAGAGGGAGGCAGAGTTGTAAACACAAGGGTTGGCGAGGCAGCGAGGGAGAAAGTACAGAGTCGTTGCCACTTGATGGAAAGCTGGATAGCGGCGAGTGGATGTGTCATGGGATGGAGAGGAGGCTTCAGTCTGAGCAAAGGAGAAAGAAATAGAAGCATGCCATCACCCGCACCATGAGGGCTTCAAGTAAGTATTCAGCTCTCTGCGTTTCCTCAGATTTCCTCACCCTACAGGCTTCTCACCGGACTCTCTCCGTCTCTCCGGTCTATTTTCAGACTGTTACCAAAAAAAAAATATCTTTTCCAGATCTGCCCTCGTGTTGCTTCACATGTGATTTACAGACATGTGCTATGCTGAGAATGTAGGGAGAGGGATGTAATTGCTGCATTGCGGTGAGAGGATCATTTCCTCTGACCGTTCTCATCTGTGATGGTGAAGATGGAGGCTTTTTATTGCCCTGCTGAACTTTGTCCCCTGTGTTTCTGCGGTGCTTCTCCCATTCACTGCCAGCACCTTGAAATGACTGAATGAGACAAGTGAAAGTGAATGAATTGGGTTTTGAAGGGTATGAGAGACGGCCAACGACTGCAGGATGGTGCAGAAGCAATGTGGCTGTGGGTGGTTTTTCCATGACGGTGACACTATTGTCTCATTAAGTTTGTATTATTTTAAAAACTTGTCAATTAGCCTGTCCTTATGTCTTCTAATGGCTTGATATGACTCTGTAATCCATCCTCTGTTATTTCTAATTTGTAGAATTTGTTTGAGCTTTGAGCTTTGAGATATCCTTCTACAAACCCCAAGATTCACACTCTCTCTCTCTCTTGCACATTTTTTTAACGTATACGTGTGGAGGTATTGGTGTAAATGTGCTTGGACGTGTATCTTTTACTGTATTTTATCGCTGGCACCGGGGTCACTCAAATGTCTTTGTCAGCACAAAGCTCTGCAGAGCGGTTTAATCAGTGACTGCTCATAAAGACAATGTACACACATACGCACACACATGCACATTTTAGGGCTGCCAGTTTAGCAGTGTGAGAAATACATATGCTCACGGAAAAAAGCAGTAAAACAAATGCCCGTAAAACTTCTCGTGGCGCTGGCAGCGGCACCTAATGGGGTGTGGTGCCATGTGTAAGGCCTGTTAAATTTATGCATTAAGGGCCGAAATCTGACTGACTGTTGGGTTAGTGTAGAATATGTTTCTAAGCTGTATCGAATGTTGCCTTTGTCTGAAGAAAATGCGTGTCCCTCACTGGATCGCTTCCAGCTTTTCCAATCTCATCATTCCATTGAATTCCCAGAGGAAGATTTAATTCTCTGAGATCTTCCTCCACCGTACGCTGAAAATGCTTTAATGGGGATTACAGACAAATACAGTGCGAGGCTCTTCATTTATCTGCGTTTAGCATATGTTTTCACAGAGGAAGTAATTAACATCAAGTTGCGCATCCAAAAGACATCAGACAGCTGGAACCTCAATAATGTGGGGACTTTCCTCGACAAAAGCGATGTGATATTGGGCCCATTTCAACACTGTTTTTTATTGCTCTGAATTCCATATGATCACTATGTTCACAAGTGTTCTCAACATGCCTCGACTGCTTTTTTCCTTCTTTACAGAGATTGAGGCGAAGGAGGCTTGTGATTGGCTTAGAGCGGCGGGATTTCCACAGTACGCCCAGCTCTATGAAGGTAACACACACACGCAAACACACACACACACAGACACACACAGAGTAGTCAGCATTTACCTAGCTGCCTTGTTTCCCCCTTCAGATCTCTCCCTTCTCTCCCTATTTTTTCCATCATCTATGCGTCTCTCTCTCTCTTTTTCTGCCAACCCTCCATCTTCGTATCCCCGTCTTATGGACCGCTGCGTTCTATTTCCAGGCTTCAGTTCCTGTCCAGAGGGAGGGGTCATGGGAAAGGCCTTGTTATCTCTACTGGGACTCTCACAGCTTCTCTCTCCCTCTTCTTTCTTCCACCTTTCTCCCTCCACTCCGTCCTCAGCTCGCCCACCACTTTTCTCCCAGTGCATTTTCTTACTATCTCTTTCTTTCCTTCCTCTTTTCTTCCTTCTGTCTTGCCCTCCTTCCACCTTTCTGGAAAAGCTACATGCATTCGTTCATGTGATGATCATCGGGTCTCATACAGTTGAGGCACAAACAGGAAATGGCCCCAGTAATCTACGAAGTAGCTCTTAAAATCCAGCAGTCCTGCTTTAGCAGCACATACACACACACACACACACACACACACACACACACACACACACACACAAACACATACACACTCTGCGCTTCTCTGAGAACTGCTGTGAGCTCCAGTAATGTCGGGTTATGGATGCCGGCCTCTGGGACTCTGTGGCTGCTCCCGGGTGTGCATGATGCTTGCAGGCTGCCAACCACACACAGAATCACCAAAATAAAAGGCTTGAGTCATTTTGGCGTTGGCATTGTGGGGGAATTCAAGTTATTTTGGGGTGTGTGTGTGTGTGTTCTGTAAGCTTCAGATGCAGCTGACAGGTGTTGAGAGCGGCGACAGCAGTTGTGCCACACGTCACACACCGTCTCCTGTCAGTCACTAACGAACGAAACCCTCTCTTACAGATTCCCAGTTTCCAATTGATATTTCCTCGGTGAAAAGGGACCATGACTTTCTGGACCGGGATCTGGTGGAGCCTCTGTGTCGGTAAGGATGCTCACTGCAGTCATTTACAGACAGAACCCCCTCCCCCCTCCCCTGCTAATCATTAGATGTCTGACCCCGACCCTTAATGAAGTCTCCATCCCTGTCTCCTGCTCAGACACCCAGGCTTTGATCTGGTCACCTCCCCTCCCCTCTGCCACACTCTGATCTCCCATTCAAAGAGCAGAGACCCTCAGGGGGCAAAACGGGGGGGCTGAGGGTAACAGGGAAGGAGTGAGGGGATGCCAGTATATTCTGCCAGATGGCTTTGAGTGTGTGTTTTAAGTCCCTCTGCACACCTCTATGATCTCTCTTCCCATTGAAGTTTTCCCAGCTTGCGCCACCATGTTGCCCCTCTCCCCATCTTTTTCTCTCTTCTCTGTTCACCCCCACCTCTCCAATTCACCAGTGCCTATGGTAGAGGAGGGTGTGGTAATTATAGCATTAGTGAATGCTGACAGCTATATTGTGTGAGAATACACATCATCCCCCCTGAGAACTGTCTCAGGGGCTGTAAAACACACTCATAATGAGCTCTCTCTTGTTCGTGCGTGGCTCTTTACATTGTTTTTCTTCCAGAACTGTAATTTTAGATTATATTCTCATGCTTGCAAGAAAATATAGTGTATAGGCCTTCAACCAGGAAGAATAGTTTGCAGCACCCTGCAGCTGAAATACAGGGTGTGGAGACTACCAGAGCTCCTCCTGTGTAATTGTCAACTTGGATTTTTACTTTCAGCAAGAAAGACAGTTGATATGACAGCTCGCCTCTTACTGTTGGTATTTCTCTGTCTCATGTGTAGCAACAAGCAGGATTCAGACAACAAAAAAAGGACACATTCCCACTGTGCTATTAGAGGCTTAAATCTTCACCGAGCCCAGAAACATGTTTTTAATAATTCCATCTTGAAAGGCATCACCACAGACACCACCGTCCAAATCAGCCGCTGTTCACATTCCCTAATTTGCAGAAGGGGGGAGGGGGAAGTCGGTGGGAAGGATGGGTGCAGACTGCAAAAGAGAATTTTTGGTGAGGAGGTTGCCCCCAGCACATCCACAGAGATGAGCGGGAGGAAGGAGGGAAGTGAAGGGGAGGAGCCGGCTGTGTTTCAAGGGGGAGATGCACTCTTTGAGGGTGGGGATCAGTCCCAGTGGAGTAATGCCAGACAAGGAGAGGAGAGGAATAAGGGGAGGAAAGGACAGACAGAGTGTAATGAGAAGGATTCAGTCAGAAAAGAAGATCAAAGAGGGAAAAGAAGAAGCATGTGTGAGAGTGACTGATCAGACTCAGAGGAGACGGTGGAAATGAGGAAGGAGAGATAAGAGAGTGAGAGTGTTACAGGGCAGAAGGAAACAAACACACAGCAACAGACATTTCCGACCCACCAGCTCGAGCATGTTTCACTGACTGTGCTTGTGTGTGTGTGTGTGTGTGTGTGTTGCAGACGTCTGAATACTCTCAACAAGTGTGCCTCCATGAAACTGGATGTCAGCCACCCCAAGAAGAAAGTAAGACCTTTTTCTTTCCAACTGTAAGACATCTGAACTGACTGTGCCGATGATTGTTGTCAGGTCAAAGGCGTTTGATGCCGTGTGTGTTTTCATTTGGTTCAGTTGATTCAAGGCGGGTGAGATTCAAACACTGAAGAGAGCAACTGAGTCCAAACCACAGATTGATTTAACTGGACAGCATTTTGATCCCAGGCGGATCTTCATCACCAAATGGTGTATATACCAACAGCCTCTCTGAGGACAGGTGTGGTTAACCATCCAACCTGCTCAGAGAGATCAACGTCTCAAAACAATTAACAGTTAAAGAAATGCACATTGACGCTTTAAAGGTGTTTATGACAGATGAACTGCAGCTGCTCACGCTCCAGGCATTTCTCTTTGAGAGAATAAAATCTTCGAGTCTAAACTTTAAGTCTATGCGATGCTGCATTTACAACTCTTGATTGATTGTAGTAAATCCTAAATGGACCAGCAGTAAAATAATACAATCAGTCGTGATTTTTTCTATCTAATGTCTCTTTTATCCTTCCATAGGGTGATGACTCTGATGAGGATGACCCGTTGGCCATCAGTAAAAGATGGACGTTCGAGTGGAGCAGCCGGCGTTGGTCTCGCCTGCAAGACTTCCTGTTGGACAGCACCAATGAAAGCAGCCCAACAGGTCAGGGGGAGGGTCTGCACAGCACCGTGAGCAGTGAGAGTGTGCTGACTGACCTGAGTGAGCAGGAGATCACAGAAATCTCCTCGCTGCACAGCGAGGACTCCGCCTCCGCCATGCCTGACTCCATATCTATGGCCTCTCTCTCCGCTTCCTACCAACCACCCAGGGAACTTCCACACTACAACTCCCTGCCAATCAAGAGCAGTCGCCATGGGCAGGGAGGGCGGAGTAAAGCCAAAGAGTTTTTGCGTCGCATGGAAATAATGCGCACTTGGGGACCGTCGACGAGGCGGAAAAGCTCAAATCGCAGGCCGCCGCTGGTCATCAGTGGGCCGGTGTTGCAGGGGGAAGAGCCTCACGCGTTGCAGATGCTCCAGTGTACTCCCATCAGCCAATTAGAGCAGAGTCCCAAACACAACCACCAAACTGATGGTGGCACTTCCCCTGCGTCCCTTACCAATGACTGTAAAGACCACTCGACGGTGAGTGTGAGCCCCAGCAGTGAGGCAGTGGTGCCCAGAATGAAGGAGCCTGTGTGTGCAAAACCCCGCACTGCCAGCAAGAGAAGCAGCATGTATCTGGAAGATATGGAGCTGCCTTCTCAGGGTAAGAGGACTGATGGACAGAGCCAGTTTGGCAGAAACCAGTTTCACTCATATGAAAACCTCCTCATTCACATCCCCAAAGACCACAAACCGGGCACCTTTCCAAAAGCTCTATCCATAGAGAGCCTGGTGCCTTCCCCCGATGACAGGAGCAATGGCCCCCAGGCACGGGCCCAAACTTCTGCACCCAAAAACGGCCTGGGTGAGCCCTGGTCTGGTAAGCCTCTGTCCAAGCCCCCCTGTCCCGGAGCTCCTCGGGGCAGCAGGGTGAGTGTTTATGACAACGTGCCGGGCTCCCACCTTTACGCCAGCACAGGTGACCTGCTGGACTTAGAGAAAGAGGACAATCTGTTCCCTCACCTAGATGACATCATCCAGCATGTCAGCGGTTTGCAGCAAATCGTGGACCACTGGAGCCGCAGCGTGCTGCCCGAGGGTGAGGCAGGGGAGGGGGAGGAGGAAGGGGAGGGCAGGACCACCCCTAGTGAAGGCGAGAGAGATGGGGTCTCCTTGAACGACACTGATTCGACAGGGACCAGTCGGGAGAGGCGGGACTCTGGAGTTGGGGCGTCACTGACTCGACCACGGTGAGTAGCTGTTTGGGCATTGGGGTTTATTACATCCTGGGTCTCCTTTTAGAGTTTAGGCCCTAATTTTTATCTATAGAAACGAGTGGTCAGACGCTCAGGCAGGTTGTAAACAAGCCAACAGTTCAGCCTGATCATCTAAACTACTTAATTTTGAAACCAATAAGTGAATGCACCCGAATAGTCAGTAATAACATAAGGCCTCTACGAACTGAATCACTCTGTCTCTCCTGCTCTTTACCGGTAATTTCTCACCATCCCAGTCTACGATGGCCCAGTTTCAGAACCTCCGATCACCTCAACCAACCAGCATCGTCACTGCACATCAGCAACCAATCAGCAGGCCAGCTCAGCCTACTGCAGAAGTTCTCTCTGCTCCGCCTCACTGCCATCATGGAGAAATACTCGATGTCTAATAAACATGGCTGGACATGGTGGGTACACATGCTGCCACATACATGTTACTTTCCCATTCTTTTGCTGCTGGTATCAAATTCTGATTAGGCATATATTTAAAAAATCAATGAAGTTGATGAGGTAAAACATTAAATATATTGTCTTTGAGCTGTCTGTTGTGCTGAGTACATGTCAAAAAGGATTAACAAGTGATCACATTTTGCTTTATTACTGTTTTACACAGTGTCCCAATCAGGGTTGTAGAGAAATTGAACAAACTTTCTGTTGTGTTCTTACGGGCTTATTATTTATGATCTTCAATCAGGAAGATATGCTCTGTGTGTGACTGTTTTTATGAAGGCTGTTTTTACCGCTTCCTTTACCTTTACAGAAGTATCAGAGCTGAAACAGCAGGACAATATATACAATCACCACCTTCACACACCTTTTAAAAACCATAACTTGATATCTCACACTGATCCCACTTGTTACAAAGGGTTCGTGCATGATTAGGTCGTCAAACTGTTGGTCAAAAACTGGCTTTAGATTCCCAGCCACGCGCCACAAGCCAACAGTCGCCATGACCTGCAAACACAAGCACATCCTTGTGTTGTAAACTATCAGGCCTGTTGATTTTTTACAATCCCCCGGAGGGAAATTCTGCTGGCCAGCATCAACATGAAGAGAAAGATAATGAAAGCTTGGGCCGCTCTTTCTCCCACACACTTCCCTAATTGTTTTCTCTCCATCGCTCTCAGGTCTGTGCCCAAGTTTATGAAGCGCATGAAGGTTCCAGACTACAAAGAGAAGAGTGTGTTTGGTGTCCCCCTCATCATTCATGTCCAGCGCTGTGGTTTTCCGCTCCCTCTGTGTTTACAGCAGGCCCTCGGCCACCTCAGAACACACTGTCTGGACCAGGTTAGAGAGGTTTTACAGGACTGAATTAGAGTCTGCCCGTTTTCTCTCACTATCACGCTAAATGTTGGTTATTCAAATTTAAAACAAGAGACATCTGACACAAAGTAAATAAGTGCTTTGTTTCTTCTCTGTCGTTGCTTCTCACCTGTCTCAGGTGGGACTGTTCCGCAAGTCCGGCGTGAAGTCTCGTATTCAGGCTCTGAGGCAGCAGTGTGAGCTGACTCCAGACTCGGTGAGCTACGAGGACCAATCAGCTTACGACGTGGCCGACATGGTCAAACAGTTCTTCAGAGACTTGCCGGAGCCTTTGCTAACGAGCAAGCTCGGGGAAACCTTCCTGCACATTTACCAGTGTAAGTTGCCTCGGAGCTCCGACTGCTGTAACAGCCGCCTGCCTCAGAGGATAATGATGACTGCAAATGGTTTAAAATTAGACAATTTGAATGGGGATCGGTACAGTTGAGCAGTATATTAGTACTAAAGTTCATAAGCTGGAATTTCTAACAGTGTACACGTACTGAAAGTACTCAACAGTCAAAATAAGTGGCAAACTTGCAGCTTTACTTTTCTATTGATGAAATCTAAACTGTAGACACCATTAGCCAAATCTGACAGAAACAGTGTTTGATATTACATTTAAATTTTATCCACTTTCTTTATGTATCATTCCTCCTCACTACTTGGCTTTAGATGTCCCAAAGGATCAGAGGTTACAGGCCGTCCGAGCAGCCATTTTATTGATGCCAGACGAAAACAGGGAGGTCCTGCAGACACTGCTCTACTTCCTGCGTGACGTCACTTCCTTGGTGGAGGAGAACCAGATGACGCCGATGAACCTGGCTGTTTGTTTGGGGCCTTCGCTCTTCCACCTCAGCATACTGAAGAACGAGACGCTGTCGCCAAGGTGCAGATAGAAACTGATCAACAGATATTTAGACAGAAAAGAACAGAAATAGCTTTTACTCTGCATCCCTCTGTGTAAACGCTCACATGATTTATGTTCTGCATATTCCGTGTAATCTCTGTTCCTCCAGGTCAATCCAGAGGAAGTACACCACAGGCCGGCCCGATCAGAAGGACCTGAGTGAGAACCTGGCCGCCACCCAGGGCCTGGCACACATGATCACTGAGTGCCAGCGTCTCTTCCAGGTCAGGATTTATGATTATTTGCCGTATTTGATCGTCCATATTTTATCCATTCATGATGGGTTGACTGCTACTTTCAGGGTTGTTTCCACAGAGGTAAAAAATGATAAATGACTGACAGAAGCTGTGCAATTGACTGTGCTGACTAAGAAATAATGCCTGACCACGTCTTTCTATAAGACATTTTAACTGACTATGTGAAGCAGAGTGATGTTTCCTCTGCTGAGTTGTTATTATTGCAGGCTACAGTATAATTGTGTGTAATGAGCTCATTTCTGAAATTGCATATCATCGCTACCTTGAGACTGTCGGCGTGTACAGTATATACAGCTGCTGTCCGTGACAGCCTGTTCAGAAAAACAGCCTTAATCACCATGAAATTTTGAGCTTAATGTGAGCAAGAATGGCTGAATCTTCTTAACCCACAAAGGATAGTGTAATTCTTCCAAAACACAAATTTAACCAGTGTTGGAGTTTAAAGGTTTTTTGTAGGATGATGATATTTCAAAGGCAAAGGATGGCTATTAAAATGTTCCACTTTTGTACCAAAAAAAACTTTGCAAGTGCCAGTGTGACGTATTTTTCTCTCATCTCAGTACACATGCTGTTGCTCCAATAGACGAGCCAGTCAAATCACACTTTGTTTCATTTATCAAGCTGTATTTTGTGCTTCAGACATGTTAGTATTGAGGCCTGAACAGATGTGGTGCGATGTGACACAAGTCCTCCGTCTCTTCCCCAGATCCCAGAGGAGATGGTGACCCAGTCTCGCAACTCCTACATGGAAGCTGAGCTGATGGTGCCCCCGCTGGACGAGCTGTGCAAGGCCCATGAGGAGGAAGTGGATGAGGATGAAGAAGAGGAGGATGAGGAAGGATCCTATCATGCACATCTAGAAAGGCTGGTCCAGAACCTGCTGGAAGAGGCCAAGGATAAGAGCAAAGGCTGGGTGTCTCGCTCATCTACTGACCACACAGAACTGGCATTTAAAAAGGTGTGTGGCCGCTGAATTTCTGGATTATTATGGATTCTGAGAGGGGAAGGGAAGAAAGAAAGGAAAACATGAATATCAGCCTCTTTATGAATGATTGCACAGGAGGGAAATTATTAGATCACTTGTCTGTTTAACTCTGGAGGAAATTTAGGGAAAATTCTGTTTTTAACATATCCCTGTGCACGGAGACCCACATACACGTTCAAACGATACACCATCAGAAAAGGTATAAATCTCTTCTGTAATGATGTGTTTGTGTGCAAGGTGGGAGACGGGAACCCTCTACGACGGTGGCGAGTGTCTGTTGAGGTATCGGCAACTCCCAACGAGGTGCTGCAGCGGCTGCTGAGGGAGCGCCCCCTGTGGCAGACGGAGCTACAGCAGGAGAAGGTTCTGGAGACGCTGGATAAGCAGACAGACGTGTACCAGTACTCCTGCTGCAACATGGCACCTCAACCCAGCTGCGACTACGTGGTACTAAGGTCAGGATTAATGAACCGAAGTGTGTGGCTGCTTTCTGAAGAATTACTCATTGTTGAGCAGTGCACAGCCTACCACACATGTGATAGTTGCATTATAATAAATTGAATTTTCTTGAAAAACAAGACATTTGATGATATCACCTCGTGCCCTGGGATACTGTGATGGAACTTTTCATTGTCTTTTGATGTTTTATAGACCAACAGTTCATCAATTAATCTGGAAAATAATCTGCAGATTAGTCAGTAATGGAAATAACGATTAGTTGCACAACAATCTCTCATTCCCACTAACCTGAACTCGCCGCCTCCTCAGATCGTGGCGCACAGACCTGTGTAAAGGCTCCTGCGCGCTGGTGTGTGTATCCGTCGAACACGATGACAGCCCACGCATGGGAGCAGTGAGGGGGGTGGTGCTGGAGTCACAGTACCTCCTCGAGCCCTGTGGGACTGGGAGGACCAGGCTCACACACATCTCCAGAGTGGACCTCAGGTGTGGGCCAACTTCAGGTGTTCTCACAGTCGAGGTTTGAAGCCACATTGCAATCATTAATGTGCGTTGTTTGGTCTTACAGGGGAAGGTCTCCAGAATGGTACAACAAGGCTTTTGGTCACCTGTGTGTGAACGAGGCCCAGATGATCCGCGCCTCTTTTCACCCGCCGGATCAGACGAGCACTGAGGCCAAGATCTGAACGCGAGGAATCAAGCTTTGTCTTGGGTTACACTTCCAGAGCAGCTGGGCCTGAGAACCAGTGACCCAGGAGGGGAATCATCCAGGCAGTGGAGATATGGTGTCTTTTCATGCTGCTGAGCCACACTGAGCTTTACTGTACCATACTGTACTGAGTGACAGTCATTCACACACACAAGGGAACGGAAGAGTGCTTTCTGGCCTCTATTCCAGCCATTTCACACAGGAGTCTTTAACTTTAACAACTTATCACTATTTATTTATCTTATAAATTATGTTTTTTCCAAGCACAGTTTCCAGCTAATTTGATTTTCTTTGAATAGCCATTGTTTTTTTCATATAATTGGCTTGTAATGATGAACATTATTGGAAGGATGAGGTTGTACAGACTGAAAGTATTTCAGTATTTAATGCTCTGGGTCATTTTTTTTTCTAAATCCTCATCTACTAATCTGCTATCTTGGAAAAAAGATGAGCTAATAAGACAGCCAGCACAAGACAGTGTGATCATGAGATGGTTGCCATAGTGTTAGGGTTAATGTTTAATCTGCAACACCTTAATTTGATATCACTTTAATCATTGCTGTTGTTATGAAGTATACATTTGAAGCTAACTCATAACGTACCTGATTTTGTCATATGTACAATCAAAAATGGGATAAAAAACATTAATATTTAAAGTAAAATCATTTTATTTGTACAGATTAATTTGAGAAATCCATCCAGTCTAACAACCCTATCAAAAATTAATCAAAAATAACAGTGAACAATAAACAATAATATCTGATACTGGCATCTTATTCCTGCAGTAGACACATTTTTAAAGGAATTTGTCCATGTGTAAACTAATGCAGACTGCAGCAGCTTTTTTCACTCCTCCTGCACAGCTGTTAACTTATCACTGACAGATGCACATTTATAAAATGCACTTAATTATGAGCGGGCCTTCTACTGGTTAAAATGCATTAATCCCAATGCTCCCTGTCACCAGGAATGACCAGGACCAGTACAATATGGGTACAACATGTCAGCATTACATTGTGAAAAGTGCACTTGTTCAGGAACAAACAAGTACATGAGGGATCGAAATCACACAAAGGGGAAACAGTCATCGGGTCCATAAATGTGTTGTTATGGAAACATTGTGTTGGATATCACTGTTGATTTAGTTCTGTCACTATTTTCAGTGTTAATCTTATCTAAATGTTATTTTAAAGTTATTATTGTCATTATATCGATGTATATGGTATCACTTTTGCTTTTTTTTTTTGCTGTCATGTTATACAATGTCTAAGACATGTGACCATTTCACTGCTTCTGGGAAGCATGTTTGAAATTGTGTGTGTATGTGTGCGTGTGCGTGTGTGTGTGTGTGTGTGCATGGATGTGCCCGTGTATCTGCATTTTAGATATACGTACAGCCTGTATTGTAAATATATATGACGCTTTCTGTGCCAGCAGATTAAACATCATAGCTCTTCAGGGTCTTCCTATCATATTGATACGCTGTGAAATGTGAACTCTCCGCACACCATCCTACTAAAGCAATAGCAGACTAAAGCTTGCTCTGCCATGGCACCGCCTTGGCTTCTTTTTGTTCCGGCTGTAGGCAGCATTGCTATGGTGTTGCTATAATACAATATCTCTACAGTGCCACCAAAATCCTGTGTGGGTGCTGTTTGCTGGGGAGCTGTGTGGCATGTGCGCGCGTCCGTGTGTGTGTGTAAATACGTGTGTGTGAGTGAGACAAAGAGCGAGTGACTGAATCTGACGTGAGCCCTCGGTTGTGTGGGGAAAGGCTCCAAACCTAGCTGAGTAGCTGAGACCAGGTCTGCGTGGTTGTTTCTGACAAAGTGACAAAAAACACAACCATTGTTTCTAAACAACAGAATAAAAAGTCTAAGGATTCAACAAAAACATTGTCTTGTGTGGCAATTTTCTTCAGTCTCTGATATTGAGTTATTTTGTGATTATAAAGAATGAAAATCACAAATACATACAGTAGATGATTTGTAATCCTTACCTTACAGTGAAAACTGTATCTGTAGTCACGTCTCCACTAAAATATGTTGTGACAGAGGTGGCTTGTTCTGGTGGTGTATTTTCAGCAGCACAGATACCACTGAACAATCATAGAAGTATTATAGGAATACTCCAGGCAGCAGAGTGTCTGTATCATCCTCTCGCTCTTCCACTACCACACGTCACTACTTGTCACTTTGATCCTGAAGGTGACACGGCTCTATAGAGTATATAGGCTACAATAAAATACAGAATTCAGTATTTATAGTGTATAGTTAAGAGAATATTATAGATTCAAGATGAAACTGACAGAAGGGTTGGACTGAGAGAAAATGGTGAAATACATCTGCTACTTCAGCACCATGGACAGTGCCATAGATTTATCAATACACAGTGAGGCTGCTGATATTTCAGAGTCATGGTCGAGGTCATAGATTCTAACTTACACACACCTCAGATAAAGAATCAATGAGTCAGACAGACTAGATTCGACTGAACGACCCCTTTGCCCCTGCTACCCGACGATGGAGACGGGGTATGACAGGCTGGATGCATTCAGGTCATATTACTAATAAGGGGGATGACATCCCCCCTCGAATCGCCACCTGACTGCATGCATGTCACATAAAATCTTCCTTGTTATGTGCGCTTGTGTCCATTGAGTGGTGCTGTTGGCTTGCTGGAGTCTGAAGGTCATGAATGAATCTGGAAAGTATGCCATGGAAAATGTTTTTAGGTAAGTGAGTGAATGAAGAGTCATCAAAGCATCAGGGGGTTCTCCCTAAGGACATCCTCACGGTGTCCTCTCAAAGGGATGAGCGTAGGAAACTAAACCTCCACAGCTCGGATCAATACTCAATCACATTTACCTACTTAGCCGTGTTAGATGGGGACCCTCGCAGAGGACGATGAAGGTGTTTGAATACAGACGCTGCCCTCCCCAGCCTCCCTGTATGCCATGGCGTCTGTTAGTTTGGTAACAGCACAGAAATGAGTGAAACATTGCTTCATTAACTCCTGCCTCATTTAACATGTCAGTGATTTTATCGAGAAAGTAGGGCACACTGTTACAGCTCCTGAATGTCAATGATGCTCTGCACTGTGGGTGTACTTTAGCTCCACTACTCCATGGGCTCTGACAAATGAGGAACATCATGTTGCAAATTACACCCTGAGAAAAAAAAAAAAAAAAAAAAAAAAAGATTACTGACAGGGTGAATCAAGCATTGATTTTCCCAACTGAATCCACTGTTTTGGTAGCTAATTTCTTCTTCTTCTTTTGAGATCCACAGGGGTCTAAGCAGATGTTGAAATTATGAAGAAATGAACTGTGCAAAAGTTTAATTTGATATGACAGTGCTGGCTGTAATTATGTGCAGAAAAGATGCAGAGGGATTTAAAGGATCTTCCATGGTTTTTCACACAGTGACCCTGATGACGGATGGGAGGGTGACCTCCTCTGGAGAAAACAGGAAGCGCATGTCCAGCTACTATCCCGTCCGAAACATCTCTACATCCCTGAGGTAATTCTAAACTGCTGACTTTTTTGTCTGTTTCTCCAAAGGTTTTCAACACTAGGCGAGTATGTTAGTGGTTAGAACGCAATTTAAGAGCTGTGTAGATTGGATTATGAGCCTTAAAGCTGTCAAAGAAGTATTGATACTGCAGTGAAACATGAAACATGAAAAAAGTCAGTATCAATGGATTTTATAGCTGCTTTTATTCTTTGTCTTATTTTTATTTGAGGGATAATCATGCTCTAATTCTGGGAACTATTGGTTTGGTGGATGAGAACAGAAAGTCCAGTTACGGAATCAGTTTGTTAGCGATGGGTTACAACCTCATCCACGTTTTTTCAGCCAACAATTGGACACATTTTGCGAAATTTGCACCATTCAAAGTATGCCGAATTATCTATTGGTAGCTCCTGATTACAGTGTACCCATGCATGTACAAACAACTATCACCAGAATACTTTGATACTGAATAAAACTTAAAAACGCGATCATTCTAAGGCAAGTTCTGCAGCATTTTTAAATATGATTTCTAACCGGATTTTTGTATGTTTATTCGCAACGGACATCAGAGATGATGCTCTCTCCGGCAAGTGTAAGTCACACAGCTCTAAAAATATGTGTATCATGTTTGTGTGTTCACATCTGACTTATTTATGACTCAGAGAAGAAGTACACAATTGCGTCATAGGCCTCACTCACTCACTCACTCACTCACTCTCTATCTATCTATCTATCTATCTATCTATCTATCTATCTATCTATCTATCTACATGTTTCTTTTCAAAAGTACAACTGAATCAGTGAGGAAAGTTTGTCGTATGTGTCACAATATATCCATTCAATTAAATAGTAAAATTTGAATTGATAGTAAATACCAATTTCATAATAAATAACATTTATTTTATATACTTTTAAATAATAAAGGACAGCTTAGTGGATTTAAACTGAATTTCTGAGTGCAGAAAAAGGTGTACAGCCAATGCGTTGTTCTTCAAATCATATTGTATTGAGAAAATTCTGAGTATGTGATACTGAAGACTTGATGATACACCATTAAGCCTTAAAATTGTATATTGAATAACTTGAGATATCACAAAACTGATCAATTTTGCCTTCTTTTATTTCTCTTTATATTTTCTCCTCCATCGCACTTATAAGAAAATTATGTTATCCAGAAGTGCTGGCTAATCTTAACCCAGCCTCACTTATGTAACAGACCAAAATAACAGGATTTGAAAAGATCTCTTATCAGCAGTCATTACAGAGACCAACATCATTCACAATGGACAAAAAACTCAGTTGATGTTTGTGGTGATGGACTTCGGTTGTTGTTGCTCCTTATCTGCATCATGTTCGCATTATGGAAACTGAGCGGGGAGAGCGGAAGACACGGGGAAGCAGATGTATTTCCTCTGAGACTGCTTAATCCACTGTCTTCTTCCAGACAATCATGATAAGGTCATTAATGAATAAATTATCCAATGAATGAATTATTGATGAGACCATGTTGGCAGTTGTGTGTACATTATCCTTGAGTTTGTGCCCTGGCATTGGCATCCTATAACCAAAGCTATGCACAATTAATTAGCAAAATTAGTGAAGCATGTGTTAAATTCTGGAAAAAAAAGAAGAAATCTGTCACTTCCTTGCAGCACATAAAGGCAACGGTCGCAGCTTGCTCCAGTAATTAAGTCAAGCAAAAATAAATTCAACACTGCTGCACAGACTGCATTCAATAAAAAACACAGACCACATTTTGTTACAAAAAAAGGCACAAATATCACAAATATATTTGCAGTATTTCATGTGTACTTATCTTGCCAAGGTCCCTGATCATATTTGTTACTTTCAGGGCAAACAAGTTGAGCATGACCATGGAAAATTCACTCCAGAAGTGTCAAGTCATGGAGATTAATATTGTTGCTGTATTGTCAGAATGCTGAAGCATAGTGCATCCCAGTGACATCCTCTGTTCGAACCTCGCAGGTTTAGAAATTTGAACATTTTTGATATGCATCAGAATATAAACCAGAGCAAGAAAAGCTTGACATGTGTATCATATTCAGGGTTATCATAACTTAATATAAACAGTATCAGTATACTTTCCCCACATCTGGCCAGTTGAATCTATTAACGGGTTCAAGTCGAAAAAGTTGAGCTCCACTGAAAAGACAGAGGTGACAAGGCTATACTGAGTAGGTGGACATACAGTATGCACCACTGCAGCTACACAGTACACTGTACGCCATGCAGTGCACACTTTAATCCAAAGTGCCTGACTGACTGCATAGCAAACGTGGCCACAGTGAGAAAAACCTGATTTGTTACAGCACCTGATAGAGCCCTTTTTCACAGCTGAAAGGGCAGACATTTTGATTCATTATAGCAGTGCAACTAATAACATCAATGATGGATCCACTCCATTCAGGGCAGCCAGTGCACCAGCGCGCACAATAGGAAGACCCTGGAATAGGAACAGCTGATAGAACTCCAGCTATTATTCACATTCCATCTGTTTCTGACGAGTCAATATGCCGTGAGAATGGTCTGTTGGATGTTAAAACAAAGTTGGATTCGTTTTTCAGGCTCACTGGCCAATGTGCCTCACCTGCAAACACTTAAACTCATTTAAGCATTCAAGAGCAGAGTTAGCCCCGGTTTGTGCCTCTCATGCATTCCTATTCAATTTAAGTCACATAGCAAAGCAGTGATCTTTGAAACAAGGAGAGCTGTTTTTGCAACACGTTCTGGAGGTTTTTCCAATCTCCTCAAAGACACATGTAGCCATCTGAATGAAATATGTCAGTTTTTTTTTTTTGTGCCTGCTGCAGCCAAGAACAACACTATGAGAACTGTGAGGGTGAAAAGAAGCAGAGAAGTTGCAGGCCAGAAACTGTACTCAACTGAAGCTGTGAAGATCTGCAAAGACAAGGGGAAAAGCAGATCCAGGTGATAATTCTCATTATATGATCCCCTTTCACATTGTTACTTGTTACATTATTATTATTAGGAAAAACCTCTAAATTTTCAATATTTATACTTGATTATAGAGCACAGACAGTCAGCCGGCAGGTGACACCAGGTCCCTGATTGGTTGGCCTTCACTACATGTGGTAACTGACTGAGCCTTCACCTGTGTGAGCACTCCCGCAGGTCCTGACAGGAGGTCCAAACGGGCCACGAGGGAAAGCACCAGGACGAGTATGCATTCATGTGCTGTCCGAATAATCGGAAAACTGAGTCCCGACAAGGGCAGTTCATGCAAGCACCCTTGCAAGTCGGATCAACAACTGGCAAAGTCGACGAAAATTTTGCCGCACGGCTTTGACATCATATAATGAAACATTGCGGGTGAAAGTGAGTGTTTGGTCTGTGGTAAGAAAGTTTTTATTCGTCCACCTATTGCATTTCTTTTTCTTTTTGTCACATGTAATTTGTAGCATGATGTTTGTGAGATTATTTAGAAAATCTTTGTGGTGTCCATGTTGTTTCCACATTACGACTTAAACGCTTGTGAACACACCGATGTCTGAAGAACGATTTCCATTAAAAAACAAACAAAATAAATAAATAAATAAATAAAATAAAACATGAACGCACCATAACTCTCCCTTTTAATTGTATGTCTCTTCAAATCAAGAACATATTTTCCACTCTGTTTACCAATATCAGCTGTTAAGTCTAACCTTATTCAACAGCTTCTAAGGTTATATCACACTCATTTGTGTAAAATGCCCAAACTCAGTATACTTTTATTTTAAGGCTGCACCTCCACATAGTAAATTCTGGTTGTGTTGGGAGTCTGGCTATGCACAGTAATTCAACCTGACAGATGTGATATCTTAAAAAATCTTGAGACCTGGAGTAGAATTTTTAATAAAGTTCTGTGGGTTTGAACTATGCTTGGCTGCATAATAATTGACTCATCAGGGGGTTGGGGGTCCATGGGGTTGAAGGGGTTGAGCCGTACGAGATCATTGTCACGTACGCTGGCAGCAACAGTGCAGATGCTGCTAACAGGCAGATGTGTTTGGACATCGTTCAGAGCTCTCTGGTGTACAGACTTCCAGAGCTGGCCTTGCTAACTCAATCGCCTTGAGGGCCACATACTGTACGTAAGCTTTTCCATCAAACAGAAGTGCCTGTTTTCATCTCAGCTGGATTATTCATGGTCACTAGCACAGTTCTGGAGCCCCGTGTTCCAGCCCCAGTCAAAGAGCGTCCTTGATGCCAGGTCGTGACCCGTGTCAATGAACCGGATCCTTCATCCCCAGTGACAGCTTTCCAGACCAAAGGGAGTGTTAACACAGTCCACTGCTTCTCGCCATTGGAATAAAGAAAATGGAAGCTCTGACAAAGCGTACACAGAAAATGTTTACCAATGGAACATTTTATTCTTTAGAAATCATTAATCTCCAAAATTTTTATTTGACTAAGACAAAAGAAGCCTTCATCGCTGCACACTTCTGAGTTCATCCAGACAGGTTTCAAAGTGATTCACGAGAGCAAAGATGGTCTAATCTTCTTAATCCACAGAGGAGCGCGTAATCCTTAAAATATGACAATGACCAATATCGAGGTTACGAGATTTTAGCGGGATGACAATTTTTTTTTTCTCATGCACTCTTTCCTCAGACTGATATATCGGCGCTCTTTTCTATCTTTAATACTTTAATAAGCTACTTTGTGGTGTCCTTTGAGGATTGTCCTCTGCAATTCCACCAGTATTAGAGTCAGTGAGTGAATACGACAGGGAATATTACCTGCTTGCTGAAAGTATTTGGTCCCAAGATTGCAGAGGATCTAAGTAAAGGAGCCAGTAAGAAAATCTTGTCTAATGCCCTCAGAGTGTGGACTTGAGGTCTTTTAGTCTTTAAGTCTATAAAGAAGTAAAGAAGTGAAAGAAAACGCCAGCTGGGAGATATTTCAACACCATGCTTTTAATACAAATCATGTTTCTATAGTTTTCTTGAGTTTTGCCTTACTTTGATACACAGATGTCCATAAAGTTTTGCATTGATATTGTATTGTACAGCAAGGGAAATGATGCAAAAAGATGGCAGAGGATATGACAGAAACTGACCAAAGTTAAGTGACAGAAAAGCATTTTTCAACCTAATTTAGCTCATTGTCTTGTAATCAAAAGTTCCTTCTTCGGAAGTGTTTGTGGAAAAACATTTGATCAGTTCCCCGAAGTAATATAAAATTAAATAGTTGATGAATTGCATGTAAAGAGGAAGCAAGCTGCTCTTGTGTTATCTCTGTAATCACTTTCTTTCCATCTTTACCACTCTCTCTGACACACACACACACACACACACACACACACACACACACACACACAAATATTAGCTTATTACCTCAATTTCACAGAGACTTATCCTCACCATAACCTTAACCCAAGTCTTTGTATGCAATGTAATGACTTACCTTATGGGGACTTGTGTTTTGTCCCCATAAGGAAGGGGAGTCCCTACAGTGTGACTGTAAACAGATTTATGTCCTCACAACATGAGCAATACAAGTCCACACACACACACACACGCACATTTTGATGATGACTCACATCCGTCTGTGAAAACAGGAAGTTATTACCTGTGCTTCTGTCTGTCGCTGTCTGAGGTCAGCCCTTTATACATCAAGTCTGCTGTTCAGCTGTCCTTGATCGCCGATTGGGAAGCAGAACAGATAAAATATTTTAAATTCAATCCTGTATTCTGCTACCTCCAAATGGTGCTGTCATTTTCCTCAAGGCCTTGACTGAATAATCAGCCATTTAAAGCACAGCAGCCAAAAGTAGATACTTGTCAAACCAGCTCTAACCACAACCACTACATGGGAAAAAAATTGCCAAGAAAACAAACGGCATTTTCTCCATTACACACTGATCAAACCCTTTCTGACAGACGTCACCTGTGCTGCTCTCTCTCTGCCTGATCCTCGCTGAGTCCCCATCCCCTGTGAAGCTCCAGCACTCTGATCATCAGCCCACACAAGACACTGGCACTACCTCTGCACAGCTCTACAAAGGTACAGTGGAACAGAGAGGTAAATGACTGCCTGCCCGCAACTCCTGCGTCTTTACTGGAGGTGATGGAGAGGAAAAGAGAGACGAGGTGGAGGAGAGATGAGAGAGAGTGAGTGAGGGAAGGAAAGAGGAGAACAATGTTAGGGCTTTTTTACCCAATCAACAGCCAGATCCCGGTTAAGACCTCTCTTTCTGCTAAAGAAGTCTTTTGTGGAATCATGACAAAGCTGCAGAAGCAAGCCTTTGTCTGAAAACAAAGAGGAGTGTGTTTGTGTGTGAGAGGGAGCCTGCCATTGTGTGTGTGTGTGTGTGTGTGTGTGTGTGTGTGTGTGTGTGTGTGTATGTATGTGCACATCTGAGAGCAAGATAGCATGCGTTAGTTTGAAAAATTACTTCTCTGACTATGAGGGAAGTGTGTAACAGATGCAGGCGTTGTGTGTGAGTGTGCATTTGACAGATGTGTGTGTGCGATTGTCTCCTTCATTTCCTTTGTGCTGAAGATTGGGTCCAAGAAAAAAAAAAAAGAGATGGGCTCTGCTCATCTGTAAAATTCTCTAACGATCTCATGTGCGCACATGCACGTGCACCAAACGTGAAACACACACACACACACACACACACACACAGCCAGTCACTCCCATGTCACCCCCACCGTGTCCCCTCTGTCAACGGTCAGCATCTCAAGAAAAATGAGGAGCGAGACGTGGCTTCCGTCACTGCCTATTATGAAAATACACTCAGACAGACAAACACACACACACACACACACACACACATGCACAGACAGAGTGACGAATCAGCCTCTATAGCCACCTTGCTAATGGAAATCCTACCCAGCAGATGTGCCCTGTTGGAAGAACACATGGAGTGTGAAACAGGCTTATGTATGCATACAGGTAGTGAACAAGTAACCACGGTCTGTGCAGCCACCAGAGGATACTCTAAGTGTGTGAGTGAGTGTGTGTGTATGAGACCTGTGAGTCAGTGCTCAATGAGACTCGGATGAGAGCATGGCATCAAAAAATTTGAAAGAAAAAAAATCCAAACACGGTTGAGCATGCAGGACATCGTTGCATCATCCAGACTGAATTCATGGAAGCTACTTGTAAACAGAGATATTCAACTGTACAGTTAGTGCTGGAGGGAGTATTCAGATCCAGATACCAGAGGTAAAAGTATTAATACCACTCTGTGAAAATACTGCAAGTAAAGGTCCTGCATTCAAAATCTTACTTAAGTAAAAGTGTGCAAGTATTATCGACTAAATCTGCTTTAAGTATCAAAAGGAAAAGTACTTATTTTGCAGAAAAATGGTCACTGTCAGCATTTTACTATTATGTAGGATGTTTTTGGATTAACATCACTGCTGCATTAACGTGTATGTTGCATTTTACTGCTGTACATGTTCAAGGTTGTGCTAATTTATGCTACTTTATATGCTGATGGGTACTTTAATCAACAGCACTGCATCATATTCAGTAAGATCATCGTATATTTGTAGTGTCGTCCTGTTTTCAGCTTTGTGACGATGCATTTTCCAGCTAATCCAAAAGGCTTTTCAAAATGCTTATTAAGCTTAAGAAGTACGAGAATTTTCTCAACCCACAAAGAAACACCTGATCCTTCAGGTTGTTTTTCAAATTCAAAGCCACAAAATTTGGAGATGTGTGGTTTTCACAGGACAGGAAAGGCATGAAACATTAATCTGAAGAGTAAACTGTAAATAAATTAGAGGAGTAAGTGATATTGGCCTCTGAGATGTAGTGGAGTAGAAGTATAAGGCTGCATGAAATGGAAATACTCAAGTAAAGCACCTACCTCAAGTACCTTGAATATGTACTTCAGTGCAGTACCGAAGTAAAAGTACTTAGCTACATTCCTCCACTGTATACAGCAACCATTAGCATGCATATTGCATGTGCATGTGTGCTCCTGGCCTTCAGCCTGAAGGCTTGTTTGCTGAAAGTGTCCTCCTTTTCCCTACCATAAAAAGACATACAGCATAATATTAAGGCAATACATTTTACTTCAGGGCCTGTAGGAAATAGGAACGATTCTTTTCAAGACAGAAGTTACGAGGAGGATAAAGAAGAGAGGTGGTGAGAAGGTGTGTGCGAAAAGTGAAAAGTGAAGACGATTGGAAGTGAGAAAAATCATACTAGAAGAGATGAGTGTCAAGAGAGCAATTGTGCGATGCTTAATGAGGAAACAAAGGTACCTGCGTTGAACAAGGGACAGCGATAAGTGGGACAGATGGATGGCTTCTGAATATATAAACAGCCTCCGTCTGGAAGCCAGACTCCCTAAACTGCATGAACTCATTCTGAATTGCCCCTGAACTGCACCCACAATATGCCCACCAGTATTTATTGCCATAGTGGCTCTTCTTCAGTATTCTGCATTTGCATATCCGTAGTCATTAAATATAAAAAAAAAAAACACATACACACACTCACACACACAAACAAAACAAAAAAAAAACACCCAGTTGTTCAGGTGCTGCTGTGCTCTGTATGAACCCAAGCATAAATGGCTCCATGTTATTCTGCTTCAGCACCCTACTAGAAAGTCCCCAAGTGCGCATGCGTGGCTAGAGCGCGCTGCCGCAGACAGGGGGCGTCAACATGGCGTTCTCTTCTCGACGACCGCACTGACTGCAACCTGCCAATGAGAGAGAGAGAGACACACAGAGAGAAAGAGAGAGAGCGAGAGAGCGAAGCGTAGGCTACCATTCTGTCAAACCTCCATCCTTTATTGCCAGCCTTATGAGTCCCTACACATTTTCGGGAGGATAGGGTGAATTCAGAGGATTTTTAAAACACCGCGCTCGCTTGGTTTTTCCTGCGCAGTGGATGGTTTTTGTGCGGCAGCAGACGCAGCTAGTAGAGCAGGTGTGAGAGACAGCGGCGACCGCTCCTCTCCTCCCTGTTTCCAAGGGGAAATGTCGAGCGAGAAGCCGGTTTCAGCACCACCGGGCTCTGCTTCTTCGCTCGCGGACACAGACCGAGACTCCCACCCGCCGCCGGGCTCCTCCGCGCCGCCGCAGCA
The DNA here is from genome assembly GCF_051107435.1 of Chaetodon auriga. Taxonomy (NCBI): domain Eukaryota; kingdom Metazoa; phylum Chordata; class Actinopteri; order Chaetodontiformes; family Chaetodontidae; genus Chaetodon; species Chaetodon auriga. Next base: position 11,203,851 of record NC_135088.1, read on the forward strand.
GCAGCAGCAGGTCGCCGCGGGCGCTGGCTCCGGCGCCACCGGGGAAAGGATGGTGTCTGCAGCCGGCTCTATGGTCCTCCCGGCCGGGGTGATCAACCCCGCTGTCCCGATCAGGAATATCCAGATGAAATTCGCAGTGCTGGTGGGCCTGATCCAGGTCGGGGAGGTTAGCAACAGGGACATCGTGGAGACGGTGCTGAACCTGGTGAGTGGAAGCAGGATCGAGCAGTGTTAGAAAACAGAAAGGCAGCCATAGAGCACAGCAGAATCACAGAGACCTAACCCGCTATGTTTTATTTACGATGCTTCACTCCCATGGTTGTGTGGCTTTCAGGGGATGATGTCATTTGTTTGTTCGGGGGATGGATGTGGGCTTTTTCTTTTCTGCGGAGAAAAAGGAGCATTCATGAGGCTGTATGACGGGGAATAAATAAGCTGAGGCTGTATTATTGTAAAGCCGAGAGGAGCTGAATGAAGCATGTGACCCCACCAAGGCATGGAGGGTATAATCACCGGCCATTGTTGACTAAATGACCCGTTTGCGGCGCAACAAGGAAAAATAAAATTGCAGTCAAACTGTAGTGGATAAAGGGTGAAAGTGTATGCAGGCTTTGCTCCTGACCCCGATATGCACCATGAAGTGATGCATAGGGCAGGCTGTAGCTACCAAACGGCGAATGGTCATAATGTTGCGCACAACACCGAACCCAAACGGAATTCATTCGCTTTCCTAAAGAGCGAAATCATGCAGGTTTGCACGTCTGTCGAGCACCGAAACAAAATCAATCCAACACGGACAAAGGCCGACTAGCATTATGCTATCCATCGACATATGTGTGCATGAGAATGGCTCAAAATTATGCATAGGCCTATTGTTGGAGGCAGGGCCCTGCATCCTGTGCGCAAAGCAGTGATGTATAGGTAGCTGTGAAGCGGGTAGTGGTGTTGCTGTGCTTCAAACAGCGATTATTTTATTTATGGATCAGATATACGTTGCCACCCCCCCCTCCTTCCATCTTTACCCCCTCCATCGGAGGTTGTGTCGGCGATGCTGGGCCTACCCTACACACAGGATTTAATCCAGCTGGGGCTTTTGACATGACTGGTGTTTCCCGTTACGAAACAGATGAGCAAAATGTACAGCAGACGTAGATCTGGAAGACTAATTCGTTGGGAGGCTATGGGACGTGTGTGTTGGATGCTGCCAGGCTGTTTTCCCTCCTCCATGCATCAGGCGATGGCGTGTGCTGCATGATATTACATATCTGCCATGGAAAGGGGGGATCTGGTCATTATTCATTTTCTTCTGTGGAATAAGTAGAATATTGTAGACATAATTTATAGCTTGGTTTCAGTGCAGTGCTCTCTTTAGGTTGACTATTTCAGGCTTTCATGTAGCCAGTGGCCTATTTACTCACTGGATGCTTGGAGCAGGACAGCCTACAGCTGGGCTAAACCATTTTCCTCCTCGTCAGACTGGTGAGCGGTCTGGATTCAGGTCGCCTCTCATCTCCCAATCGATTATTGGTTCTACACGGAGCAGGGGGGCTTTGCTGGCTCACTCCGACCTTGTCTCCTTCCCTGGCTGCACAGGCCGATAACCATCCATCCTGCTCCACGGCCTCCTCCTTCACTCTGGAGGGGCTGAGAGGAGTGATGCTGCCTGCATAGACTGGCTTGGCAGGGCAACGCCATGCATTTAAAAGCAGGTGGAGAGGAGGAGGAGGAGGAGGAGGAGGAGGAGGAGAGGGGGTTGAGGGAGGGTGGGGGAGGAGAAGAGAGAGAGTGGAGGAGGAGGAGGAGGATGAGGTGGTAGGATGCTGCAGTGGCTATGTGCTCAGAAATCACCAGCTGATGCAGCGCAAGAGGAAAGGACTCTGGATTGGTCCACATCAGATCAGTGAAAGCTCACCAGAGCACTCAACTGAAATGTACTCTGTTTTACTTAAATACCCGCGTTCAGGCCTCACTCTTTATTTGCGAGTGTTGGTCTGATGCATTAACACACAAAGGCCTGACACCCTGACAAATTACAGCACTATGTGTTAGCCATACAAAGCTTTACTTGCTAAATCCTGAATTGAACAATCAGTTCTGGTTGCGAGGCTGCCAATAGCTAAGCCTGTTAGGGAATTCTGCTGCCCAGCTCCTTAATTAAAAGAGTTGAGACAAAGAGGTGTGAAGGCAGGAACCTCAGTGGTCATGCTGCTGGTACAATGAGTCCACTGTGACCCAAAAGCCGATCCATTATTCCAGTCAATGTGGGAGACCACAGCAGCCACATTCTCAGTCCACCGTGGCCGTATTGATCAGATCCCACTGCGGCTTGGGTGAACAGATGGCTTGTCTGCTGGATCAGATATGCCCCCTGTTCTATATGGCGTGATGCTGGCCCTTTGGCGAGTGATGAACTGTACTGTCTCTGGAAATAAAGGGAAGAAAAGGAGAGAGAAGACAATAAAAATCAACTCGGGCCGGAGTGCTGGCTGCACCGATGATGATGCAGTGACAAACAACAGAGCAGAATCAGTTGATCGGCACCGCTGTCCGTGTAGCCGACAACACACTGGACTTGTTATTGTTTATCATAATGCAATAACAGTGATTTTGAATAAAAGTGAACGTGCAGATACAATACGTGCAGTGTGTTAGTATAGAAACACCTACATTGCGTGTGTGTGTGTGTGTGTGTGTGTGTGTGTGTGTGTGGGTTGCTGGCGGCGAGGTGCTCAGCGATTACCATCAACAAGGCATCACAGTTGTCAAGGCAACACTGCTCTTTGACTGCCTGCCTCCAGACGCTCGACCACCTGGTGTTGCTTTCCACTTCCGGACCTCTGTCACAGCACTCTGCCACAGCGTCTCTCTGTCTCTCTCCTCCTTTGTCTGTCCGTCTCTCTGTCGCCTTACCTTGCGAGGCAGCTTGATTCACGAGGTCACACGACGCAGGCTTCCAGTTGTGCGCTTGCGGCTGAGCCACAGTCATTCGGACCACACGGTGCTCGATGAGGAAGTACCTGCAGCTGTGGGTGGGTGTGGTTTAGATGTGACAAGAGCGCGACTATTGGTGGTTAGCGTAGATGCTGCTATAGCATCAGTTACATCAGAACAGGAGAGTATTCCTTCATTGACTGGCACTGAGTGGTTGTCTCAATGGCAGTGTCCCCCATTTGGCTTCAGCATGAGTTTCACTCTCCTACTAAGTCATACGGTTTGTTGATCTGATTGGTTGAAGACAGACAGTGATAGACAGATGGTTCATCCAATCACCTGCCAAGTATTTTTTTGAAAGTGGCCACTTCCCAGTTGGTTTTGTGTAACTAACCATCTGCCGCATCAGGTTATCTGTCTCCTATTATGAGCTAATGTTTTTAGGGTTTGAGGAACTGTGGGCTAAACAGCCACAACGAGCTGAACAGAATTAGATAAATGAGAAAAGCGTACACTGCTGTGGCTACATTTCAGTGGGATCAGTGGCGAATAAGCCTGGTTTATGTACAGTTGGGTGTCAAATGAAAGGAAAAAGCAATGACAGGTGTCGTAGCGATGGGCCTTCATGAGCCTTCACACACAATTTGACAGAAGATGTTCTCTCATTTAGTGTTTTCATGATGGTGGTGGAAAGCATGTCGCTCCAAAATCTCCAATAGGCGTTCAGTTGGGTTGAGATCTGGTGGCGGTGACGGCCATGGCATATGATTCACATCATTTTCATGTTCATCAGACCATTCAGAGAGTCTCTCGCTCAGTTTCTCTCCCTCTGTGCCGGTGATGGCCGCAACAGGAGACTTTATGTTTTCGGGTTGTTTGTTCATCCGTCCGTTTGTTGCTCGTGAATGCGATATCCCAGGAATGTCTCTAGGAAATTTCTTCAAGTTTGGTAGAAACATTTACTTGGACTCAAGGATGAACTGATTAGAATTTGGTAGTCAAAGGTCAAAGGTCACTGTGACCTCACATTACGTGTTTTTTTTGCCATAAATCAAGAATTCATACACTAATTTTGACAAATATCTCATAGGATAAAATGATGAAGTCATGACAGTTGAAATGCGAAAGGTCAAAGGTCACCTTCACTGTGACATCATCGTGTTCTGCACAAGCACTTTTCAACAGATTGTGACCATATTTCACATTCGGTCAGACATGATATGGTGACTCTTATCTCGGGTGTCCACCCTGAAACTGTGCTGATCGCATAGATCTTCTGTGCTGTTGGGTTGAAGATGTGCGTGAAGCGTCTACGTCTCCATGTCTGCTGTCATGGCTGCAACTCTGTTCTGTTACAATCAGCTTTGAACACATACAAAGAATTTGACTCTGCTTCTTCTTTTTTCTCAATGAACTTACACACTAATAGACATACAGCAGGCAGTCCACCGCAGGCTCATTGGTGCTGCCGATATTGTGCTCCTCTGTAAGAATAGTCTCTAAGTGAAGACGGCATGTGTCTCACTGGAAATTATTCACTGGAATCATACATGTCAACGTAGTGATGACTTCCATTTCACCAAAAAGTACACTTACTGGAATACCTCTAATCAGATTCCTTCAAAGTCTTAAAGGTGTGTTGATGGACCCATTACTGCTCCTGTCACCCCCTTTCCTGTCACTGCACTGGTGGTTCAGCGCATTGAAACCTCCAATTTTTCTAGTTGATGGTCACCCGCTTCCACCAGGCTGTGGCTGTTTGCTTTGACATGTTGTGATGCTGGACATGAGAGGAAGCAGGTGAGGTGGGATGTCTGTTGACAGAAGGAAGAGGGTTTGACATGCGATATATCTATCTGAACTGTACTCTCATGTCTGTTCTTTATTTGAAATATTGAGAGGTATATTTCAAATGCATCTGCAGGCGGTACTGTCAGTCTTGCCTGAGTACAGCAGCAGCTGTGCTTATTTATAGACTGCTTTATTTGTAACGCCTTTTTTTGGGAGGGATCAAAACAGCATAGAAAAAGATCGGTGGCGCTCACTCCGGCTCGCTCTTCGCTTTTCATTCTCTTGTTCACCTTCCTCCTTGGTCGGCTGCAATATCTTCTGGCAGTGTCAGTCCCCACCTGAGCCCCTTTAGCGGTCCCACTGAGTCTCTGTTAGCAAACGTCTCATTATTCTTGTCCACACACTCCACAATCACCAAGGTCACCTGATACCGAGTCCAGAGCCAGCAGAGCCGGAGTCAGCACAACACGAGTCTGACACACACAAAAAAATCCTCCCAAAAATGCGCATGCACTCAGTCAGATGTTCAGATGTTGACATTCAGCCACAAATTCAGGCACAATAGGTTGCACGGTGGCAACCTATTGATGTTTCCCTTTTCTGAAGGATACAACAACCAAACAAAAAAGTCAAGAAAGTGAAGATGAGGAAAAGACGGAAAGTAAAAATGAGCACAGCATCAGACAAGAGAGCGTTCCTCTGTTTTGTCATGTGTTTACACTGCTTGACCCCCTGTCTGGAGTGCAGTGACATCGGCGCGCTGATGTTATACTGCACAAATTTCTGAATAGGTCACCCAGCTTCAAAACACATTATGTGACATACTGTTTTTCCCTGTGGGGGTTTGAAACGGCGGTACAAAATTCAGTTTAATTGAACTGTTTTCCAAGTGTGCCCTGTGGCTGCGCACTCGGGGCAGAGGCTAACTATTTCCCTGCAGCACTGTAATCTGCTTGCACGGCCATGCGGGGGAATAACAATGCGTCATCGTGTGCTCGCACAGCCATGCGGATGACTCTCATAACAAACATCCCTCGCCAGTGAGTGTAGAAAATGATCTTTGATGGATTTATGAATAAATACAGCAGATGCTAGCTGTTTTATAGCATTGTTTTTAGGTTTTCCAGTTATGAGGCAGTTTCTGTACTGCGGGACACAGTTAATGGTCCTATATACAGCATCACAACATGGTGGCGGCGGCGACGTGTTATTGCCATCGACTAATGAGACCACGGGTCAGGATGATGGGTTCAATGTCACACTAGCTCTGCCGTCAGTTTTCCTGAAACTAGCAGCACTTCTCCAATCACAGCCATAATGCAAAGAGGATGTCGCTTGTTCCATTTTGTGCTTGTTCCACTGTCCATCGTTACTATGAGCTGCAGGGGCCGTCTTCCTGGCTTTCTGTCCAGACAGCGTTGGATTTGCTGTAAAGTGACTCAACTGAATTCACGTGAGTCTCATTCAGTAGCGGACGGAGCAAATTATGTGGAGGCCAGTCGAGGTTTCCAATGAGCTCAGCAGTGATCTCGAAAAACAGCAAATCTCCACGTGAGCACTGGAGCTGGGGGATTATGTTTATTGATCGCCTAATTGATTAATCGACTAATTTTTTCAATTCTAAATGAAAAACATGAGGTATTTTACCTGAACTGTGTATAGATTTTTCGAGCAGAGCTGCTGCTGTATCCTGTCTTCATGAACACTGTCCTCAGGCTAATCCTGCGGTAAAGAGAAGTGTCTGGTGAAACCCTGAAGTTTCTACACAAACATCGCCCAGAGAGAGGATGTGCGTTTCGTTTTGTCTTCACCAAGTGTTTTGCCGTCCTCTGTAAGATGATTTTGGGGGTTACACTGCAAAAAAGTAAAGGTATCTTGTCTCAAAGAACCCAACAGTCATCTGAAAGTAGTGCAGCCGGACTCAAAACAAGCACATTTTGTCTGTTTGTCAAGTTTTGTACTTGTTAGTGTTGATCAAACAGCTTTATAGTTCTGTATGTTCTAGTTTCAGTCATTAAGTGAACCAGTAATATAATCTCAGGAAGATGTTGCAATATCTTCTTAAAATACTTAAGTACAAAAAAGCTTGAAACAAGGGAAGCGGTCTAACAGGCAAACTGCCTGGTAAGAAGACACATCTCGTCAGACCAACAAAAAACAAGCATATGTTGCCTTGATTTCAGGTATTTTCATCTCACTTTGATTTTGCTTTTTGCAGTGTAGTTTTTGGGGAAGATTAGCCGCCGTCATGCTGCGGAGAAGCTCAGTCAGTTTGTGACTTTGGGCTACAGCCAGTGAGCAACACTAGCTAACGGTGACAACAAGGAGCACAAAAACTAGGCGAAATGTTCTTGAATTGGCTGACCTGACATTTTAACTGCATGAACACACTCCACGCCTGCTCTCCCTGCCTCACACACACACACACACACACACACACACACACACAGAGGACATGCACACATGCATACGAGCTGTCGAAGAGGTGGGGGACGGAGGGTGTGGCTTCCACTGCAAGGTCATGAATGACTTTGCGATCTATCACACAGCTGGGCTGTCTTGACCCCTGCATGAGCCGGAGAGAGATGCAGAGAGCACGAGAGAGAGGCGGAGGAGATGAAAAGAGGAGGACGCTCGTCTTCACTGTAGGAATAGTGACACGGGGAGAAAGATGGTAAACTAAAGGGAGAGAAATGATGAGGAGGATTCGGAAAGTTTCAGACGGGAAAATTGAAAAGTCTGTGATTGTCCCTCAGGTGCTCTTTTCTTCTTGGGTGTAACATAGGTCCAGCTGTATGGCGTTCTGTGGGGGTCTGATGAGTTCCGGCCCCCCTGTGGAGCCTCATCACGCTGTGTGTGTATCACCGCTCTCCTCTCTCTTCTGCACCTGGTGTTAGAGGAGTGAAAGACGGTCGGGGGGCCTGCGCACTGTCAGAGATACTTTGACATTTTGAGTTTTAATTGACCATGTTTCATCATCAGTCACGTGTCACCTTGTGGGATTAGCCTCTAATGGCTTGTTAGCATGGTTAGCCTTCCTCGGTTAAAGTGAGGGAAGCTGGACAAACATAGAAAACCATTTCCACTTCCGCAAATATCTGGGCAAAGGAAAATAACCCATTGAACATCTAAATCTTAAGTTGCCGCTTAAACGACAAACCGTTGCTCCCAAATCCTCTTTACCAGAGAGCTTCTCCGTAATGACGGGCTTCGGAGCCAAATGAATCTTTTCACGGTACAATGCCGATTCCTCCTGGTTTCATTATACTTTCTTATATATAATTATAACACTAGTTGTGTTTAATTTTCACCGCTCTGCTTTGTATGTGTGTGGAAGCGTGAGCCGTTAAGCATCCCGGCTAAACCGCTCACCTCCTCGTGTCTTAGAGTGCCTCAATTCTGCTCCACTTCTCTAAATTCCCCCTCATCCTTCCTTGGCTGCTATTTCCAGATGCCGGGATTTTGCCGAGGATAAGCCATGTCAGATTTTGGTTGAGGGCACCTTTTGGGAATGGGGAGAACACAGGAAAAAAAACCCATCCCATCCTCGCTTAACGACACCTTTTGTTACTTCTCTGTCGCCTCCTCTATCTCTCCATTCTTTATCTGCTCTGAGCACATCCATCTCGCTAACCCTCCGGTGTAATCTCGTCCCTCGCTCCCCGACTCCCTGGTTGGGTGAAGCGGCTGGTGGATGAATGTGGATGATCCCTATTGTGAGGAGGTAATGGAGCTGTCTGCAGCGCCATTCCTCTCCGGTTCCTGTTCCCTTCTCACTGTCTCCTTCCACTCATCTTTGCCACTTTCCGAGCTGAGAAAGGCCAGAGGGAGACTCTCTGCTGCTAACCATATGTCAGCCACCTCCTCTTACCTACTGTAACTCTACTTTTGTAGTGGATGCAGAGTTGAAGAGGATGGAGGGAGACGACAGAAGGAACTCTTTGAGGAAAGGAAAAGCTGTGTGGAAGCAGCGGAGACGAGGAGGGATTATTAAATATTTAATTTTTTCATTTTTATTTATTTATTCTTTCTTATTTGCCATTTCTGAAGAAAGTGACAGAAATGAAGCGATGAACTGAGTCATACAGTAGCAGCAATGATTTTTCTGAAGCTCTAATGGACGATAATAATGAATATACTGTTCTATATTTTTGGACGTGTTTCTGGTTCTTCTCTAATAGTGTGCATTGACGCAGAAATCATCATCAGCAGTTGTTAGAAATCTTTTATGAATACATTGCAATGATCTTCTACAAGGGGAGGTATCATGAATTAAACATGCATTTCACATGCAAAGCGTGCACTTATTGACCGCTATAAATGTAATCACTGCTAAACCGAACACTCAGCCCTGCTTGCTATATCCCTGCTTTTTATTTTCAATGACAGAGATTTCATTATCAGCCTTCATTATTATTTTTTTTGCGTTAGATTTTATTAATTTGCATGAAAAAATACCTTCATATTTTAATCCAGCCAAGTTTAAACTGATCCAGCCTTCAGCAAGATGACACAGTGAAGATCCTTTTGTGATGAGGACCGATCAGAAGATGCTTCCGCTAATGGAAAGTGAAGAAACACACAGGCTTCAAAGGGTTTTCAGTCATGCTGCAGATGAAGCAGCAGTCCTGTCATAAAAAAATATATATAAATGATGAAACAGGATATTTCACCTGCAAGTCATTTTCACCTGGACCTTTTTAATATTAATGTTTTTTTTTTGTCCCATTTCTGCAGGGCTTATATATCCAAAAATGAATGAGGATACATTCCTAGATTGTTCTCTGAAACACAAACCTAAGATATTGAGCCTCATTAGTTATTCACCCCAGAAGAAGTATAAGGAAATGAAACGAAAATGTGACAAGGGGCCCAAAGTAATTGTTTTTTCTGACTCTGAACACTCAAAGTACTCGTCTATGATGATATATAATGATATGAAACAAAAGCTAACCGAGTTATTTTTAGATAACTAAGACTCTAATTTGGTTGCCCAAGTGTTATTTTTCTGGCTCTAGTAAATTATTAATTCCAGTACTAATATTCCTATAAAAGCGACAGGAAGCTTGTGGTGTGAATTACTTCTGTTTTCCTCCTCTGTGCTCCTTGTTTTCACGCTATTGTGTCTGGCTGGTTCATGCCATTGTGTCTGGCTCTTTTGTGTTTTTTTTTTTTTTTTCTTCCTAAAATGTGTGCATCTGGACGGCAGGCGGGGGGGGGGGGGGGGGTTGTGGGTGTCATTTCTATAGAATCTTCACACGGCATTTGGATCAAAAACACTGTCCTAACGTGGTTTTGTGCATCTGTTTGCGTGTGTGTATGCGTATGTCTGGCACCCCTACAATGCACTAATCTTCACATTAGAACAAGCTGCTTTGTTTGAATTACCTGGTGTTTGTGCGCTGGTGAGCGTGTGCCCCCAACATCCCAGAGAGTTGATAAATGAGTGTTCCAAACCCTTTGCTTTAGTCTCCCACACCTTCATCTGCGCATGTTCCCTGGCAGCACGCACACACACACACACACCAACACACGCGTGTACACACTCAGAAAAAAAACAAAACCGAAAAAAAAAAAAAAAAGCACACACTGCTCCCTTCCTTCTTGTAGCCCACATCATTGCCTGGCAGGGGTGATTTTATATTCATGCTGGCCTACTTCGCCTTTCTCCCTTGGCTCCTCACACACACACACACACACACACACACACACACACGAATACATCTGCTTTACTGTGAAGTATAGCTAACTGTGCAGCTATTCATCATGCTGCATGCTGCAGTGGCCGAAAGGTTGATTATAGCAAATTTTGTTGTGTTTGTGTGACTGTAAATTCAGTATTTGAGAACCACTGATGTCATTCTATACCTCAGACATCTAGCATCTCCCTGCTATGCCCGCACTCCCCCTGCAGCATGAAATACACTGTCAGGAGTCATAGAAGTCATTTAACACCACATTAGACTGGTTAGAAGATCTGCACTCGCTATCAAACCAAAACATTTTCTCCTTTAGTTTCCTATTACTTCCATCTGCGCTCTGCAGCGAGCGATCAGGACTGCATGTTCTCCCCATGAAACAGACTTTAACTCGTGAATGCAGATGAGAGCTACGATCCCTGAAGGATTTCATCTAATAAATCCAGTTCAGTAATGACAGAGAGCTGCAGGTGAAGGGGAGGGTTAAACAAGGATTTTGAAGCTTTCAGACCAGGATTTTTCATAAGACGGCACAGTTTGATAAGAGGAGAAGGCATTGGTAATATCTTGCTCACTCTGAAGAGAACTAGTTAAACAGACCAGGCAGTGCCATGATATGCTCCTTTATTGTGTTTCTTTTCTGTGGATGTTGATGCAGCCTGGCTAGCACTGCAGCAGCATTGGTTTTAGCACATGCAATAAAGTCGGGTCTGTGTGCTCTGGCCCATGTCAGCAAGGGAAATAAGAACAGTGTCCTTTATTCAACAATAACAATGTGTACGAGGGCTGACCGTCATTCAAAATTAAAGCATTTTTTTTTGCCTCCGTTTGGTGCCATATTAAATCTTACATCATATTTGTGCACTGTAAGGTCTTACGTGTCTTTCATCCAGTAACCACACCTGTCACAAACGTCCAAAGTGACTCCTAGGGGGGGCGTGAGATAACTACTTACCAGAGGCAGGAAAAACAAGCACGCTCACAAGTCGCCGCTCCTTCATCTCATGCTAAGTAAGGAAAATGTCACCAACACAGTGTTAGAGAAACACTCCAGATCCACCACAGCATGCAGAGCAGTGCTGGTGGCAGCCAGTAAAGCACTTAATTGCGTCATGCAAGGGAAGAAAGCAGCACTGTTTGAATATAAACTAAGAGTCTACTGTCATGCTAGCAGAGCCTGGTGAAGCTCTACTTTGGGACAGCAGTGCTTTGAAATATATGCTAACACACTCAAAATGACCGTGCTAGAATGCTAATGCAAAGCAGGTATTATGTTAGTTACCATCTTAGTTTAGCGTGTAAGCATGCTAGTGCTTGGTAATTGGCTGAGCTGTAAATGTACCTGTAGCTGATTGTGTGTCATCAGTTTTGCAGGTATTTGGTCATAAGTATTGATTGTGAGCGACACAAAGCAGACATTGGTTCGACCCTTCCCTTGAAGTTTGCTGTGCTGCTATCATTACACTACCATGCAGGATTGATGCTCTGTAGCATCGTGTCAGGTCTTGCTCCACCCCTCCTGCGAGTGCTTTCACACTCGGTTTAACAGTGGTAGATGGAGGTGGAAGGAGAGGTCTTGCAGCCAAGACCTGGCAGTGGTGACTCACTATCACCCACCCGCTCCCTCCATCGCACTGCTCGACCCTCACCCTGCCCCCTGCAACATTCAGGCTCTGGTTTGTGGAAAATGATCAGCTTGGAATGCAGAGTTTGAATGCAGAGAGGTGCGGACTCTTATAATCAAGCTAATGTATGGATCCAAAAGGTCGCACTTAGAGTTTGCGTTTGTTCATGCTACGCCAAAGGTCGTGGAAATTTTAGTTCATTCTCAGTTACACAGTGAGCTAAATCAGTGTTTGCCATCAGACATTGTGTCGTTTGCCTTCGGGACTGGATTTGCACAGAGATTTTCTTTTTTTTTTTTGTCTCCAAACTTAATATTTATGATTTATGAACTGTCTGTATTTGTTTTTCAGAACTGACTCACTGGCCCGCCTACCCCATCCCCAGAGTTATTTCTCCTCCTGATATTATTTTAGACTTTGCAAAAGCACTGGATATATATATATTTTTAAAAATCGAAATCTTGCAATCCTTTTGAAACAAAATGTTTATTTCCTTTTCCAACTGTTTGGCCTTCTCGAGGAAGAGTGTGAGCTCTCAAGGCCGTGAGCACATGCTAGCAAGGGGCTGTGATATTTGAGAATGGATTTTGTGTTGATATGACCTTTTGATAGGAAATTGGTTTTTTTTTTTATTTTGAGAGTGAATTTGACATTTGACATCCTCATCCGAGCAGCCTGCCGAAGCATCTTGAGAATTATTCTGGACTTAAGTTGTGTGTTTGTATGTTTTGATATAATGCTATTGCTGTAATTTGTGTTATTTGGAAGTTATTATGAATTTAAATGCAATTAGACGGCAACTGGAGTTGGTCTCTGATGAAAATGAAACATCTTGTGATCAGCAGTCTGCTTTTAAGTCACTCATTTGCCTTGTGAATAATAGATTTGTTTCATATGTGAAGCATTTGAAGCTTTACTTCATTCATAGTTTTATACATCGCTGCAGTTGCAGCTAAGTTTGAAAGTAAGCTTACTCCTATCTATCAGTGGTCCATTAGTATCCATGAAAATATTCTCCAGGATGATGGCACTGTTTGTAAATTATTCCATCGTAGTGGAAGCTGTGAGATACAGTATTAATGCAGTACATCCCCCGAGGCCATGCAAATAAGGCAAATTTCTCCGTGTAAAAACAGAAGGAGCTGATGTGAAGAATATGGTTTATGTAAAAACGGAGCATCGGTCAAAAAACGCACAAGATTGGAGTCGTAGTTGATCACTGCGAATGCAAACTTCAGATGCTTCCTTTCCAAGGTTTTTATTTCCAAAGCACGCGCTTCTGACAACTGCTGCACTGTTAGTGCTGTGTCTGCTCTACTTCAAACAACATGAGCTTCAAACAGCTCATCTTCACTGCTGTCCAGCACGGAGGACAAGTCTGAAGCAGAGCTGAGGCACTGACAGGCCCACAGAAACACCTGGACAGAGACACAGCTGGTGCTCAGTCTTTGGACCAAACTTTCATTCAAATTTTTCCCCCCCGTGTTGAAACTAATAATATGTTGAGAGACAAGTTCAGCATTGTGGGTTTCTGTGTGTTTCCTCTGCTCAGAATTACATTATCTGCTTGTCTAACTTGACTTATGATTATCTTGTGTGTACAGTGTGTGTGGTCTTTTTGCACAACAACATACACTACGTCATGCTCCACCAACCCTTCCAACCATAATTTGTGTGTGTGTCTGTGTGTGTGTGTGCTTGTGCGTGCTTGTGTGTGTGTGTGTGTGTGTGTGTGTGTGTGTGTGTGCGTGCGTGCGTGCGTGCGTGTGCCATTCCCGACTCTGTCTTATGATGATGGATTACTGAGACTCTCTTATCCTCCATCAGCTGTGGCTCAATGGAACAGTACTCTCCATTGTTTCAGCGGATGGTGAACGCGTGCACAGTTTTGTGCGTGTGTGTGTGCGTGCGCGCGAATGTGCGAGCACTTATACACATGCATGCACACATCCTATCTGCTGCGGCACATGCACTGTACCAAACCAAACAAACAGATTAGCGATCGTGAATTGCCACCAGCCTGGCCTGATTCAGGTCTGCAGGGCTTATCTGCTGACCTTTGAACTTAGCATCAGCTAGTCTACACCTGCCTCATCTCACAGGCAGACACACACACACACACACACACACACACACACACACACACACACACACACATAGATGCATTCAGTGAAAAGGCAGTTGTCATTCATGAACAAGTATAAAATATTTTATCCATTAACACACTGAAATGCACCAGACATTTAATATACTACAGTGTTGTTGCTCTGATCAGCCTTGTGATCCTTGTGGGTGCACATGAAGAAGAAGGAGTTCAAAGTGACATGTATCTCGTCTCTATTTTCATCTCCGATAAGCCCAGTGAGATGTAAGCAGCATGCAGGATGCCCTGTAGGACTTCACTTCCTGTCAGCTTCTCAGAAACGAGCCCATTTGAGTCGAGTCAGGAGACGAGGCACGAAGGCCTCGTTAAAGTACCCAATCCCAGAGCCTTGAGTCCTTCCTTTCCGAGGCTTCCGTGACATAACACACAAGGGTGCCCTCCTTACCGCCTGTCTTCAGCAAAAAATGATAAGAGAGGAAAATTGCCCAGCCTCTTGTCCTGGACAGAATCTGATTTTTCCAAGTAGGAGACAGCCAAAAAAAAAAAAAAAAAAAAAAAAGCCCTCGAAGACAACACCATTACACCCCCTCCTACACCTCACCATTCAACTTCTCTGTGCGCTGTCTGTGTCTGGTAGAATTCAATAGCATGTCTCGTTTGTTTCACGCTGTCCTTTCAATGGCGCCTTCTTAATCACCACTTCTCCTCCGTGCTAGTTTTCTCTCTGCCTCTTGGTTTTCCTCTTCTCTCTTTTCTTATTCTTCTCTCACTCTCTGCCTTGACACTTTATATGTTTTCTTTCTCCTGCTCTGCTCTCCTCTAGACCTCTTTGTCCCCCAGTGAGAGAAGTCACCTTTGGTCCTTTTCTATTAAACCAAACGTCTTGAGGTCTTAACACATACTTCAGAACAGTGAGGCCAAGGCGTTTCTGCGACAGAGGGCAGGCGTTTGCTTGCCACCTGGCGCTTTTAGCGTATGAACATCAACATTAAGTGATCTCAAAGTCACAATCTGCAAGATATTTTGTTGACATGCGTGATTCTGGAGTATTTTTTCATCAATACATGTAACTGTGTGACTGGAAAGGGCTCGCTTTGATTTCCAGTGCATGTAGTTTGACCTTTGTGTTATCTGATCGAGCACTGAGGCTATCGCTGCTGATGCTTTGTGTATTTATTCCATTTAGTCCTGTGTATTTCTTCTGGTTGTCTGCTTTTCCACTGAAGGATCCAACTAACACTGGATGTCACTTGATGATGATACAAAAACTCTATTGAAAAACCTATATCTTGAATTGGTATTGTGTTGTACAAAGACGAATGGAAATTTATTCATGAGAAAGTGCGGTGGATTATTATTTTAGCCAGCAGGCTCGATTCTCCAGTGCCGTTAGTCTCAAGCACATACTTTGTCATTAAATTGATATGGTAAATTGTTTCTTTTGCAGGGAATATACATAGAATTTTAATTCAAATCTCCAACCCTGTCATGGCTAAAAAATGTAAATAAATGGCTTTTTATGGGCTGAAATTCCACATGCAGCTCACCAGTAACGGCTAATAATTCTTCATTGGTGCTTCTCCTGTCTGTCCTTCAAGGATAAGAGAAATCTGTTCAGATAAGTTTCTTGGTGGAGGAAGGAAATGTAACTATGTAACTAACATGGTCACATTTATTTGTGCATTTTGTAGCATAAATATAATTATTTATTGCTTTCTTTGATATGTCTGACTACCTTGCATCTGCAGTACATGATGCAAATTAAAATCACCCTAAAATGTGTATTTTTACGCAGCTCTTCTGATGCTGTTGGTCATCGTGAAAACTACGTGAATCCACAAACTGTGTGAGTAATAACACGGGTGTTTGAGAGCATCACATGTGGTGTTCCGCAAGACAAAAAGGGGGAAAAAAAAAAAATGTTTTATTTGTTGCCCAATAGCATGTGACAAGGCTTATTGCTAGATCCGTTACTAAGCCTCTTTGGCCAATCAGGTGGCAGACATTTTAAACTGCAGTTGGATGAAGTCAGAGTTGTGATCATTTGGCTGCGATCCTCAATCCCTGTAGTGTTTGCGTGCTTGCGCCTCTGACCTGGATTTTCTCGGAGAATATCGGCCGAGAACAGTGTGGTTCTGTTGCGCTGCGAACACCCGAGCTCTCGCAGCTTCATACTTCGCTGTCAGGGACTTTCGGCCTTTGAAAAATACAGACGGCATTAATACAACAATTAGTGCAGATGCAGCTTCAGCTGTTTGTCAATGAATTTTGCTGCCGCGGTGAAGGATTTGTAGCCTCTCTCTTCACTGTATCTGTCAGCAGAGAGAGCAGGAGCTGTCCGTTGTGCTGAAAAGACTCTGCTGCATTCGTCTGTGTGCTCTCCTTATCTGTCGCTTCCCAAGCAAACATTCACACCATTACTGTTGCTGCGCATTTCCTCTCGGCCCCGTTTGTGACGTCTGACCACGCTCTCTTGCCCCCGTCTCCCTCTCCCCTCTTGATCTCTCCCTCTTTGCAGCTTTCTTCTTCTTCTCTGCTCTTTTTTAAAGCTCCTTCGCCTCCCACTCCAGTTAAGAGACTTTTGAAAAATTTGACTCTTGTTTTTTTTTTGTTTTTTTTTATAACAAGCTGCATATGCTAATGAAATGGTGCCTCATTATTATTGGATTATTTTAGGAAGATTCTCTGTATCCCTCCAGTTCTCTTCCTCCATCTCCACTCCTCTCGCTCTCTGCGCGGACTCATGCTGTCATTCATGTGAATCGCTGCCGCAGCTGTACGAGCGTGTTAGTGACGAACTGAGTGAGAGTGTATGTGCGAATGACTAAGACCTACAAGACTGTTTGCTATGAATTGTTTAAAAGGCTGTTGCCCTTTGAATGCTGAATGTGTGTGTTTTGGCTGAATTTGTCAAGTGTGTGCGAGTGTTGGTGCGCATTTGTCTGCATGTGTGGATGCAGTATGTTTCAAGCGAGCACTCGACGAGCTTTGAGTCAGATGTTGGAGGCGGGAAAAGGCACACTGAACTGGTCTGCAGTGAACTGGAGACTTTGTAGAGGCTTTCATAAAGACAGATCTCAGCAGGTATTACTGTCTTATCTCGCCCTCTCTCGCTCCTCTTTTATGCAGCTCTGCCTCTTTGCTTTCTGGCAGCGTTAATAGAAGCTGACAAGCCAATACATGGGAACGCTCAATAGCTTTGCTTCTCTTTGATGTACGTACAGAGGCACATTCGTGGTTATTTTTGTGGAAAATGTGCCCAGGGTACAGCTCTTGGCACTGAGAACACAAACGTCTGTGTTTTAATCTAATGGAACTGTAAAGCGTACACTTATTTGCTAAATTCGAGGTAGCTGTGGCTTGATTGGAATTTGTCACCTTCCCTGCGCAGCGCCCCTGACAGGATCCAACTGATTGGGAACAAGCCTTCTTTGCCCCTCGGACCAAAATGTTTATGCATACGTGACCGTGACCATATGCCAAATTAAGCCATGAAATGGTGCAGGCCCGCATAGCTCATTTTTCGTTCAGTGCATTGTGGCTCATACATAAATGTATTTTTAGCACATCATCTGGCTCTGTTCTGTATCAAATGTTCAATTTAGAATTTCTCACCAATGCCATGCAATGTGCAAATCAGTTCCCATGTAGTTTGTCAGCTTCCCGAAGAGCTAAAAAGAAAAAAAAAAAGTGTGATTCTTCACATGTATGATTGCTCATTATAATGATTTAGGATTATTTCATTTATTTGCAGATTTTATTTTATGTATTAATGCCAAACACGTATATTCATTGGTTGTTATGTTCAATATAAAACTCGCACTTCAGGGAACAAAACAAACAAAACTGTATGTGAAAAATGCAAATCATGATCCAGGAGTACAGTGGATAAGCACTCCAAATCTTTAGCCCATCTTGGTTTCTCCCATTTTCTCGGTATTGGCCCTGTGATTGGATGGCTTACTGCATGTGTGAGAGAGAAGTGAGAGTGATGAAAACTGTGTTGATGTCAAAGGAGGAAGTGTGGTTGCTGCTGTATGCGTTTGACGTATCGGCTGGTAATGAACTGCCATCTGCACTCCGCTGGTGGGAAAATACAGTGCGTGTATAAAAAGTACAACTTGAACCTTGTGCGGCTCGTTCTCTTTTCTGTTGGCTGCTTGAACCTCTCGAGGTAGCTTTTGTCCTCTGATGGCGGTTAATGAAAGTCACCAGGGTTATGTGGGTGGAAGATGGAAGGAGGTACTGACACATCAGTCTCAGTCCAATCATTGAGAGTGGTTGGGTGAAGATCTGTCAGTTTCCCATGATCGATTAGCTCTTTCTGACACATCGACATAATGCAACCCAGGGCTGCGATACACATGGCGTGAAAGGTATTGTAATCATTCTTCTCTCCAAATAAAAAACCCAAAACATTTGTAAGCACTTAATTAGATAATTAGAGTCCACAGGAGAGAGACAGAGGGACATGCTAGCAGCTCTGTGAGGCTGTACTTGCTTTGAAATGCTAACATGTTCACAGTGATCATGCTAACATACTGATGCTTTTACCATGTTCACCACCATCATAGTTCAAACATGTTAGCATGCTAACGTATGCTGATTGGTTGGTGGGATTGTCAGTCAGGGGATGACCAAAGCTTACTGGATTCATCCTCTGGGGACCATGAATGACTGGGCCCCATTTCATGCTGACTCATCAAATAATTGTTTAGATATTTCAGTCCGGTTGGCAGAACCCCACAGCTACCATTGCTAACAAATACAAAGGAATTTGGTGCATTATGCATCATCTAGCCGTTCTGTTCATGTGCAGTACCAGTCATCGTAGTAATGACAGACTTCCTGCAAATCTTATTGCCGGATTTTGCTAAATCAAATTACTTCCATGTCACTGAGGAGACTTTCCTGCCTTAAGGGACCGGCTTCATTGCTGTTGTGTTGCAGTGTGTCTGGCTGTGCCATTGTCTCTGTATATTAATGTTGTGTCTCCATGTAATCACCTAGTTCGTAGAACAGACTGAGATACATGTTTGACAGTGTAATGAGATTACACATTCACCCACATCGTGATATAAAGTCTCGGTTCTTTCATCCCTTAAACATTTGAACATTGTTCAGAAATAGAGCTGCAGCTGTTTGGGTTTTGGACCGTTGGTTGGACGAAAGAAGCAGTTTGAAGACGTCACTCTCGGCTCTGGAAAAAGCATTTTTCCCAGCGTTTTGTCATTTTATAATCGGCAGACTAATCGATAATGAAAATGATCATTAGTTGCAGCCCTACTCGGGAACAGTATTTAGAATTTACTCTAATTGATTCATCACCTCTCAATAATGTAACTCAGCATGCAGTATGGATCCTCCATAATGCTGCGTACGCTGGAAATGCTCGTCTCTGCCCTTTTGCAATTTTTATGGCGGTGAGAAGCATCAAACACTCCTTATGAAGTTTAGATATTACATATTATTAGTCCACACCACAACAACACACACGCACGCACAAACCTGCCTAGCTTGCCGGCCTGAACCACCCTTATATCCCCAGTGTGGATTTACGTAACCGCTGGTGTATTTTTGCAGTGTGTGTTGAAACCTTGTTTTTCCTCTGCGTATTTCTTAAAGCTGCTCTGCTCTGATTTCTGACTTCTCTCTCCCTGTAAAGTCTAACGTGGAAGCCCTTCACTTCATGCATAACAGCTCTTAGATATTCCACACACTCATTTCGCTGACTCGTACCTGTGTGTGTGTGTGTGTGTGTGTGTGTGTGTGTGTGTGTGTGTGTGTGTGTGTGATCATGATGCTCTGAATCAGGGTTTCATGAGTGGGGGCTGCTTCTCATCCCATCTGCCATCTGTGGAGATACGGGTACAGAGGCCCATGGGAAATGCAGTCCAGGGGACGCCCCCCTCTCCCCCTCCTTCCTCTGTGTCTGGAGGCTGCAGTCAGTCAACGTGTCATTGTTGATCACAATCACAGAGGCAGAGAAGGAGACACATACGCTACCATTTTCCATTACAACTCCTCATTTCCAACTCTTCCTACTTTGTAACCCAAAGGTATTCAATCTGCAATGTGGAACAAAGGAAAGCAAATATCCTCAAATTTGAGAGGCTGTAAAGCTCGAAATGACACATCCAAAATGCTTGTTTGTCTGTCTAAAAGCCGAAGATATTCAGATTAGCATCATGTGATGCAATCAAAAGTAGTCCTCTCTCAAATCCTCAATTTTAAGAAGCTGGACCAGCAGATATTTGGCAGTTTTTGTGTCTACCTAAACCATTATTTGTCTGTGGAATCTGTGGATCGACTAATAGATTAATCACTGTGCGAGCTGTTGCCAGTGTTTTTGATTTGCTCTAAATATTCCCGTCACCCTTGCTGTTAAAGCCAGCGAGCCCACATAGATCCCCAAAGCTTTGAAAAACCAAGATAATCAGAAGTTTATCCCGAATCTGGGACTGAGCCAGTGATAAAATTAACTGCTGCTCTTATCAATGCTGTTTACAAAAAACCAGGTCATGCAGAAACCAGAATGTGGATTATTGAGTGTTTAGTGGCCAGTTTAGCCCCAGTGTAATCCATATCTTTTTAGAGATTTGCTATGGTCATCATCGAAACACTAAACCCTCGGCTGCACATTGTAAGGCTGAGGGCAATAAAATCGCTCTGCCGTCCTGATAAGAAAGCACAATAGAACTCAGCCGCCCTCATTTTCTTTTTCGCTCCATCTCTGCCGTTCGCTCTCTCAAACACTCACGCTTTCGCCATCATGCTTTTCTGCTCTGTCCAATCGGCTTCCTCCTGCCCCCCCTTGCGCTTCACACCGCTCACTCTCTTGTTTGCTTTTCTCCCGTTCGTGTCCCCCCTCTCGCTCCCTGTTTTTTTTTTTTTTTTTTTTCCCTCGCTCTCCTACAATTTTGCTCTCCTGCGCTCCGTCGAGCCTCTTGGCGAAGCGTTAAGTGTATAATCTGTGATCTCATGTCTAGATGGGCCTCTCGTCTCCTCACTCGCTCAGCGCACAAAGGGACTGAATGGCTGCGGCTCACTCGGGGGACACAAATGAGTAATGAGCCACACACACGCTCACATGCATGCAAGCGCACGCACCAAACAAACACATGCACATGCCCACACCTCTCCAGCGCACTCCCAGGGGCTTTGAAGTTGCATATTGATGATGCCAGCTCCAAAGGCTCAATTGAATGTGCAGAGGCAGAGGAGGTGGCTATTGACCGTCCACTCTCCTCGCTGACCTGTCATCTCTGACAGCCGTAATGAGCAACAGGTGCCTCTTTTCGCCAGCTTTGGCCTTGAGCGTCATCCAATATTCAACAGTCAGTCATAGCAATCAGCCAGCGTAATGGCTCGTTTGATGTGCCATCGCAGCGCCGCGCGATGGGTTGCGGTGGGTCTGTGAGATATCGTTTTCACTGAAATAATCGAAATTTTAATGAACGCAGCACCTTTCAGAGTACCACTGACAGAGTGGAGTTTAAAGGCTAAGGCCAGCCGGGTTTGAATTATTAACATAAATAAAAGGCAATAAAAATAAAAGCACATAAATAAGATAAAAGTAATAGAGTGTGAAGAGAGAGTCTGTGTTTCAGGGTGAGAAATAGGCCTTTTTATGGAAGATATTTTACAATTTAACGGCAAGAAAAATGTACTCATAAAAAGACGAACTGAATGAATGCTTCAGTTTGAGGGTCCTGGTGTTGAGCTCGCTGTCACTCACTGTCATGACTTCACTTTTTAGGTTCAAAATGTTTATGTAACTTGAGAAGTTACCCGGTGGAGACCCCCTTTCTGGTGCAAACTAAACATGAGTATTTGTAAGAATATAATGCCTGCATGGCTGTATTTTTAGCATGGGAAGACCCAGGGGATCTCTAACAGTGCCAGTGAATTGCTCTACTTTTTCAGGCATGCAGGTTAGCGGAGACTGTCCTCACCAGGAAAATGTCAGCCATGTTTTTTTGTTCAAATGCTGAAAATGACCAGCGGTTAACTGTTTTTTGGAAAGCAATCTCCTGCGTTCTTACATATAATCACTGTCAAAAACAAATGCTTAAGCAGAGTGACGCACAGAGGAAGTCAGAGTGTTCGTACTGATGAACCTGCAGGGAAGGAGCACCTGAATCTGCGGCTCCCCGCTGCAGCTCCCCTCAGATGAATGATAGTATTGCTCCCTGTCAGCTGGATGTGTTTGCTAACTAGTTCATCATGTCAGATAATATGTCAGTGTTGTGTCCACAGCTTGTCTCTGCTGCCCCCAGGTGGCCAAAAAAAGTCAATTATTGAAGGTTGAACCACATTTGAGGCAGCGCTTATGAATAACTTAAATAGCAGTGATATAGGTCATTTTTTAAGGCAACGCACGTCTGACTGATAACATTAACTGTTCTATTCAAGAGTCCCAGTAAGCCATGACAGTGAGCCAGCATGCACAACACCAGGACCCTGAAACTGAAGCAGCTCGGTGGAGTTCAGCCGTCATTTGTTTCATTTTTTTTACACCTCAGCATCAGTGAAAATGGGCCCCAGGACTGTTTAGGAGCCGTGTGGCCGATGAGAAAGGGTTAAAGCAGACAGAGGGAGTGTTTGTTTTACCGCCCTCTTATGAGAGCTGGTTTTGGCTGGTTGAGGTGCCTGCTCATATAAGCTCTTTGTGGTGTGAAGACGGTCCTGGCATTGACCCCCCCCCCCCCCCAAACACCCACCTCCCTGACACAGCCAGAGTGATGCCAAGCTGAGTGCCAGCTTCCTTCAGGCTCTGAATGAGCAGCACTGCAAAGCTGCTCAGAATTAGAAATGTGGGAAAATGGAGGAAGGGGTAACACCTAAGTCTTGCACACAGAGAGACACTAAAACCAATAAATGCTCCAGAGTATGAGGAGATTAGTCATGAGTGATAAGTGCACTGATATTCTTACATTTCAGACTGTTCCTGAAAGTATTTTAACGGTTAACATAACACGCTCATTGCTCTGAAGCAAAAAATACGATTTTCTCTCTCATCATAACACAGGAAGCGTATTGTCTTGTGTCTATTTCCAGCGTGAGCACATATTCTATATACAGCAGACATATAGCACGCAGACATATTCATATGCATTGGCACAAAGCACAATCCAGCCTCAGGTGTCGACCTGCCAAATGTTCTTAAAACCGCCTGGAACACTGATGATGGGAAAGAGGTTGTCACTTCCTTCCTTATCACCTGTCGGAGAGCAGGTTGTTTGACTCACCTGCCGGTTTCCTTGCCGGTTTCTTTAGTTTTATTTTTATGAATGGAACATGAGCGGTGCACTTGGGGAGCAATCATTGTCATAATGCTGCCAAAACAAACGTCCTTAAATGGGAGCCAAGAAGACAGCGAGGTCAGTGCGCACATTGCTTCAGAGGACAGAGGGGGTGGCACTGCCAAGCCCCTTTATCCTGAGGCATGTGGCACAGTGTCGG
Organism: Chaetodon auriga; assembly: GCF_051107435.1. Lineage (NCBI taxonomy): Eukaryota > Metazoa > Chordata > Actinopteri > Chaetodontiformes > Chaetodontidae > Chaetodon > Chaetodon auriga. Next base: position 11,227,466 of record NC_135088.1, read on the forward strand.
CCCCTATTTTGTGTCTCCATCCCTCAACCACCAGGCTACGTGTCGGGGTAGTAAAGACCTCTTGTGCGCGCTCACTGATGTGATAACTCGTCCCTTTGTGAGAACGACGAGGGGTGGGAACCGACATCGTGGACACGCAGGGCGGGATGAGGGGAGAGATCGCAGGTTACAAGTGTTTATGCAAGGGAAGCGTGTTCACTCATAAAACTAATTAGTCCTCTTTTGTCCGTGTGCACGGTGGCGGTGATGATGATGCTTGAGTGCGCTCAAGTGTGCTTCGGCTGCTCGCGATCAACCTTTTTTGCCATCGAGGCAGCATGTTTATTTATACATCAATTAAAAGCCCCACTCAAGCAAATTAACGCTCCGGCGTCTGGCATTTTTATAGGAGCCACGTGATATCTAGAAAGCATATTTGAAGAATATTTTTTTTTTCTGCCCCTCTCTGTCTGACTGTCATCTTTGTCTTCATGCCACCTGATGTTCTCCTCTGTCCAGGCGCCTCTTGGCAGTGTCACCCAGGTTTTAGTCACCCTTTCAAATGTTGCTTCTGCTGGAGGATAGATAGTAATTATCTGGGCACTTCCTTGTCCCCCCCCCCCCCCCCCCCGCATCTCCAACGCTCACCCTCCTTTTGCTCTGCATTGTTGGTCACGAGACTCAATTTGTTGCTGTCGTTTGCATCACCCCTCTCATCTTGCTGTGATGTTCTGTGCACGGGTGGGAAGCGTGAGCATAGTGAGATTACGTCCGTGCTATACATGTGTAGGTATGCCCCGAGGGGCCGTGTGTTTCCGTGCTCAAGCTGCTGCGTGTCTGCGAGCAAGTTTCTACAAAGACTTTCTGCGCTGTCTCCCCCTAAGCTTCCGCTCCGTTGTGTATCAAGCATGTTCAGACTGGCAGGTTATATAGATGTTGTAGGACGCAATGGTCCCCAGCGAGCTCTATAATTGAGAACCTCGGAGGAGAGGGGAAAATTCAATGTGGGATGAATTAATTCTTCCTCCTTTTATTCCACGCCTTGTTCAGGGGTCCTCTCTAATCTGTGCTAGTGCCTTCGCAGAGTGCACTGGATCAATTCACTTCACTGAGAGAGAGAGAGGGGAAAGAGAAAGGGACAGAAAGAAAGAGAGAAACGAGAGGCAGTTAGTCCGTCGGAAGAGAGGGGAGGAATGAAAAGCAGGTAGGCGTATGTGGATATTGTGACAGAGCCCCAGGTTTAAAACCTGATCAATCACAAGGTGACATTAGTGAAAGATAAAGTAAAAAAGGAGCCATGGCTCACAAGGTCTAACCCTTAATCTTAAAGGTCTCACAGGGGCTGAGACCAAGTCTCTCGATGTGTCAGCATGTAATGAACCCTGCTGTTGCGAATGATTGCTGCAGGTAATGTTGCATTTTATGTCAATATTATACATGGTCACATCCAAAAGACCATCCTCTGCCCTTGATCTGCTTTGTTTTGCATCACGGTCGGGTCAGTTTTCATTCAGTTAAATCCAAACATCTGGAGTTCTTTGAAAGCAAGACTAGAGTCAGGTGTCCGTCCACATGTTGTACAATTTTAACCAAATTTTCATAAAAAGGGCAAAAGAAGATGCAAGATCATGTGCCATCCATCCACCACTGTAGTGTGAATATAAGGAGGTATTTGCATTGAGATAAACAACTGATGGGGCTTATTCTCCAGTTGAGTGCCATTAAACCCTGAGAAGAAAGTGCAATGAGATGACAATTAAAGGAGCTCCAGTCAAACATCAAACAATGGAAAACCATGAATGATGGAAATATGGCATTTTCCTAATCAGACACATATTTAGCTGAAGTTTGCTACATTAGCTTACATTAGCCATTATAAACTACTGGTCATACCAGAATGAGAGAAGTTGTAGCAGCAAAACCCGTAAGTGTCTTTTTTATTGTGTTTAATTTCAACTTTTCTCATATGAAGGATGTGTTGTTTCTTATTTTAAAAGTCTCATAGTCTCACTTTGATTTTCTAAACTTCCTGAAATGACTGTAATCATCATTAGTTATGGATATATAATTTCTACAGTCGCTGATGTGGTTATTAAATTAATTGTTTTACCTTGTAAAATGGCCTGATGTCCCTCCAGATGTTCACTAACCACTGTCCTCAGTCGCTGATGAAGGAAGCAGTGAAATGACAATGATCTGTCAGGTTCGTGGTGTAGCAAGTAGCAACGTGTAGTCGCGGAAAAGTTGGAGCATCATACAGACACACAGCTGCCTGTAGCGTTCCTATAATATTCCTGCTACATTTCTACAATCATTCAGTAGCGTCGGTGCTGCTGAAAATACACCTCGAGAACAAGCCACCTCTGCAACAGAATATTTTAGGGGAGACATTAACCTGCACCGCCCTCACCTGCTGCAGTTACATAACAGGAGGTGAAGTTTAGTCTCAACCACCTGCACAGGCCACCACCCCCTAAAATTTCACAAAGCCACCACTGAGTGGACCAGCCTCTCCTTTCCATCTCATTGTGAAACATACTGGCTGTGCTTGAGTTCTCCATTATTGTCAGTCTCTCTCTGCCTGTGCAGAGACCTCATCACAGCCCCGCTCTTCAGATTCTGTGTTTTCATGTCTGTCTTCAGTCTTTCATCTGCTACCTTCACATAACTTATTGCGTGTTTCTGTTCCATCTGTTTTAATTACCTCAGCGGCGCTCCCTTAGCTTGTTGGTTGCCATGGCTACCATTTCCTGGATAGTGTAGTATGCTGAGGATGAACTGCGTGGGTATGCTTGTGTTCATGTGGTGCGTGAGTGAGTGAGTGTGTGTGAGTGTGTGAGAGAGAGAGAGAGAGAGAGAGAGAGAGAGAGAGGTAGTCACAGTGATATAAAGACTGTGCTATCACAAGTAATTATAGTGCACCAGCCATTAAGAGACAGAACATTTGCACTCGATTTTTAAAGTATGGTGTCCTCTGACTAATGCTATCTGAGAGGACGGGAACTGAAATGTGTATTAATCAGTGTCTGTGCGTGCGCCTGTGTGTGCTTGCATAGTTCTGTGTGTATCCGAGGCCGACGGGGGGGCATTTTTTATGCCTGCTGTATTTTGAGAGCGGTTGTAGTTCACAGAGGAGAGTGCTGCGCTCCTCACATTAGAGAAACAGCAGAGAAGGAGATGGCAGTGTGTGTGTGTGTGTGTGTGTGTGCGTGCGTGTGTGTGTGTGTATGTATGCGTGTGCACACGATGAAGGACATTTATTTGTTGCAGTATGTGCAGCCCCCGGCAGAAGAAATGCTTTCCTAACCACAATCAGCATCCATCAGAAGCCAGGCTTACCTCTCCTACAGACAAAAGGTTAAATGTTTCACTAAATCATTCTCTCTTTTTGTTCTCTCTCTCCTCCCACTTGCTTCATCACCCTTACACACCCCCTCCATCTTTTCCCCCATCCCAACACTTCCACTCTCCGCCTTCCTTAACATTGCCCCCTGCCCTTTCCTGCCTCCCAAACCATGCCTCCCCTTCCTGTCATCCCTCTCCTCCTCCTCCTCCTCCAGCTGGTGGGCGGCGAGTTTGACCTGGAGATGAACTTCATCATCCAGGAGGCGGAGAGCATCGGCTGCATGGTGGAGCTGCTGTCCCACTGCGAGGTGACGTGCCAGGCCGAGATCTGGAGCATGTTCACCGCCATCCTCCGAAAGAGCGTGCGCAACCTGCAGACCAGCACCGAAGTCGGCCTCATCCAGCAGGTGCTGCTCAAGATGAGCACCGTGGACGACATGATCGCAGGTGCGTGTGCGCTAACGAGCATGCGGTGATAAAGATGGAGGGGTCATACGATGATCACATGTAAAATTATGATGAAAATAATTCCACAGTAGAGACAAGTAGAAAATAAGAAGACCCAGGCGGAGAGCAGGGTCTCTGCAGATACTCCGCCACACACTTCAAGTGGGTCGTAAGTGATGATTGAGAGGGATTATTTCCGAGTCTATTCATGTTTTTTTTTTCAGGGAAGTCCCACTCATCCTGCCTTTGAGTGAGTACAAAGGTGTTGCAAAGGTTGCATGGTGTTGTGTTATTTAGCTTTTCCCACTTAACTGCACCATGCTTGGCCTAGGTAGTGACTTTCTCACAAGTGCCTTTCAAAACCGCTCAGAGCTCCCGACATTCGGCAGTGGGTTGCATGTGTAGGTGGAAAAAACAATTCTAATACCATAGAAAGGAAAGAGTGAAGCCGCATGCCAGGCTGAAAACATGTCTTGAGACTGAATCCTGGAGAAATAATGGTGTCTGTTTGTTCTGCAGCGTGTGATTTATTTATTTTTTTTTAACTTCGCTGCAAGATGGTGGAGAAAGCTTTGTGCTTTTCCATGGTGTCTGCGGTTGACACTCTATATCACACTGGACTCTTGTGGAAGCTCCAGTATAATGTTTACTTTGGACTATTTGTCCTCCACACTGTGTTTTCTTGAGATCAGAACCGGACAATTGTTGAAGATGCCCGTCGCTCACCTCTGATTTTCTGTTTCGTGTGTGCGTGCACGCTCGCCCTGCAGGCAGACATCCGTAACAACCCGCTGGTGCAGCAGAAGCAGAGTAATGACCTCAGTGCGTTTCTGAGTGTGCTGTGATTTGTACGGAGGGCTCGATTACAAAACAACACATACACAGCTGTCTCTTTACATGATCATACTGACCTTGACTTCCCCTTAATGATGCCTCGGAGTGCGTGTCCTCTCCTTCCCTCCCCCAGTGTCCTCTCTGTCCTACCTACCGCCGCAGGATAATGCGCTTTAGAACTACTATGACTTATTACGGCTCACCACGGCAGAGCACACGCTGCTTGAATCAATTTAATGCCAATTCTCACAGACACTCTTTCTGAACCATGATTCCAACACTTTTTACAAACTATTTAAAATGACCTACATGGATTGATCGTGCCAAAAACAGAGCTTAGGGGTTTTGAATCTAGGACATTGTGTATTGCGTTTTCCTCTCGTACCAAGCACCTCGGTGAGCTAACCTCCTGCTTTATTCCCTATCTCTGGGCCCTGGCTAATGAAATATTGTGGGAAGACTCTATTCATATCTAGCAGGCCTAATGGGAAAGAGGAGCCTTTGTAAGCAAATTGCCTCACTCTGAGAGGGCTGTGCTGTACCTCTGCCATATCCTCACTGATCTGTTGTGGCTGTGATGTGAAAGTCAATGAGGCAGGAAGGTCATTTTGACTAAACAAATGTCTTTTAACACAATGTACTTTTAATGACCTGCTTATATATGCAGAGGGGAATATTTTTGAAGCCTTGTTTTTGTCAATTTCGTGACATTAAATGAGTTCTTTTGCAGCAGGAGTGAGGTTGCGGACCGGTTGTTATTGCCTGTTAACGTGAACAAATTGAAGGACTAGTGTGACATTTTGGAAAATACACTTATTTGCCTTCTTGCCAAGAGTTAGATGAGAAGATTGATACCACTGTTAATGTCTGTGTGCTGAAGATATGAAGCTAGAACTAGCAGGTGTTTAGGTTAGCTTAGCATAAAGACCAGAAGCAGGGGGACACAGTCACTGGCCTGTGCCACAAAATGTGTGTTTTTACATATTTAATTTGACATTTGTGTTTTCTTACAGGATGCTGTAAGAAGATTTTTTTTTTTTTTTAACTTTTTACATGGTAGTGTAAACATTCACTGCAGTAGATAACGCTGTGCATATCAGCGCTGCTCCAGTTTCAAGGTTGTGTGTATTTTGTAAACAGTGGAGTAGCTCTGAAGACTTGGATGCATCTCACTTGAGTTTCTCTCTAATGACCCGACCGTATCTTATCAGAGAAGTGTCAGTAGAGGACCTTTCAAAATGCTGACTCACACACACAAAACACACACTTGCTCTCTTGCTCTCTCATTCTTCCTCTCTCTGTGTTCTCCCAGACCTCCTGGTGGACATGCTGGGAGTCATGGCCAGTTACAGCATCACAGTCAAGGAGCTGAAGCTGCTCTTCAGTATGCTGAGGGGTGACAACGGCGTCTGGGTAAGTCAGAACTCCGAGGGGAGTGAACAGAGTTTCAGATTGTGTTGGCGTGTGTGTGTGTGTATCAGTGGATGTTGTTAGTGTTAAGACCACAGTGCTGTTTTTTGCTTAAAGGTGGGGTGAGTCACTGTGGAGAAAGATTGTTGATTTTCGCTGAATTTGAAATTCAGCGAACATCTCCTCACGATCCGCTAGCTGTCTGTTTTCTGTGTGCGCGTTGGCTCTGTAGATGGGAAACACAGCACTATTCCAACCAATCAGCAACAGGTGGCGTTGGTGCTCGTGCACAGGACAACGGGAAGGGGAGGGGAGATGGAGGGGAGCCAGAGGAGCGGTAAATCTGGCATGCTAACGTGTAAACGCATTGTGAAGGATGAGAGAACAATCTTTCTCCGGAGTGACTCATCCCACGTTTAAAGGACAGATGCACATCTATCGGTGCGTTTGCAGGTGCTGGACAACAAACACTAGCAAAAATGGAAAAGATAATAACATCATCACTATTATGTGTTGCTTTATGGCTTAAAGTCTTATTCTTATACCGGCTGATGTATCATTGAAAAATCACTTATGCTGCAATACAAAGGAAGTTTATCCACTCCAGTGAGAGAAGGAGCTGCAATCCAACCCCCATTTGTGGCTCTGATGGCACCAACATATCAGATGCTCCCAGTTAGTAATCAGAGCTAGTTTTCACGATTGGATGTAGTATCTGTTCAGCTTTTTCTCGGATAACACAACGCCATATTTTACAGTTGAGTTAAAAGCAACAGCATTAATTCTAGAAACCTGCCTGAATTGAAGATTTGGCGTCATTATAACTGTGTGTATGTTCTTCTTTCTAAAACCAAAAGAGACTCAGTATTTCACATTGAACATTGAACAGAGATGTTTTCCGATATGCTACTATTCTACAATTAATAGCAACAGAAGCTGAATTTATTTTGTACTCGATTAATTATACAGCACCAGTCTGTCTGTGTGTCATCAGTCTGGATGTCATTTAATGGGATGGTTGTGCTAATAGAGCAGAATAATAGAGGATGGGTGCGTATCTGTGTGTGTGTGTTTATCTATGTTTGGATTGATTTGTGAGTGTATGTCAAGACAAGGGCAATTTAGCTAACGTTTAATTTTTTTTTTTTCTCTTGTAATCAACGTTATTAATGCGACAGAGGTTTGCCTTTGTTATTTTTGTTCGAGTACCATGATGAAAAAAACAGACTGCCTAACCAGCTGTGAAGGTGAAACACTCATTAAATAGGCCGTGAATCGGTTATTGTTTTTCTGCAGGTGAATCCCTTTCAGCTCACCCTGCCATATACTCACACTCTTATTTATATGTAAACACTATCTTTTATTGCTAACCGCCAAGCTGCTCCACCGGAGTACATGCCTTGCTCAAGGGCTCATTTGGTTTTTATTCCCTTCTGTCGGACTTCCTCTCGTCTCTCTCAACCAGCCCAGGAACTTTTCTTAATGTGTGCTGCCATCTATAATAACTGTTGGTTGTGGTTATTGTCAGCGTGCAGTTGATTGGAGAAGAGTTTGTTTAATACGTTTTCTTCTTCGCTTAACCGTCAACATGAACCGCTTTAACACCTGACTGCCTCGGGCTTTCAGACTGAAAATACACGATGAGACGCTGTTTATTGTAGAAATTTGCCTGAGTTACCCCTTGAAATTGGCTTCTGAAAAAATGTGGGGATAAACACACCGTGCAGATTCTTGCTTACTTTTAGAGCTTCAATGCCAAGTTGTCTGTAAGTACCTGTTAATGAGATTAATTGAGGAGTTGAGAGTTGGGAGTGCTTTGTACAAATTCCACTTACAGTGCTACTTGTTGTCATCATCTTAACTGCTCCCTGTGGTTTGCTGATTGGCCCAGCTTCCCATCACTGGGTTTAGTTTACTCAGTGTGGATGTATTAAAACTGAACTGTGGACATTTAAGGCGGCTTTATGAGGTTAAACCTTCTCCTCTGCCATCCCTGCTCACTGCAGGGTTAGCGAGGTGTACCAGCTGTGCGCGATGCCTTGGCAGCTGCTGGCGGCTACTTGCTAAGTCAATACACCCTCGTCCCTTCTCGTCAATCTCCCCTCTGCTCAGGCTACAGCGCAACCGCCATCAACAACCTCTAGTCACTGATCAGTGGTCCACAGCAAGGCCATCATCCATCCCTTCAGCCCTCTCTCCGTACCTCCTCTGTCCAATACCCATCACCACCTCATCCACCTCGCCCCTATTTCCCTGTCTTTTCCAATTTCTCCTCCCCCAGCAGCCCTCTCCAGAGACAGATCGATTAAGGGTTGCCATGGTATTGATGAGGTGTTGTCGGGGGAGGGCGGAGGTGATTGAAGAGTTATTGATCCCGTGGGGCTGTGGTAGAGATGTGATGTCACACCATGTTTTTTTTTTTAATAGAGCCTTTCCCCTGTGCCTCGGATTGTCGGCATCTGTCACATAATAATGATCACTTTCTTCTCTCCTTCCTTCCTTCCTTCCTTCCTTCCTTCCTTCCTTCTTCTCCTCCCTTCTCCTCCAGCCAAGACATGCTATCAAGCTCTTGTCGGTGTTGAACCAGATGCCACAGAGACATGGTCCTGATACCTTCTTCAACTTTCCAGGACGCAGTGCAGCGGTGAGACTGACCGATACACACACACACACACACACACACACACACACACACACACACACACACACACACAAACCTGAGTGTCATTCTCAGAAAAATTAGTCAAATTTATTCTCTTTGCACCCAAATTGCTCAAGAGTCCTTCACGTCAGTCTTTGTTGCAGTCAGCACATCTTAATTTGCTCACGGGTGCAAAGACTTGAACGATGAAAAGGAAGTAGTGGCTGACTGAGTGACGTATTGATCGCTATAAACATTGGCTGATCTGATGTGTGTATCCTCCCACAGGCCATAGCATTGCCACCAATCGCCAAATGGCCTTACCAGAACGGATTCACCATCAACACTTGGTTCAGACAAGATCCACTCAACAACATCAATGTGGATAAAGACAAACCGTACCTGTATTGGTAAGTAGAACGCCTTTCATCTGCTCCGTTACATAATAAAAATACACGCCTTGTAATGGGATACTGGGACTGAAAACATCATGACATCATAAAACATGAAAGTGCCTTTTTTTAATCCACTCCTCAAAGCCTCAGCACTATCAGAATATTTCTATTGGCCACAAATCTTTCTTTTCTTTGCCCATTTCTGTTGGCCTGATGACATCACGTCGATATTTTTGCCAGCACAGTTGCAGAGGAGTTTAATAGAAGAAAAGGAATCAAAACCATCAGCGGTAAACATCAGGTTTTTGTGTCAGTCCTTCAGGATCACAGAGGAAGGGATTCTTTGTAGACTCTCCATTTCCAAGAGTCATACGGAGAGAAGAAAGGCTGTAAAAGATGCAGAAATACCAGCTTCTCTACTGACAGTAGTCCTTAACGCAGCAGAGCTTCAAGAATTTCTTTTGTAAGAAGTGAGATTTACTTCTTGTTGACTGTACAAACTGTCTTTCTTGCTCCTGCTTTCACTATTGATCCAAGTAAAGAAAAGCACACAGCTGAATAAAGCAGGTTCAGGCTTGTTCCTTCTGCGTGTCAAAAGGCTTTCCAGTTAAATTAAGAAGAAGCTAACTGAAGTGAACATGAGTGGTGCAGGTTGAAGGAGAGTGCACTGTACTTAATGAGAGACTAGGAGAAGGCACTCCATAGACTGCAGGCTTTGGCTTTAGCCTAATAATGTCCCACATGAGCTGCCGACGCTGTGCAGGATAGGTGATCCAATACTGACATGCAGGTGGCCAGAAGATCAGCAGGCCACAGACACACAGGCGATCATATACAGCGCCTTGTAAAAAGGAATAATTCAGCCTCTGCACGATCGAGGATTTGTGAACCAATCTTCTGTTTTCCGCCGCAGCAATAAACTCAGCTTCATTTTTATTCCGAGCTCACCAAACGATCTTTTATTGAGGCACATCAGATGATAAACATTGAACTCGTCAGACTGAATGACACGGACAGGAAGTTAATAGACAAACAGATAATGAATTAGAACATAACTTTAAATGTCAAGGCACTCCATTAGGACTGCGCTGCTGGGCGGATTCTCCTGCCAGGCGTGCAGCTCTGGACCTCTCTGGCCTCGGCGTTAGTGTTGTAAGTGCAAGCCGTTAGCCACTATGAAGCTTCATTAGCTTTGACCTTTTATTTAATTGAACTCCTTTACGCCGCTGCTTGGCTTCTTCCCTCCGCCTCTTCACTCTGAACAGAGAAGTTTTGCGAAATAATCAGTCCGCTAGTCGTCTACGGGGAGGATGACATGCATGCGTATGTCTACCGCGGCAGAGATGAGCTCCGATCGTGAAAAGTGTCAGGATGTAATCCTGTTTCCTTAGTAACCGTTTGTCAGGTTGTCATGGTAAGTGAGGAGCTAGAGAGGGAGGGTGCCCTCCTCTCCTCTGGCCCAGGTCTTATCATCCTCCCCCAGATGCAGCTGCTACTCCAGCTGCCTGTCTGATACAGGCCTCCACAGCTGCAGGAAGGCCACGATAACACACTGTCTGCAGTGCTAACGTGTACCAGGGATTCACTTGAGAGGGATTTATATCTGCTTTCTGGCTCTGCAGTGTGTGTGATCCTCTTGGGCCTAGTTCAGAAGTGAATATGTCTTGTTGTTTGTGACGAAGCTTAGCCGTGAGACTGGGTTTTACATGCAGGTTTCGAGTGCGGGAAGGGAAACATTATGGGAGGAAAATGGAGGGAAGGGGATTAGTGATGTTTTTCCACAAACCTGTGATCTGGGACCCCTGGTGCTCCTGCAAAGAAAATACTTCTTACTGCTTCTGAAAATCCTGCTTTCTGTGACTGGTATTGGCCTAAACAGTGCTGTGAGTGAGTGTGAAAGGTGCTTCTTGTATTTTCACTTCTTATTGTACAATTTTATCTGTGAAAAATGGTTGACTTCCTTTGATGCGTTTGACCTTTTTCAGTTGCAGCGGTAGCTCGCAGAAACATTGACTTGCTTACAGTAAAGCAGGTCTGACAGTTCAGACCAGACAACACGGCTGAAATGTATTTCATAAACATTTGCTTTTGCTTTTGAACTGATTCTTTGCTGATGTCCATTCAGAAAGCCAGTCCAGTCATTCAGTTCCGCTAAAATCTAATCAAGTACCATGATTGATTTTTTTCTCACTGAAATGCTTGTTTTCATGCACAGATCTTGAATTGATTGTAAACTGAACTTGTGACTCTTTCTGATTCTCCTGCAGTTTTCGCACCAGTAAAGGAATTGGTTACTCTGCTCACTTTGTGGGAAACTGTCTCATCGTGACATCGTTGAAGTCAAAAGGAAAAGGCTTTCAGCACTGTGTGAAATATGATTTCCAACCCCGCAAGGTAAAGAAAACCCTCGCACACACGCAGGCAAAACCAAACACTTTGAGTCCGTGCAGAGTTTGATAGTCCTGTCCCACTTGTTGGATGAGACAGCATCTCGAGTGTGTTCCTGCTCTCCTCTTGTATCTACCCTTGCACTTGCTAGGAGTGTTGATGAGTGTAGATAACGTCTGTCAATTAGGACCTGCACACTGCACCCCCACCGCACTGTCAGCATTCTGCTATTGTCCTACACACACACACACATGAACACACCCTGGCATGCACACATAAACACACACACACACATTCACTTGATGAGATGGCCTTCCACAGTTTTTGCTGACCCAGTAGAATCTCTGCACTGCCTAACAAAGTTCCCAGTGGTTCCATTTGATCAATTTATAAGTGGCCATGTCTCACAGCATTGTGCGCACGTGTTAATGTGTGTGTGTGTTTGTGTGTGTGAGTATGCGTCAGTGCTTGCATGCTCGTGTAGTATTGTCCACCACTATGCATACACCAGCAAAAAATTCTAGCTGCACCTCCTCCCATTGCAGTCTTCCTCCCCATTTCAGTCTTCCCTCCAGGTAATAGTGCTGCCAAGGGATAGCGGGGGGTACATCCCCCGCTCAGTCCCCGCCCCACCCCCCCTCTGAGTCACATATGCACAGAGCATAGAGTTTATCTATCTTGGATTTGATTTATTTTCCCAATTCATGTTTTCTAAGTGTGCGCTCGAGGAGATGTAAATCAAACTCTGTTTTAATGTCAGTGTCAGTAACATTAACTACAACATAAGAAACCTGTATAAGTATATCAGTATGATATTCCTTAACTCTCATATTGACATAGTATTCCACTAGTTTCTTTACTACAACAGCATAGTAGAATCCTGGTACTCAGTGACGGCTTTTGGTCTTTCTGGGTGCTGCCTATAGGGAGCTTGTGTGCATTATGAGTAGGGCAGATTCTTTCTAATCAACACATGCACACTGTTAATGCTACATTAACGTGAGCAAAGCTTTTGAAGAGAGTTCTGGTGAATGAATGAGGTTGTAACCCTCTTATAGAGAGCTAATGCTGTTAGAGGGAGCGTTCTCAGTACTGCAAAGACGCTCATTTTGACCAAGCCACACAAAAAGCTCTAGATACAAACAAGTCATTGATGAAAAAAAAATTTCTCTCAGGCTTCAATGGATTTACTTTACAGGAGTCCGGTCAATGTAATGAATTTGGCCACCGACAGAGCAATATAAAAAATAATATACAGAAACATCGTTAGCGGTATAGATACTGTGGAGCAGGCAAGGAAAGGCAACACCTTTCAGGCACAGAGACTACTCAAGATGCTTCACAAAGGGTGAAGAAATGCACAATGAAAAAAAAAAAAAAAATCAATTACAATATGGCACTGCTTACCTCAAGAAAACATCAGCCTCAATCAACAGAAACACAATGGAGCCTGCCACTTGTTCTGTGAACCTCGGGCGAAACAAACAAAATGCACCCTCAGTCTTTAATGTGGCGCATTGTTGCATATGAGCGTGTTTTCATTTATCATCTTGTCTCTTTCCTGAACGTGTTCTTGTTTTTTTTCCAGTGGTACATGATCAGCATCGTCCACATCTACAACCGCTGGAGGAACTCCGAGATCCGGTGCTATGTCAACGGTCAGCTGGTCTCCTATGGTGATATGGCCTGGCACGTCAACACCAACGATGTAAGGGACAGAGGCGTTGTGTTGATCTTTATGAGAATGATTACATTTAAGACACTGAGGTGGAGGCGGTGCTTCAAAGTCAGTTTTGAGTATTGAGTTTATTATTCAGCTGCCTCTGGATGAGAAAAGCTTCATTCTGGCTAAAAAAAAGTATTTCCTGTAGCTCATATGTTACTAGCAGAAGTTTCGCTCCCAGCCGCAGATATCCAGTATTGGTCTGGCTCCGCTTCCATCTCCCTCCTGCTGTGATATTGGCAAACATTTGAGGTTTGCCCTCTGCATTCATCAGTGGGGGAAGAGTTGCCCTTGGGCCTCATTCCAGCACAGCTCGCCCAAACTCCAACTTCAAACTTTTCCATTTAGCAGGGGACAAGTAGCCTGACCTGGCAGTGGCAGCAAAGCCTTCATTACACTTCCTTCCTAGTTGGCTCTTGACATTGCTGCAATTACCAGGGACTGGTGTTATTCTCTGTAAGAAATACCTTGGCCTTAGGGTAAAATGTGTTTTACTGAGTAAGACCCGAAAGAAAAGAAACCCAGTAAACGAGTGGTCTCAAAATGTACAGATTCTATCAGGGTTTGTTTCATCCCGAAGGCTGAATATAAAACTTAATTCATCACTTTGAAGAAGCAGAAGAGTAAAGATTTCATTGTGATAAAGGGCATCAGAGGGATGGAGTACATGAAAGGCGAGTGGACAGAAAGAATGTAATAGCAGGTGATGGCCAAGTTGTAACAGAGCGATTAGAAACGAGCAGCGATCAAGAGTTCATCTTCCTCTCACCGTCTGCTGTGTTTGTCCCTGCAGAATGCCATGAACTTATGACCGGAGACGGAAAATGGAGGATTAACTCTTGAGACATCTTAGAATGTAAAGACGAGCACACTTTAAACAAACACATCTTCTCTGTTAATGGCTCCTGAAAATGAAAACACACAGTGTATTAAAGAGACTTTGTGGCTGGCGTACTTGTAGTGTGCAAGTTCAGCAAAGCTGTAATTAGTTTAGCGTTGAAATAGCATTCAAATAAACTTCCAAAATGACCCTATAAGGACGCTTTTGCCCCGCTGGCTTGCAGGGAATCGTGTTAAACCACCTGAAGTCTGAGGAACCAGTCCCTCTTTGCGAGTCAGCTCTGACTCTGGCTCAACCTGAAATATTTGGTATGGTCGTTTACTTTTTCATGTGTCTTACCTTTTTTCAGAGCTATGACAAGTGTTTCCTGGGTTCATCAGAGACAGCGGACGCTAACAGGGTGTTTTGTGGTCAACTGGGAGCCATTTACGTATTCAGTGAAGCTCTCAACCCAGCTCAGATCTTTGCCATTCACCAACTTGGCCCGGGATACAAGGTGAGACAGCGGCCGCGCACTTTATTACCCACCGTACTGTGTATTCTCTGTACGCTTTCGTGCCATGTACTGTTTGGCAGTGAGGATTGCATTTACAGTGTCACTTAATGCTGTCTGCCGATTCACGTTGTCAGCTAGAAGTTGTTGAGGCCATCAGTCATTCTTGGGCTGTCAATTGCAAAAATAGAGTTTGTACACCAGTGCCAGGGTGCCCTTGTGTTTGCTGGGTTGCGGTCTTTGTTGTCAGTCCGTGTGGTTAATGTATAGACTGTTTCACATCCTGTGGATCCTCTCTTATGCTGCATCAATGCTGGAGTGAGAAACATCTATCCATCCATATCTATTTCAACCATTTATCAGTTATAGTTTATCTATTTCAAGGGCTTATCTGTTATTTTTAACCTAGTATTTCACCATTTGAAATGAATATCTAATACATCTATTTAGCTAACCATTTCAATGGTGGATCCATCACTTTTAGCTAACCAATACTTCACCATTTATCACAAAGGTATCAGTTTCAACTGTGTATCTGTTACTTTTAGCTATTTCGACCATTTATCAGTTACTTCCGGCTAATTATTGAAGTTTTTATCCATCACTCTTTGTTCTATTTTAATCATTTGTCCATTACTTTTATCTATTTCTCCATCTGTCACATGCATTTAACTGCTGACTTCTCTGCTCGCTCCCAAACTATAGTTTTCACACACTCTCAGTCGCAGTACGTGGTGTTTACTCAGCAGTCCGTCCCCGTACCCTCTAGGCAACTGCAGAAAGACCCCTGGTTGGGAATCACTGTGCTTGAGTATAGTACTAGATTTCTTTTTAAGGATTAATGCATGAAGCAAAAATCTACATTGCAATAATTTAAAGTTGAAAGTTTTTCATCAAGTGTACAGAGATAAATTCAGTTTGCAGTAGAGTTGGCAGAGGTCGTCGAAGTGTAAACGGCCGCTTCACTCTCGTAACCTTGATGGAGCAAATTTTATTGTCCAAAACCAAGCTTTTGACACAGAGGCTGTCTTCTTCGAGGCAGTCTAATAGCTGCAAGAACATTTTCATTTTGATTAATTCTGCCACTGTCAGAACATCATTTCTAAGTCTGATACTCCAAAATAGATCATAATGTGGCGCAGCTGAAAGCCATGCTGTGATTTGAATGAGGGGCGGCCTGCAATTAAAACCAAATAGTCTGAGAACTTGCTGGCTACTTCCATTTAAATGCCCACACTCAAACTTTTTTTTTTTTTTACACACAAATTCTCTGCGAGAAATAGAAAGGCATCCATGCACATGACAATGCTACGTAAAATTAAAACAGATGAAGCAGATAGAGATTAAAGGGGCACAATGAAAAGTAAATTACTGCGCTCTCACCAAACACCTCCTGGGAAATCCAGAATTGATGTTTGGGATTTGCTTGAAGTATGCAAGAGTTGATTTTTGCCTTTAAACCCAGAGTCTAGACACAAAACTTTGCATTCCTGTAGATAACAATTATTCAAATGAGGCTTCACAATGTTAGGTGTTGCGCACTGATAGCTTTAGAAATCACCATCTCCGCCTTTTGGCCTGGCTATCGGTGACAGCTGAGATGTCGCAACACCTTGCCAGCTGTCTGCTTCTTGTTTTGGCAGACTTGCACGCCTCAGGCCACTTACAGCTTGTTTATGAAGGTGTCCAAAGCTGTCAAGATTTCCACACCATGAGGCTGCACGGATATCTGAGGCTGCTGATGTGCGGGAACAGCTGCTGGTATTTCAGCAGCTCCTCAGAAAGGGTACATACCGAATCAGAAATTTGCTTTTGTTATCAAGACTTGATGAGGCGACGCGGATGGAGAAACATATGGACAACATGCAGAGGACACATAGACTGGATGAGGTCGAGCTTTGACTCACGCAGGACCGCCTTTGTCTTTGTCCTGTCCTCCTGTCTCACTCTTTTCTCACATCATATTACATCTCACTCCTAATGATCACATGCTTAGGGTTTGCAGTTTCTCGGCCATGAATACTGATTCCGCGCTCTGCCACAGCCCACAGTTTCCTGGGGCTGATCAGTCAGATGATTGCCTCTCTGCATGGCGCAGAATGGGCTTCTCACATGCCCAGAAGAGACCATTAAATGCCTCAGTTGTTTCAAAGCCGCCGGCCGCGGTGCTGGTATTGTAATGGCGTGTGCGCAGGTTTTTCGGTTGGCTAAAGGAAAACGCCGGTGGGACTCAGCTTGTGTCACACGGCTAAGTGGGAATAGGCCGGTCCTCGCTGTCATGACTCCACTCAGATGCTGATGTGTAAAGATGACAAGCTGTTCCTAGCATATTGCCTGCATGAATGAAGAAAACTGTATCGACTGTATGCATACTGTACGGTCTATACAAGCGTGCGTGCATAGCTGTATGTAGCCTCTCGGTCTCAGCCACCGTCAGTGTTACTGTTCAGTAACGAGGAGCAAAAAACAGACAGACACTCTGCTTGCTCTGCTAAACAAGCCTTCGGCACAGCGAGGGTGTTCAAGGTCCTCTCGTTCGACGCGCCTCATGATGGTCGACATGCTGTGTATTGAATGTTTGTATGTGTGCGCAGTTCAGCACTTCTGTGCTCTCCTAATGACAAGAAGAAGATGGAACATAACATCTTGTTTTTCTGTTTGGGCTTTGGTCGAAAGAAAGCTCCAGGGGTTTTTTTTTTTCTTTTTTTCGTTTGTGTGTGTGTGTGTGTGTGTGTGTGTGTGTTCTGTGTATGTCCTGTTGCTCGCATGTTGTTGAGTGTGTGTCGCCGGGTGCCCTATTCATCAGGAGTCCAGATGTCCTCATTGCAGAGCACTGCCAACAATCTGGACACAACGTAATTAATGGAGTGTGTGAGTCTATCTGGACACCTGTATTGTCACGTCCGTGTGCGTGTGTGTGTCTTTGTGTGCACGCGTGTCTTGTGCGTATTTGTCAGGTTTCGTAATAATTTTATCGAGAGGCTTTTTGTTTTGTGCATTTTAATGTAATGAGTGACACTGGATATCGATAATGTCACTTATTATTTGACCCCTTTCAGATTTGATTTATTCAGCTCCAGATTTGTGCTTATTAAGATATTCATTCATAATTTACCAGCATAAATTTGACAGCCTTTTAGATGTATGTTGGAGCACTGGTTTTGTAGGACTGCAGACCTTGTGGTGATGCAGGGAGGCCCACCCACCTTCAGTTGAATGCAGGTGTGAGTGTGTGTGTGTGTGTGTGTGTGTGTGTGTGTGTGTGCGCTGTTATCACTGCAGGCCAGTGTCCTATCTGCAGCTGTCAGGTGAGAGCAGTTGCTTTCATCCCCCTGCGTGTTTGTTTGTGTGACTAGGTGAGTGGCACACGTGTTTGAACGCAGTTGTGTAAAGCTTTACATATGTAAAAATGTGCACTCCCCTTCACTTCCGCATGCTTCTCCCACTGCCTGCCAAATACCTCTGTTCATCCCTTAATACTTTATGTAAAGAGTCAGCAAAGCTCTTTTAAACTTTGAGCTGGCTGCCTCCATCGTTTAGCACGGCAACATGAATACAAGCTCACGTTTACACAGCAACATCTATATATGTGCACAAGTACACACGCAAACGTTTCGTAAATGCACCACAATAAATGGGCTTACACGGCAAAAAATGTGCATCTTAATAAGTGTATTAATTTCACATTCAGGCTATTCAGTATTTTTCTTGCAGAGGGCCCACTAACCTTCAAAATAAACCGAAGAGCAATTTCTTTGTGTTTGTGATTGATTATTCTTGCACATGGCTGCGGTTACTTTTAATGGATGAGCTTTTTAACGTAGCTGTTCAATAGATTTGTTTTTAACTCTGGGTCTTCAGCTCGTAAAGTAATATGTTCAGAAAATATGAACATAGACATGCTCTCCTAGCATGTAATTACTGCTAATTACTCTTGGAATGAATGTTTTGCGAGCAAGAGTGTGTGTGCAAAGTGTGCTTCACGTTCAGATTATCGGTTTATAAAAGCAAGGTTTCTGTGTCACAACTGATTCTGGTAACTGGAAGGAAGGAGGAAATTGAGACGGTGCTAGAAAACTGCAGGCTTGTATTCAGCCCCTGGACGGAGATAAGGATGTTACGCTGTGGAGGGGCCATTTTCTTCAGACACCTCCATTGTGCAGTGCACTCTTAACTTCAGCGTGATTCTTTTGCGCTGCGTGGTTAAAACTGCTCAGGGCGCATTTTCTGCTTCAGACATCAGATGAAAGGTTCAGAACAAGTCGGGCCTGCAGGTCTGTGAGCAGCCC